>NC_088414.1:47962212-48047212 GCF_034236695.1 Oncorhynchus nerka
CCACTCACTTGTCCTAGGGCTGCATTCCACTCCACTTGTCCTAGGGCTGCATTCCACATTCTCACTTGTCCTAGGGCTGCACTTGTCCAGGGCTGCATTCCACTCACTTGTCCTAGGGCTGCATTCCACTCCACTTGTCCTAGGGCTGCATTCCACTCACTTGTCCTAGGGGGCTGCATTCCACTTGTCCTAGGGCTGCATTCCACTTCACTTGTCCTAGGGCTGCATTCCAGGGCTGCATTCCACTCACTTGTCCTAGGGCTGCATTCCACTCACTTGTCCTAGGGCTGCATTCCACCTCACTTGTCCTAGGGCTGCATTCCACTGCATTCCACCTCACTTGTCCTAGGGCTGCATTCTCACTTGTCCTAGGGCTGCATTCCACTTGTCCTAGGGCTGCATTCCACTCCACTTGTCCTAGGGCTGCATTCCACTCCACTTGTCCTAGGGCTGCATTCCACTCCACTTGTCCTAGGGCTGCATTCCACTCCACTTGTCCTAGGGCTGCATTCCACTCCACTTGTCCTAGGGCTGCATTCCTAGGGCTGCATTCCACTTGTCCTAGGGCTGCATTCCAGGCTGCATTCCACTTGTCCTAGGGCTGCATTCCAGGGCTGCATTCCACTCACTTGTCCTAGGGCTGCATTCCAGTACATGTTAGCAGAGGCTGAATAGTAACATATTGACTTGTCCTAGTTTCACTCACTTATAAACATGTTATTACATGGACAGTTTAAAATGTCAATTCCTAGGGCTGCATTCTAGTTGTATTGGGCTGCTACAAAATCCTCACTTCACTTGTCCAGGGCTGTTGCACTTGAGTATTGTTATATTCTCTGCATTAAGAGAAGAATAGCACACTTTTAGGGACAGCTCTACAACACTAACACCTTTAGGGGCATTCCACCTCTAACAACACCTTTAGAGGGCTGACAGCTCTAACAACACCTTTAGGGACAACACCTTTAGCATTCCAACACTTGTCCTAGGGCTGCTCTAACAACTTGAGGGCTGGGACACTTGTCCAAGGGCTCTAGTAACAACACCTTTATAAACATGTTAACATTTGGACAGTTTAAAATGTCAATTCCTTCCTTTAGGCTACAAAATCCTCAACAGTTGACAACACCTTTAGGGACAGCTCTAACAACACCTTTAGCTCTAACAACACCTTTAGGGACAGCTCTAACAACACCTTTAGGACAGCTCTAACAACACCTTTAGGGACCAGCTCTAACAACACCTTTAGCTCTAACAACAGCTTTAGGGACAGCTCTACACAACACCTTTAGGGACAGCTCTAACAACACCTTTAGCTCTAACAACACCTTTAGCTCTAACAACACCTTTAGCTCTAACAACTTTAGCTCTAACAACACCTTTAGATCTAACAACACCTTTAGGGACAGCTCTAACAACACCTTTAGCTCTAACAACACCTTTAGCTCTAACAACACCTTTAGATCTAACAACACCTTTAGGGACAGCTCTAACACCTTTAGGGACAACACCTTTAGGGACAGCTCTAACAACACCTTTATGGACAGCTCTAACAACACCTTTAGGGACAGCTCTAACAACACCTTTAGGGACAGCTCTAACAACACCTTTAGGGACAGACAACACCTTTAGGGACAGCTCTAACAACACCTTTAGGGACAACACCTTTAGGGACAGCTCTACCAACACCTTTAGGGACAGCTCTAACAACACCTTTAGGGACAACACATTTAGGGACAGCTCTAACAACACCATTAGGGACAGCTCTAACAACACCTTTAGGGACAGCTCTAACAACACCTTTAGGGACAACACCTTTAGGGACAACACCTTCAGGGACAGCTCTAACAACACCTTTAGGGACAACACCTTCAGGGACAGCTCTAACAACACCATTAGGGACAGCTCTAACAACACCATTAGGGACAACTCTAACAACACCTTTAGGGACAGCTCTAACAACACCATTAGGGACAGCTCTAACAACACCTTTAGGGACAGCTCTAACAACACCTTTAGGGACAACACCTTTAGGGACAGCTCTAACAACACCTTTAGGGACAACACCTTCAGGGACAGCTCTAACAACACCTTTAGGGACAACACCATTAGGGACAGCTCTAACAACACCATTAGGGACAGCTCTAACAACACCTTTAGGGACAACACCTTTAGGGACAACACCTTCAGGGACCGCTCTAACAACACCTTTAGGGACAACACCATTAGGGACAGCTCTAACAACACCATTAGGGACAGCTCTAACAACATCTTTAGGGACAGCTCTAACAACACCTTTAGGGACAACATCTTTAGGGACAGCCCTAACAACACCTTTAGGGACAACACCATTAGGGACAGCTCTAACAACACCATTAGGGACAGCTCTAACAACACCTTTAGGGACAGCTCTAACAACACCTTTAGGGACAACATCTTTAGGGACAGCCCTAACAACACCTTTAGGGACAACATCTTTAGGGACAGCTCTAACAACACCTTTAGGGACAACACCTTTAGGGACAGCTCTAACAACACCTTTAGGGACAACATCTTTAGGGACAGCCCTAACAACACCTTTAGGGACAACACCATTAGGGACAGCTCTAACAACACCATTAGGGACAGCTCTAACAACACCTTTAGGGACAGCTCTAACAACACCTTTAGGGACAACACCTTTAGGGACAGCTCTACCAACACCTTTAGGGACAGCTCTACCAACACCTTTAGAGACAGCTCTAACAAAACCTTTAGGGACAACATCTTTAGGGGCAGCTCTAACAGCTCTAACAACACCTTTAGAGACAACATCTTTAGGGGCAGCTCTAACAACACCTTTAGGGACAACATCTTTAGGGGCAGCTCTAACAGCCCTAACAACACCTTTAGAGACAACATCTTTAGGGGCAGCTCTAACAACACCTTTAGGGACAACATCTTTAGGGGCAGCTCTAACAGCCCTAACAACACCTTTAGGGACAGCTCTAACAACACCTTTAGGGACAACACCTTTGGGGACAGCTCTAACAGCCCTAACAACACATTTAGGGACTGCTCTAACAACAATTTCATACTCCTCGGGAGTGAATGTAACATGGTGTTTTCTCATGAATTCTGGGTAATCATATAGTCGTCCATCATTATACAATTATTGTTTAACCCAGATAGTGCTGTTGTCAAACCAGTTCTGGAAAAACAAATACTTTTTGTTGTTGTATTTCATGTATTTATTATTCCAGATTGTACCTATGTGGGGAAAATGTGTGTTTGTACATTAGAAGTACTTGTTTATGAAAGTGAGCAAGCTTCATAGGGTTTTTACCCACATCAAAGGTGCATTTTAGTAAATGTTAATAATACCAATCTGTTGGAATATTAAATTAGGGATTATATTCCAAATGCAAATCCTCATTCCTTAAATATTTTTGTTTCCATTTAATCTTAAATATTATATTAGAGGTTTTATAATCCAGACAAAACGAGAGAGAAAAAATCCAGAATATCACATTGTAGGATTTTGAATGAATTTATTTGAAAATTATGGTGGAAAATAAGTATTTGGTCACCTACAAACGAGCAAGATTTCTGGCTCTCACAGACCTGTAACTTCTTCTTTAAGAGGCTCCTCTGTCCTCCACTCGTTACCTGTATTAATGGCACCTGTTTGAACTTGTTATCAGTATAAAAGACACCTGTCCACAACCTCAAACAGTCACACTCCAAACTCCACTATGGCCAAGACCAAAGAGCTGTCAAAGGACACCAGAAACAAAATTGTAGACCTGCACCAGGCTGGCAAGACTGAATCTGCAATAGGTAAGCAGCTTGGTTTGAAGAAATCAACTGTGGGAGCAATTATTAGGAAATGGAAGACATACAAGACCACTGATAATCTCCCTCGATCTGGGGCTCCACGCAAGATCTCACCCCGTGGGGTCAAAATGATCACAAGAACGGTGAGCAAAAATCCCAGAACCACACGGGGGGACCTAGTGAATGACCTGCAGAGAGCTGGGACCAAAGTAACAAAGCCTGCCATCAGTAACACACTACGCCGCCAGGGACTCAAATCCTGCAGTGCCAGACGTGTCCCCCTGCTTAAGCCAGTAAATGTCCAGGCCCGTCTGAAGTTTGCTAGAGAGCATTTGGATGATCCAGAAGAAGATTGGGAGAATGTCATATGGTCAGATGAAACCAAAATATAACTTTTTGGTAAAAACTCAACTCGTCATGTTTGGAGGACAAAGAATGCTGAGTTACATCCAAAGAACACCATACCTACTGTGAAGCATGGGGGTGGAAACATCATGCTTTGGGGCTGTTTTTCTGCAAAGGGACCAGGACGACTGATCCGTGTAAAGGAAAGAATGAATGGGGCCATGTATCGTGAGATTTTGAGTGAAAACCTCCTTCCATCAGCAAGGGCATTGAAGATGAAACGTGGCTGGGTCTGTCAGCATGACAATGATCCCAAACACACCGCCCGGGCAACGAAGGAGTGGCTTCGTAAGAAGCATTTCGAGGTCCTGGAGTGGCCTAGCCAGTCTCCAGATCTCAACCCCATAGAAACTCTTTGGAGGGAGTTGAAAGTCTGTGTTGCCCAGCAACAGCCCCAAAACATCACTGCTCTAGAGGAGATCTGCATTGCGGAATGGCCCAAAATACCAGCAACAGTGTGTGAAAACCTTGTGAAGACTTACAGAAAACGTTTGACCTCTGTCATTGCCAACAAAGGGTATATAACAAAGTATTGAGATAAACTTTTGTTATTGGCCAAATACTTATTTTCCACCATAATTTGCAAATAAATTAATTAAAAATCCTACAATGTGATTTTCTGGATTTTTTTCTCATTTTGTCTGTCATAGTTGAAGTGTACATATGAAGAAAATTACAGGCCTCGTCTTTTTAAGTGGGAGAACTTGCACAATTGGTGGCTGACTAAATACTTTTTTTGCCCCACTGTGTATGTCTGCCCTTCATAAAACCAGACTGAGTTTCATCAATGATTTGGTCAAGACCTTTTTTAAGTCTTTCTGCAAAGATGGATGCAAGCAGCTTTCCATCATTGTTCATTAATGTGATTTGGTCTCCAATTTTCTAACATCATAGAATCTTTGTTTGGTTTGTGTATTACAGAAATAAGGCCTTGTGTCATAGAAACAGGCAGGACCCCCTAAATCAATTGCCTCCTTAAAAACATTAAATATAACAATATCGTCCTGAAAATATTTATAGAATTCACTAATAAATCATTCCCTGAAGATTTGTTCTCTTTTAACTTGCTGATACATTTTTTCAAAATTCCATTAATAGAAATTATTTCATCACAAGACTTTTGGAAGTCTTCGTCTATGAATTCTGCATAGTCTTCAACAATCATATCAGTCATATCATATATCACATCATATATCATATATCACATCATATATCACATCATATATCATATATCACATCATATATCACATCATATATCATATATCACATCATATATCACATCATATATCATATATCACATCATATATCACATCATATATCATATCATATATCATATATCACATCATATATCATATCATATATCACATCATATATCACATCATATATCACATCATATATCATATATCACATCATATATCACATCATATATCACATCATATATCACATCATATATCATATATCACATCATATATCACATCATATATCATATCATATATCATATATCACATCATATATCACATCATATATCACATCATATATCATATCATATATCATATATCACATCATATATCACATCATATATCATATATCACATCATATATCACATCATATATCACATCATATATCATATATCACATCATATATCACATCATATATCATATATCACATCATATATCATATCATATATCACATCATATCATATATCACATCATATATCACATCATATATCACATCATATATCATATCATATATCACATCATATATCACATCATATATCACATCATATATCACATCATATATCACATCATATATCATATCATATATCACATCATATATCATCATATATATATCATATCATATATCACATATATCATATCATATATCACATCATATATATCACATCATATATCACATCATATATCACATCATATATCATATCATATATCACATCATATATCACATCATATATCACATCATATATCACATCATATATCATATCATATATCATATCATATATCACATCATATATCATATCATATATCACATCATATATCACATCATATATCATATCATATATCACATCATATATCACATCATATATCACATCATATATCATATCATATATCATATATCACATATCACATCATATATCACATCATATCATATATCACATCATATATCACATCATATATCATATCATATATCATATCATATATCATATATCACATCATATATCACATCATATATCATATCATATATCATATATCATATCATATATCATATATCACATCATATATCACATCATATATCATATCATATATCATATCAATCATATCAGTCATATCATATATCATATCATATATCACATCATATATCACATCATATATCATATCAATCATATCAGTCATATCATATATCATATCATATATCACATCATATATCATATATCATATCATATCATATATCACATCAATCATATCAGTCATATCATATCATATTAGTCATATCATATTAGTCATATCATGTATCATATAATATTAGTCATATCATGTATCATATCATATTAGTCATATCATGTATCATATCATATTAGTCATATCATGTATCATATCATATTAGTCATATCATGTATCATATCATATTAGTCATATCATGTATCATATCATATTAGTCATATCATGTATCATATCATATTAGTCATATCATATTAGTCATATCATGTATCATATCATATTAGTCATATCATGTATCATATCATATTAGTCATATCATATTAGTCATATCATGTATCATATCATATTAGTCATATCATGTATCATATCATATTAGTCATATCATGTATCATATCATATTAGTCATATCATGTATCATATCATATTAGTCATATCATGTATCATATCATATACGACCCAGACCCGTGACATTTGTTTTCATTCTGGATCTGGACCTGCTCGGGTGGATCCATGAATACCTCGAAGACAAATGTACAGAAGGAATACAGACAGGAATTTCCACAAGATTAATATAACTACTAACTTACATGTGTAACCATGGCTCTGTAGTAACTACTAACTTACTGTAACATGTGTAACCATGGCTCTATAGTAACTAACTTACTGTAACATGTGTAACCATGGCTCTATAGTAACTAACTTACTGTAACGTGTGTAATGATGGCTCTGTAGTAACTACTAACTTACTGTAACATGTGTAACCATGGCTCTATAGTAACTACTAACTTACTGTAACATGTGTAACCATGGCTCTATAGTAACTACTAACTTACTGTAACATGTGTAACCATGGCTCTATAGTAACTACTAACTTACTGTAACATGTGTAACCATGGCTCTATAGTAACTAACTTACTGTAACATGTGTAACCATGGCTCTATAGTAACTAACTTACTGTAACATGTGTAACCATGGCTCTATAGTAACTAACTTACTGTAACATGTGTAACCATGGCTCTATAGTAACTACTAACTTACATGTGTAACCATGGCTCTATAGTAACTAACGTACTGTAACATGTGTAACCATGGCTCTATAGTAACTACAAACTTACATGTGTAACCATGGCTCTATAGTAACTAACTTACTGTAACATGTGTAACCATGGCTCTATAGTAACTAACTTAATGTAACGTGTGTAACCATGGCTCTATAGTAACTACTAACTTACTGTAACATGTGTAACCATGGCTCTATAGTAACTAACTTACTGTAACGTGTGTAACCATGGCTCTATAGTAACTACTAACTTACTGTAACATGTGTAACCATGGCTCTATAGTAACTAACTTACTGTAACATGTGTAACCATGGCTCTATAGTAACTAACTTACTGTAACGTGTGTAACCATGGCTCTATAGTAACTGACGTACTGTAACATGTGTAACCATGGCTCTATAGTAACTAACTTACTGTAACATGTGTAACCATGGCTCTATAGTAACTAACTTACTGTAACATGTGTAACCATGGCTAGTAACTATAGTAATGGCTCTAACTTACTGTAACATGTGTAACCATGGCTCTATAGTAACTAACTTACATGTGTAACCATGGCTCTATAGTAACTAACTTACTGTAACATGTGTAACCATGGCTCTATAGTAACTAACTTACTGTAACATGTGTAACCATGGCTCTATAGTAACTACTAACTTACTGTAACATGTGTAACCATGGCTCTATAGTAACTAACGTACTGTAACATGTGTAACCATGGCTCTATAGTAACTACTAACTTACTGTAACATGTGTAACCATGGCTTTATAGTAACTAACTTACTGTAACATGTGTAACCATGGCTCTATAGTAACTATAGTAACTACTAACTTACTGTAACATGTGTAACCATGGCTCTATAGTAACTAACGTACTGTAACATGGCTCTATAGTAACTAACTAACTGTAACATGGCTCTATAGTAACTACTAACTTCCTGTAACATGTGTAACCATGGCTCTATAGTAACTACTAACTTACTGTAACATGTGTAACCATGGCTCTATAGTAACTAACTTACTGTAACATGTGTAACCATGGCTCTATAGTAACTAACTTACTGTAACATGTGTAACCATGGCTCTATAGTAACTACTAACTTACATGTGTAACCATGGCTCTATAGTAACTACAAACTTACATGTGTAACCATGGCTCTATAGTAACTAACTTACTGTAACATGTGTAACCATGGCTCTATAGTAACTAACTTACTGTAACATGTGTAACCATGGCTCTATAGTAACTAACTAACTTACTGTAACATGTGTAACCATGGCTCTATAGTAACTAACTTACTGTAACATGTGTAACCATGGCTCTATAGTCTATAGTAACTACTAACTTACTGTAACATGTGTAACCATGGCTCTATAGTAACTACTAACTTACTGTAACATGTGTAACCATGGCTCTATAGTAACTAACTTACTGTAACATGTGTAACCATGGCTCTATAGTAACTACTAAAACTTAACATGTGTAACTGTAACATGGCTCTATAGTAACTAACTTACTGTAACATGTGTAACCATGGCTCTATAGTAACTAACTTACTGTAACATGTGTAACCATGGCTCTATAGTAACTAACTTACTGTAACATGTGTAACCATGGCTCTATAGTAACTAACTTACTGTAACATGTGTAACCATGGCTCTATAGTAACTACTAACTTACTGTAACATGTGTAACCATGGCTCTATAGTAACTAACTTACTGTAACATGTGTAACCATGGCTCTATAGTAACTAACTAACTAACTTACTGTAACATGTGTAACCATGGCTCTATAGTAACTAACTTACTGTAACATGTGTAACCATGGCTCTATAGTAACTAACTTACTGTAACATGTGTAACCATGGCTCTATAGTAACTAACTAACAAACTAGTAACTACTAACTTACTGTAACATGTGTAACCATGGCTCTATAGTAACTAACTTACTGTAACATGTGTAACCATGGCTCTATAGTAACTAACTTACTGTAACATGTGTAACCATGGCTCTATAGTAACTAACTTACTGTAACATGTGTAACCATGGCTCTATAGTAACTAACTTACTGTAACATGTGTAACCATGGCTCTATAGTAACTACTAAACTGTAACATGTGTAACCATGGCTCTATAGTAACTAACTTACTGTAACATGTGTAACCATGGCTCTATAGTAACTAACTTACTGTAACATGTGTAACCATGGCTCTATAGTAAACTAACTTACTGTAACATGTGTAACCATGGCTCTATAGTAACTAACTTACTGTAACATGTGTAACCATGGCTCTATAGTAACTAACTTACTGTAACATGTGTAACCATGGCTCTATAGTAACTAACTTACTGTAACATGTGTAACCATGGCTCTATAGTAACTAACTTACTGTAACATGTGTAACCATGGCTCTATAGTAACTAACTTACTGTAACATGTGTAACCATGGCTCTATAGTAACTAACTTACTGTAACATGTGTAACCATGGCTCTATAGTAACTAACTTAACTGTAACATGTGTAACCATGGCTCTATAGTAACTAACTTACTGTAACATGTGTAACCATGGCTCTATAGTAACTAACTTACTGTAACATGTGTAACCATGGCTCTATAGTAACTAACTTACTGTAACATGTGTAACCATGGCTCTATAGTAACTACTAACTTACTGTAACATGTGTAACCATGGCTCTATAGTAACTAACTTACTGTAACATGTGTAACCATGGCTCTATAGTAACTACTAACTTACTGTAACATGTGTAACCATGGCTCTATAGTAACTACTAACTTACTGTAACATGTGTAACCATGGCTCTATAGTAACTAACTTACTGTAACATGTGTAACCATGGCTCTATAGTAACTAACTTACTGTAACATGTGTAACCATGGCTCTATAGTAACTGACTTACTGTAACATGTGTAACCATGGCTCTATAGTAACTACTAACTTACTGTAACATGTGTAACCATGGCTCTATAGTAACTAACTTACTGTAACATGTGTAACCATGGCTCTATAGTAACTAACTTACTGTAACATGTGTAACCATGGCTCTATAGTAACTACTAACTTACTGTAACATGTGTAACCATGGCTCTATAGTAACTAACTTACTGTAACATGTGTAACCATGGCTCTATAGTAACTAACTTACTGTAACATGTGTAACCATGGCTCTATAGTAACTAACTTACTGTAACATGTGTAACCATGGCTCTATAGTAACTACTAACTTACTGTAACATGTGTAACCATGGCTCTATAGTAACTAACTTACTGTAACGTGTGTAACCATGGCTCTATAGTAACTACTAACTTACTGTAACATGTGTAACCATGGCTCTATAGTAACTAACTTACTGTAACGTGTGTAACCATGGCTCTATAGTAACTACTAACTTACTGTAACATGTGTAACCATGGCTCTATAGTAACTAACTTACTGTAACGTGTGTAACCATGGCTCTATAGTAACTACTAACTTACTGTAACATGTGTAACCATGGCTCTATAGTAACTAACTTACTGTAACATGTGTAACCATGGCTCTATAGTAACTAACTTACTGTAACATGTGTAACCATGGCTCTATAGTAACTACTAACTTACTGTAACATGTGTAACCATGGCTCTATAGTAACTAACTTACTGTAACGTGTGTAACCATGGCTCTATAGTAACTAACTTACTGTAACATGTGTAACCATGGCTCTATAGTAACTAACTTACTGTAACATGTGTAACCATGGCTCTATAGTAACTACTAACTTACTGTAACATGTGTAACCATGGCTCTATAGTAACTAACTTACTGTAACGTGTGTAACCATGGCTCTATAGTAACTAACTTACTGTAACATGTGTAACCATGGCTCTATAGTAACTAACTTACTGTAACATGTGTAACCATGGCTCTATAGTAACTAACTTACTGTAACATGTGTAACCATGGCTCTGTAGTAACTGTAACTCTCCCTCTCCACTCTCCTCTCTATAGTAACTCTCTCTCTCTCCTTAACGTAGGTAACTGATAAAGGCTCTCTGACAGCTGAGGACTTTGCCATGCTGCTCGGTCTCTCTGTTCTTCTGTCTAAAGTAAGGTAGGTACCACTACTCACTCTCTAGTCCCTGACTGGATATAGAACTACAACTGTCCTGATTATTGTTGGTAAACACAATGTGAACAGAAGTAACGGACACTTGTTCGTCAAACATCTCCTTCCAAAATCATAGGTGGCTGGTAGCCTAGTGGTTAGAGTGGAGTAGGAGGGCGGCAGGTAGCCTAGTGGTTAGAGTGTAACCATGGCTCTAGGTAGCCTAGTGGTTAAGTGTGTAAGGCAGGGTAGCCTAGTGGTTAGAGTGGAGGGTAACAGGGTAGCCTAGTGGTTAGAGTGGAGGGGCGGCAGGTAGCCTAGTGGTTAGAGTGTAGGGGAGGCAGGTAGCCTAGTGGTTAGAGTGGAGGGGGTGGCAGGTAGCCAGTGGTTAGAGTGGAGGCGGCAGGGTAGCCTAGTGGTTAGAGTGGAGGGGCTCCAGGTAGCCTAGTGGTTAGAGTTAGGGGAGGCAGGTAGCCTAGTGGTTAGAGTGGAGGGGCGGCAGGTAGCCTAGTGGTTAGAGTGGAGGGGCGGCAGGTAGCCTTCTGGTTAGAGTGGAGGGGCCACTAGGTCAGCCTAGTGGTTAGAGTGGAGGGCGGCAGGTAGCCTGAGTGGTTAGAGTGGAGGGGCGGCAATGTGAGCCTAGTGGTTAGAGTGGAGGGCGGCAGGTAGCCAAAGTGGTTAGAGTGGAGGGCGGCAGGGTAGCCTAGTGGTTAGAGTGGAGGGGCGGCAGGTAGCCTAGTGGTTAGAGTGGAGGGAGGCAGGGTAGCCTAGTGGTTAGAGTGGAGGCGGCAGGTAGCCTAGTGGTTAGAGTGGAGGGGAGGCAGGTAGCCTAGTGGTTAGAGTGTAGGGAGGCAGGTAGCCTAGTGGTTAGAGTGTTGGAGGGTGGCCAAAGGTTGTGGATAGAATGGAGGAGCTGACAGGGTAAAAATCTGTGGTTCTGCCCCTGAACAAGGCAGTCAACCCAGTGGTTAGACCGTCATTGTAAATAATAAATTGTTCTTAACTGACTTGCCTGGTTAAATAACGGTAAAATTAAACATTTAAACATTTTTAAAAAAATGTTATATGGAGTTGGTCCCCCCTTCACTGCTATAACAGCCTCCTCTCTTAGAGGAAGGCTTTCCACAGATGTTGGAACATTGCTGCTATAACAGCCTCCACTCTTCTGGGAAGTCTTTCCACTAGATGTTGGAACATTGCTGCTATAACAGCCTCCAGCCTTCTAGTGGTTCCACTAGATGTTGGAACATTGCTGCATAACAGCCTCCTCTCTTCTGGGAAGGCTTTCCACAGATGTTGGAACATTGTGGTATAACAGCCTCCACTCTTCTGGGAAGGCTTTCCACTAGATGTTGGAACATTGCTGCTATAACAGCCAGGTCTCTTCTGGGTGGCTTTCCACTAGATGTTGGAACATTGCTGCTATAACAGCCTCCTCTCTTCTGGGAAGGCTTTCCACTAGATGTGGAACATTGTGGTTAACAGCCTGGACTCTTCTGGGAAGGCTTTCCACTAGATGTTGGAACATTGCTGCTAGGGGAGGCAGCCTCCACTCTTCTGGGAAGGCTTTCCACTAGGTTGGAAAACATTGCTGCTATAACAGCCTCCACTCTTCTGGGAAGGCTTTCCACTAGATGTTGGAACATTGCTGCTATAACAGCCTCCACTCTTCTGGGAAGGCTTTCCCTAGATGTTGGAACATTGCTGCTATAACAGCCTCCACTCTTCTGGGAAGGCTTTCCACTAGATGTTGGAACATTGCTGCTATAACAGCCTCCACTCTTCTGGGAAGGCTAGATGTTCAACATTGCTTATAACAGCCTCCTCTCTTCTGGGAAGGCTTTGTAGATGTTGGAACATTGTTCTATAACAGCCTCCTCTCTTCTGGGAAGGCTTTCCACTAGATGTTGGAACATTGCTTAAACATTTTCTGGGAATGTTTCCACTAGATGTTGGAACATTGCTGCTATAACAGCCTCCACTCTTCTGGGAAGGCTTTCCACTAGATGTTGGAACATTGCTGCTATAACAGCCTCCACTCTCCTGGGAAGGCTTTCCACTAGATGTTGGAACATTGCTGCTATAACAGCCTCCACTCTTCTGGGAAGGCTTTCCACTAGATGTTGGAACATTGCTGCTATAACAGTCTCCACTCTTCTGGGAAGGCTTTCCACTAGATGTTGGAACATTGCTGCTATAACAGCCTCCACTCTTCTGGGAAGGCTTTCCACTAGATGTTGGAACATTGCTGCTATAACAGCCTCCTCTCTTCTGGGAAGGCTTTCCACTAGATGTTGGAACATTGCTGCTATAACAGCCTCCACTCTTCTGGGAAGGCTTTCCACTAGATGTTGGAACATTGCTGCTATAACAGCCTCCACTCTTCTGGGAAGTCTTTCCACTAGATGTTGGAACATTGCTGCTATAACAGCCTCCTCTCTTCTGGGAAGGCTTTCCACTAGATGTTGGAACATTGCTGCTATAACAGCCTCCACTCTTCTGGGAAGGCTTTCCACTAGATGTTGGAACATTGCTGCTATAACAGCCTCCTCTCTTCTGGGAAGGCTTTCCACTAGATGTTGGAACATTGCTGCTATAACAGCCTCCACTCTTCTGGGAAGGCTTTCCACTAGATGTTGGAACATTGCTGCTATAACAGCCTCCACTCTTCTGGGAAGGCTTTCCACTAGATGTTGGAACATTGCTGCTATAACAGCCTCCACTCTTCTGGGAAGGCTTTCCACTAGATGTTGGAACATTGCTGCTATAACAGCCTCCACTCTTCTGGGAAGGCTTTCCACTAGATGTTGGAACATTGCTGCTATAACAGCCTCCACTCTTCTGGGAAGGCTTTCCACTAGATGTTGGAACATTGCTGCTATAACAGCCTCCACTCTTCTGGGAAGGCTTTCCACTAGATGTTGGAACATTGCTGCTATAACAGCCTCCACTCTTCTGGGAAGGCTTTCCACTAGATGTTGGAACATTGCTGCTATAACAGCCTCCTCTCTTCTGGGAAGGCTTTCCACTAGATGTTGGAACATTGCTGCTATAACAGCCTCCTCTCTTCTGGGAAGGCTTTCCACTAGATGTTGGAACATTGCTGCTATAACAGCCTCCTCTCTTCTGGGAAGGCTTTCCACTAGATGTTGGAACATTGCTGCTATAACAGCCTCCACTCTTCTGGGAAGGCTTTCCACTAGATGTTGGAACATTGCTGCTATAACAGTCTCCACTCTCCTGGGAAGGCTTTCCACTAGATGTTGGAACATTGCTGCTATAACAGCCTCCTCTCTTCTGGGAAGGCTTTCCACTAGATGTTGGAACATTGCTGCTATAACAGTCTCCACTCTTCTGGGAAGGCTTTCCACTAGATGTTGGAACATTGCTGCTATAACAGCCTCCACTCTTCTGGGAAGGCTTTCCACTAGATGTTGGAACATTGCTGCTATAACAGCCTCCTCTCTTCTGGGAAGGCTTTCCACTAGATGTTGGAACATTGCTGCTATAACAGCCTCCACTCTTCTGGGAAGGCTTTCCACTAGATGTTGGAACATTGCTGCTATAACAGCCTCCACTCTTCTGGGAAGGCTTTCCACTAGATGTTGGAACATTGCTGCTATAACAGCCTCCACTCTCCTGGGAAGGCTTTCCACTAGATGTTGGAACATTGCTGCTATAACAGCCTCCTCTCTTCTGGGAAGGCTTTCCACTAGATGTTGGAACATTGCTGCTATAACAGCCTCCACTCTTCTGGGAAGGCTTTCCACTAGATGTTGGAACATTGCTGCTATAACAGCCTCCACTCTCCTGGGAAGGCTTTCCACTAGATGTTGGAACATTGCTGCTATAACAGCCTCCTCTCTTCTGGGAAGGCTTTCCACTAGATGTTGGAACATTGCTGCTATAACAGCCTCCACTCTTCTGGGAAGGCTTTCCACTAGATGTTGGAACATTGCTGCTATAACAGCCTCCTCTCTTCTGGGAAGGCTTTCCACTAGATGTTGGAACATTGCTGCTATAACAGCCTCCTCTCTTCTGGGAAGGCTTTCCACTAGATGTTGGAACATTGCTGCTATAACAGCCTCCTCTCTTCTGGGAAGGCTTTCCACTAGATGTTGGAACATTGCTGCTATAACAGCCTCCACTCTTCTGGGAAGGCTTTCCACTAGATGTTGGAACATTGCTGCTATAACAGCCTCCACTCTTCTGGGAAGGCTTTCCACTAGATGTTGGAACATTGCTGCTATAACAGCCTCCACTCTTCTGGGAAGGCTTTCCACTAGATGTTGGAACATTGCTGCTATAACAGCCTCCACTCTTCTGGGAAGGCTTTCCACTAGATGTTGGAACATTGCTGCTATAACAGCCTCCACTCTTCTGGGAAGGCTTTCCACTAGATGTTGGAACATTGCTGCTATAACAGCCTCCACTCTTCTGGGAAGGCTTTCCACTAGATGTTGGAACATTGCTGCTATAACAGCCTCCTCTCTTCTGGGAAGGCTTTCCACTAGATGTTGGAACATTGCTGCTATAACAGCCTCCTCTCTTCTGGGAAGGCTTTCCACTAGATGTTGGAACATTGCTGCTATAACAGCCTCCTCTCTTCTGGGAAGGCTTTCCACTAGATGTTGGAACATTGCTGCTATAACAGCCTCCACTCTTCTGGGAAGGCTTTCCACTAGATGTTGGAACATTGCTGCTATAACAGTCTCCACTCTCCTGGGAAGGCTTTCCACTAGATGTTGGAACATTGCTGCTATAACAGCCTCCTCTCTTCTGGGAAGGCTTTCCACTAGATGTTGGAACATTGCTGCTATAACAGTCTCCACTCTTCTGGGAAGGCTTTCCACTAGATGTTGGAACATTGCTGCTATAACAGCCTCCACTCTTCTGGGAAGGCTTTCCACTAGATGTTGGAACATTGCTGCTATAACAGCCTCCTCTCTTCTGGGAAGGCTTTCCACTAGATGTTGGAACATTGCTGCTATAACAGCCTCCACTCTTCTGGGAAGGCTTTCCACTAGATGTTGGAACATTGCTGCTATAACAGCCTCCACTCTTCTGGGAAGTCTTTCCACTAGATGTTGGAACATTGCTGCTATAACAGCCTCCTCTCTTCTGGGAAGGCTTTCCACTAGATGTTGGAACATTGCTGCTATAACAGCCTCCACTCTTCTGGGAAGGCTTTCCACTAGATGTTGGAACATTGCTGCTATAACAGCCTCTCTCTTCTGGGAAGGCTTTCCACTAGATGTTGGAACATTGCTGCTATAACAGCCTCCACTCTTCTGGGAAGGCTTTCCACTAGATGTTGGAACATTGCTGCTATAACAGCCTCCACTCTTCTGGGAAGGCTTTCCACTAGATGTTGGAACATTGCTGCTATAACAGCCTCCACTCTTCTGGGAAGGCTTTCCACTAGATGTTGGAACATTGCTGCTATAACAGCCTCCACTCTTCTGGGAAGGCTTTCCACTAGATGTTGGAACATTGCTGCTATAACAGCCTCCACTCTTCTGGGAAGGCTTTCCACTAGATGTTGGAACATTGCTGCTATAACAGCCTCCACTCTTCTGGGAAGGCTTTCCACTAGATGTTGGAACATTGCTGCTATAACAGCCTCCACTCTTCTGGGAAGGCTTTCCACTAGATGTTGGAACATTGCTGCTATAACAGCCTCCTCTCTTCTGGGAAGGCTTTCCACTAGATGTTGGAACATTGCTGCTATAACAGCCTCCTCTCTTCTGGGAAGGCTTTCCACTAGATGTTGGAACATTGCTGCTATAACAGCCTCCTCTCTTCTGGGAAGGCTTTCCACTAGATGTTGGAACATTGCTGCTATAACAGCCTCCACTCTTCTGGGAAGGCTTTCCACTAGATGTTGGAACATTGCTGCTATAACAGTCTCCACTCTCCTGGGAAGGCTTTCCACTAGATGTTGGAACATTGCTGCTATAACAGCCTCCTCTCTTCTGGGAAGGCTTTCCACTAGATGTTGGAACATTGCTGCTATAACAGTCTCCACTCTTCTGGGAAGGCTTTCCACTAGATGTTGGAACATTGCTGCTATAACAGCCTCCACTCTTCTGGGAAGGCTTTCCACTAGATGTTGGAACATTGCTGCTATAACAGCCTCCTCTCTTCTGGGAAGGCTTTCCACTAGATGTTGGAACATTGCTGCTATAACAGCCTCCACTCTTCTGGGAAGGCTTTCCACTAGATGTTGGAACATTGCTGCTATAACAGCCTCCACTCTTCTGGGAAGGCTTTCCACTAGATGTTGGAACATTGCTGCTATAACAGCCTCCACTCTCCTGGGAAGGCTTTCCACTAGATGTTGGAACATTGCTGCTATAACAGCCTCCTCTCTTCTGGGAAGGCTTTCCACTAGATGTTGGAACATTGCTGCTATAACAGCCTCCACTCTTCTGGGAAGGCTTTCCACTAGATGTTGGAACATTGCTGCTATAACAGCCTCCACTCTCCTGGGAAGGCTTTCCACTAGATGTTGGAACATTGCTGCTATAACAGCCTCCTCTCTTCTGGGAAGGCTTTCCACTAGATGTTGGAACATTGCTGCTATAACAGCCTCCACTCTTCTGGGAAGGCTTTCCACTAGATGTTGGAACATTGCTGCTATAACAGCCTCCTCTCTTCTGGGAAGGCTTTCCACTAGATGTTGGAACATTGCTGCTATAACAGCCTCCACTCTTCTGGGAAGGCTTTCCACTAGATGTTGGAACATTGCTGCTATAACAGCCTCCCTCTTCTGGGAAGGCTTTCCACTAGATGTTGGAACATTGCTGCTATAACAGCCTCCACTCTTCTGGGAAGGCTTTCCACTAGATGTTGGAACATTGCTGCTATAACAGCCTCCTCTCTTCTGGGAAGGCTTTCCACTAGATGTTGGAACATTGCTGCTATAACAGCCTCCACTTTTCTGGGAAGGCTTTCCGCTAGATGTTGGAACATTGCTGCTATAACAGCCTCCACTCTTCTGGGAAGGCTTTCCGCTAGATGTTGGAACATTGCTGCTATAACAGCCTCCACTCTTCTGGGAAGGCTTTCCGCTAGATGTTGGAACATTGCTGCTATAACAGCCTCCACTCTTCTGGGAAGGCTTTCCGCTAGATGTTGGAACATTGCTGCTATAACAGCCTCCACTCTTCTGGGAAGGCTTTCCGCTAGATGTTGGAACATTGCTGTAGGGACTTGCTTCCCATTCAGACAAAAGAGCATTAGTGAGGTCGGGTACTGATGTTGGGCGATTAGGCCTGACTCACAGTCGTCATTACATTTCATCCCAAAGGGGTTGAGGTCAGGGCTCTGTGCAGGCCAGTCAAGTTCTTCCACACTGATCTCAACAAACCCTTTCTGTATGGACCTCATTTTGTGCACGGGGGGGACATTGTCATGCTGAACCAGGAAAGGACCTTCCCCAAACAGTTTGGAACTCAGTAGTGAGTGTTGCAGTCGAGGACAGATGATTTTTATGTGCTTCAGCACTTGGCGGTCCCATTCTGTGAGCTTGTGTGGCCTACCACTTTGTGGCTGAGCCGTTTTTGCTCCTAGACATTTCCACTTCACAATCACAGCACTTACAGTTGACCGGGGCAGCTCTAGCAGGGCAGAAATTTGACGAACTGACTTGTTGGAAAGGTGGCATCCTATGACGGTGACACTCTGAAAGTCACTGAGCTCTTCAGTGAGGCCCATTCTACTGCCAATATTTGTCTATGGAGATTGCATGGCTGTGTGCTCGATTTTTATACACCTGTCTGCAAAGGGTGTGGCTGAAAGACAAATCCACTCATTTGAAGGGGTGTCCACATACTTTTGTAAATCTAGTGTATTATAAATGATTACAGTTTATTATTCAGTAGTTTGTTCGGTTGATAACGTGACATGTTTCTGTCCCAATCTCTCTATCTATCCCTCCTCTCTGTCTCTCTGTCTGTCAGGTTGTTACTAGCAGAGAAGATGGGTCACCTGTGTAGAGACGACTCTGTGGAAGGACTACGGTTCTACCCCAACCTTTTCAACAGTCAGGCTTGATGTAAACGCGTCCAAATAGTACCCTAGTCCCAGTATAGTGCACTGCTTTTGACCAGGGGTCCATAGGGTTTTAGTGCACTATATCGGTTCTACTAAAAACTCTTCTCCACTCATGTCTGATCTGAGGACAGCATGTGTTGTGGGTTCAACGACTGGCAAACCAAAACCCACTTCCCAGTTGTACCGGGTATACTACAAAGCAGGATCAATGAGTTAGCCAACTAACTTGCCTAAATATTCTGGATTTATATTCTCGACATGCTTTTTTTATTTTTGTTTTTTAGACATGGGTCTAATAATTGTATTCAGATAATCTCTCTGTTTAACTTTCTTAAACGAATCAGAAAATTCAATAGATATTTCTGTTTGTTGATTTTAAAAGGTACCCGACCAACTAGTTGATCCTGCATTGTAGCAGAGCCCTCCGTATCCATGGTTACTGCGTTGTGTTGATACAGTAGAAAAGAGAAGGGCGACATCTATCCCAGACCTCACCTTGGCACAAAGGGTGTCTGGACTCTCTAGAGCCGTTTGGGCCTCAGAGCGCTCCAGGCAAGTCAAATGTATCAGAATAGGTATCTCGTCTCCTTATAGTCCCAGACAACAATAATCTAGTATAGATGTAAATGGTTAATAAAGTAAAGTTTTTTTTCTTTCTTCCATGTATTGGATAATAAGGTTAACGTTGTCTGTCTCGATGCTTTCAGTTTGATATCAGGTCTGTATCTGTCATCATCAACATTGTCCCTAAGTGTTGGATCTAGGTAACACTATGGAACTAAGTTGTAAAATACCAAACTTCTCGTTTTAATGTAAAGTGTGTTTACTGTTGAAACCTTTTACAGGTGGAACATCTCAGTAAGTCTGAAACCTCCTTTTTGAAGAGAGTCTTAAATAACTCTCTCGTTGTACCCGTCACCCCATGCTGCGTGTTCCTTTACGATAAAGACTGTATGTAACATAATGGTCAACGTGCTCCTTCATTCATGATAAAGACTGTATGTAACATAATGGTCAACGTGCTCCTTCATTCAAAGTGAATTAGTTATTCAACTGTAACTGTACCGATATCAGCTTGTCTGTCTGTGTGTCTGTCTGTCTAGTTAGCCTGTCTGTCTGTCTGTCTGTCTGTCTGTCTGTCTGTCTGTCTAGTTAGTCTGTCTGTCTGTCTGTCTGTCTGTCTGTCTGTCTGTCTGTCTGTCTGTCTGTCTGTCTGTCTGTCTGTCTGTCTGTCTGTCTGTCTGTCTGTCTGTCTGTCTAGTTAGTCAGTCTGTCTGTCTGTCTGTCTGTCTAGCCAGTCAGTCTGTCTTCTGTCTAGTTAGCCTGTCTGTCTGTCTAGCCAGTCTGTCTGTCTGTCTAGTTAGCCTGTCTGTCTAGTTAGCCTGTCTGTCTAGTTAGCCAGTCTGTCTGTCTGTCTGTCTGTCTAGCCAGTCAGTCTGTCTTCTGTCTAGTTAGCTAGCCAGTCTGTCTGTCTAGCTAGCCTGTCTCTGTCTGTCTGGCTAGCTAGCCAGTCTGTTTTCTGTCTAGTTAGCTAGCCAGTCTGTCTTCTGTCTAGTTAGCTAGCCAGTCTGTCTGTCTGTCTCCTGTCTGTCCAGTTAGCCTGTCTGTCTCCTGTCTAGTTAGCTAGTCTGTCTGTCTAGCTAGCCAGTCTGTCTTCTGTCTAGTTAGCTAGCCAGTCTGTCTTCTGTCTAGTTAGCTAGCCAGTCTATCTAGCCAGCCAGCCTGTCTGTCTATCTAGCTAGCCTGTATGTCTTCTGTCTAGTTAGCTAGCCAGTCTGTCTGTCTAGCCTGTCTGTCTCCTGTCTGTCCAGTTAGCCTGTCTGTCTATCTAGCTAGCCTGTATGTCTTCTGTCTAGTTAGCTAGCCAGTCTGTCTGTCTAGCCTGTCTGTCCAGTTAGCCTGTGTCTCCTGTCTGTCCAGTTAGCCTGTCTGGCTAGCTAGCCTTCCTGTTTGTCTGTCTGTCTGTTTAGCCTGCCTGTCTGCCTGTGTCTGTCTGGCTAGCCTGCCTAGCTAGTCAGTATATCTGGCCTGTCTGGCTAGCCTGTCTAGGCTGTCTATCTCTGATTCTTTGTGTTTGTTGAACCAGGCTACTTTACAGTGTTAATATGACCAGGCTACCTTACAGTGTTAATATGACCAGGCTACCTTACAGTGTTAATATGACCAGGCTACTTTACAGTGTTAATAGGACCAGGCTACCTTACAGTGTTAATAGGACCAGGCTACCTTAGTGTTAATAGGACCAGGCTACCTTAGTGTTAATAGGACCAGGCTACCTTAGTGTTAATAGGACCAGGCTACTTTACAGTGTTAATAGGACCAGGCTACCTTAGTGTTAATAGGACCAGGCTACCTTAGTGTTAATAGGACCAGGCTACCTTAGTGTTAATAGGACCAGGCTACCTTACAGTGTTAATAGGACCAGGCTACTTTACAGTGTTAATAGGACCAGGCTACCTTAGTGTTAATAGGACCAGGCTACTTTACAGTGTTAATAGGACCAGGCTACTTTACAGTGTTAATAGGACCAGGCTACCTTACAGTGTTAATAGGACCAGGCTACCTTAGTGTTAATAGGACCAGGCTACTTTACAGTGTTAATAGGACCAGGCTACCTTAGTGTTAATAGGACCAGGCTACTTTACAGTGTTAATAGGACCAGGCTACCTTACAGTGTTAATAGGACCAGGCTACCTTACAGTGTTAATAGTACCAGGCTACTTTACAGTGATCAGCAAGCTAACTGGTCCTAGGTCAGCAGTCAGATGCAGGCCCATTACCCTGTAGACCAGCTTCCTGTCAGTCAGATGCAGGCCCATTACCCTGTAGACCAGCTTCCTGTCAGTCAGATGCAGGCCCATTACCCTGTAGACCAGCTTCCTGTCAGTCAGATGCAGGCCCATTACCCTGTAGACCAGCTTCCTGTGATCAGCAAGTTAACTGGTCCTAGGTCAGCAGTCAGATGCAGGCCCATTACCCTGTAGACCAGCTTCCTGTCAGTCAGATGCAGGCCCATTACCCTGTAGACCAGCTTCCTGTGACCAGCAAGCTAACTGATCCTAGGTCAGATGCAGGCCCATTACCCTGTAGACCAGCTTCCTGTCAGTCAGATGCAGGCCCATTACCCTGTAGACCAGCTTCCTGTGACCAGCAAGCTAACTGATCCTAGGTCAGATGCAGGCCCATTACCCTGTAGACCAGCTTCCTGTGATCAGCAAGCTAACTGGTCCTAGGTCAGATGCAGGCCCATTACCCTGTAGACCAGCTTCCTGTGATCAGCAAGCTAACTGATCCTAGGTCAGATGCAGGCTAGAGACTATTAGGTCGTGTCCCAAATGGAATCCTATTCCCAACACACACACACATATATATATGAACACACACGTAGTCTGGGAGCGTGGGAGCACGTGGTGTACCCCAGATTAGATTAGCCTGCTGTGTCCTCCATGTGGGTCATCAATTTAAATGAATGGATTTAACAGAACTGGGAGGAAACCAGAAGACTTTGCCCCGGAGTAGAATCAAATCAATTTGAATTTGTCACGTGTGCCGAATACAACGGGTGTAGTAGACCTTTCTGTGAAATGCTTACTTACAAACCAACAATGCAATTCAAGAAATAGAGTTAAGATAATTGTTAACTTTTGTTTATTTAGTAAAATATTAAATAAAAAGTAACACAAATAACAATAACGAGGTTATATACACAGGGGGTACCCAGGCTATATACACAGGGGGTACCGGTACCCAGGCTATATACACAGGGGGTACCGGTACCCAGGCTATATACACAGGGGGTACCGGTACCCAGGCTATATACACAGGGGGTACCCAGGCTATATACACAGGGGTACCGGTACCCAGGCTATATACACAGGGGTACCGGTACCCAGGCTATATACACAGGGGGTACCGGTACCCAGGCTATATACACAGGGGGTACTGGTACCCAGGCTATATACACAGGGGGTACCGGTACCCAGGCTATATACACAGGGGGTACCGGTACCCAGGCTATATACACAGGGGGTACCGGTACCCAGGCTATATACACAGGGGGTACTGGTACCCAGGCTATATACACAGGGGGTACCGGTACCCAGGCTATATACACAGGGGGTACCGGTACCCAGGCTATATACACAGGGGGTACCCAGGCTATATACACAGGGGGTACCGGTACCCAGGCTATATACACAGGGGGTACCGGTACCCAGGCTATATACACAGGGGGTACCGGTACCCAGGCTATATACACAGGGGGTACCGGTACCCAGGCTATATACACAGGGGGTACCGGTACCCAGGCTATATACACAGGGGGTACCGGTACCCAGGCTATATACACAGGGGGTACCCAGGCTACCGGTACCCAGGCTATATACACAGGGGGTACCGGTACCCAGGCTATATACACAGGGGGTACCGGTACCCAGGCTATATACACAGGGGGTACCGGTACCCAGGCTATATACACAGGGGGTACCGGTACCCAGGCTATATACACAGGGGGTACTGGTACCCAGGCTATATACACAGGGGGTACCCAGGCTATATACACAGGGGGTACCGGTACCCAGGCTATATACACAGGGGGTAACGGCAGTAACAGCAGTGTTGTTAGTAGGTAATGTAATATAATGTAGGTAGAGGTAAAGACTATACAACAGGATAGATAATAGACAGTAACAGCAGTGTTGGTAGTAGGGTAGGTAATATGTACATGTAGGTAGAGGTAAAGACTAGACAACAGGGTAGATAATAGACAGTAACAGCAGTGTTGGTAGTAGGGTAGGTAATATAATGTAACAGCAGTGTTGGTAGTAGGGGTAAAGACTAGACAACAGGATAGATAATAGACAGTAACAGCAGTGTTGGTAGTAGGGTAGGTAATATAATGTAGGTAGAGGTAAAGACTATACAACAGGATAGATAATAGACAGTAACAGCAGTGTTGGTAGTAGGGTAGGTAATATAATGTAGGTAGAGGTAAAGACTAGACAACAGGATAGATAATAGACAGTAACAGCAGTGTTGGTAGTAGGGTAGGTAATATATTGTAGGTAGAGGTAAAGACTAGACATAGAGTAGACCCATGTAGAGACGGGAGCTACTCAAAGGCAGACACGCATTCACACACAGTACAATGCAGTGGAAGGAAGCTAGGACACACACAGTACACACACACACACACACAGTACAATGCAGTGGAAGGAAGCTAGGACTCAGTCAGGGTTGGGGAGTAACTGATTTATATGTAATATATATTATATGTGATCAGTTATGTCATACTTTTTGCGTTGAACAAAAATATAAACACACATGTCAAGTGTTGGTTTCATGAGCTGAAATAAAAGATGCCAGAAATTTTACATACGCAACAAAAATTGTATTGCACAAATTTGTTTACATCCCTGTTAGTGAACATTTCTCCTTTGCCCAAGATAATCTGACAGGTGTGGCATATCAATAAGATGATTAAACAGCATGACCATTACACAGGTGCACCTTGTGCTGGGGACAATAAAAGGAGACTCTAAAATGTGCAGTTTTGTCACAACACAATTCCACAGATGTGTCAAGTTCTGAAGGTGCTATTTGTATATTGACTGCAGGAATGCCCACCAGAGCTATTGCCAAATAATTGAATGGTAATTTCTCTACCATAAACCGCCTCCATTGTTGTTTTAGAGCTTTTGCCAGTACATCCAACCAGCCTCGCAACAGTACCGGTCAGAAGCATTCCATTCCACTTCCTCAAAGCTTGTTGAGAGAATGCAAAGCTGTCATCAAGGCAAAGGGTGGCTATTTGAAGAATCTCAAATATAAATATATTTTGATTTAACACTTTTTTGGTTACTACATGATTCCATATGTGATATTTCATAGTTTTGATGTCTTCACTATTATTCTATAATGTGAAAATTGTAAAAATAACGAAAAACCTTGGAATGAGTAGGTGTGTCCAAACTTTTGATTGTTAGAGTGTCCCCACAAGGGTGAACTCCCCCCCCCCCCCCCCAGTACCCTTCTGGTACTCCCTGTATACAGTTTCACATTGATCTGGTACTCCCTGTATATAGAGTTGAAGTCTGAAGTTTACATACACTTAGATTGGAGTCATTATACCTCATTTTTCAACCACTCCACAAATTTCTTGTTAGCAATCTATAGTTCTGGCAAGTCAGTTAGGACATCTACAAGTCATTTCTCCAGTAATTGTTTAGACAGATTATTTAACTTATAATTCACTGTATCACAATTCCAGTGGGTCAGAGGTTTACATACACTAAGTTGACTGTGCCTTTAAACAGCTTGGAAAATTCCAGAAAATGATGTCATGGCTTTAGAAGCTTCTAATAGGCTAATTGACATGATTTGAGTCAATTGGAGGTGTACCTGTGGATGTATTTCAAGGCCTTCCTTCAATCTCAGTGCCTTTTTGCTTGACGTCATGGGAAAATCAAAATAAATCAGTCAAGACCTCAGAGAAAAAAATGTAGACCTCCACAAGTCAGGTTCATCATTGGGAGCAATTTCCAAGTGCCTGAAGGTACCACGTTCATCTGTACAAACAAGAGTACGCAAGTATAAACACCATGGGACCACGCAGCCGTCATACCGCTCAGGACAGAGACCCGTTTTGTCTCCAAGAGATGAACGTACTTTGGTGCGAAAAGTGCAAATCAATCCCAGAACAACAGCAAAGCACCCTGTGAAGTTGCTGGAGAAAACGGGTACAACAGTATCTATATCCACAGTAAAACGAGTCCTATATCGACATAACCTGAAAGGCCGCTCAGCAAGGAAGAAGTCACTGCTCCAAAACTGCCATAAAAAAGCCAGACTACGGTTTGCAACTGCACATGGGGACAAAGATCGTACTTTTTGGAGAAATTTCCTCTGGTCTGATGAAACAAAAATAGAACTGTTTGGCCATAATGACCATCGTTATGTTTGGAGGAAAAAGGGGAGGCTTGCAAGCCGAAGAACACCATCCCAACCGTGAAGCACGGGGGTGGCAGCATCATGTTTTGGGGGTGCTTTGCTGCAGGAGAGACTGGTGGTCTTCACAAAATAGATGTCATCATGAGGACGAAAATTATGTGGATATATTGAAGCAACATCTCAAGACGTCAGTCAGGAGGTTAAAGCTTGGTCATAAATGGGTCTTCCAAATGGACAATGACCCCAAGCATACTTCCAAAGTTGTGGTAAAATGGCTTAAGGACCACAAAGTCAAGGTATTGGAGTGGTCATCACAAAGCCCTGACCTCAATCCTATAGCAAATTTGTTGTCAGAACCGAAAAAGCGTGTGCGAGCAAGGAGGCCTACAAACCTGATTCAGTTACACCAGCTCTGTCAGGAGGAATGGGCCAAAAATCACCGAACTTATTGTGGGAAGCTTGTGGAAGGCTACCCGAAACGTTTGACCCAAGTTAAACAATTTAAAGGCAATGCTACCAAATACTAATTGAGTGTATGTAAACTTCTGACCCACTTGGAATGTGATGAAAGAAATAAAAGCTGAAATTAATCATTCTCTCTACTATTATTCTGACATTTCACATTCTTAAAATAAAGTGGTGATCCTAACTGACCTAAAATAGGGATTTTTTTACTGATTAAATGTCAGGAATTGTGAAAAACTATTTGGCTAAGGTGTATTTAAACCTCCGACTTCAACTGTAGCTCCACATTGATCTGGTCTGGTACTGGTACTCCCTGTATATACAGTTGAAGTTGGAAGTTTACATACACTTTAGTCAAATACATTTAAACTCAGTTTTTCCACAATTCCTGACATTTAATCAGAGTAAAAATGATAAATAAGATGTTATTATATTTGTAACTATTCCCCATTGATGTAGATAATGTGTTCTCAGTCAATGCACTTGGAAAAATGCGTCTCTCTCACACACACACACATACACACAAATACACACACACACACACACAGTGTGTAAAGCACGCACACACACACACACACAGTGTGTAAAGCACACACACACACATTACACATAAATACACACACACACACACACACACACAGAGTGTGTAAAGCACACACACACACACACAGTGTATAAGCTGTGATTCTCCTAGTCCAGTTCTCTGTGACCTTGTTTTGACAGCCTGTCATATAATCACATCATAACGGAGTGCTGGGTGTAACGGCCATTATTCAATCATGTCATTAAGGCACAGGAGGCAGTGTAGTTGCCCTGTGACCTCAACTCGATGGTTCAAGACCCCATTTTCAGCTGTTTCCCCCATCAATCGTTACATTTAGGCCTATACAGTCACGGCAGAATGATCCAGAATGATTTGTTTAGCTGTGTCAAAGGGTGTCTACACCTCTCCTGTCTACTTCCCAGGGTGCCTGTCTGTGGTGTTGAACTCTGACTGCCTCAGAGGTTTTTAGATGAACAGTTAAACATGACTCAGGCAATGCCCAACCCATCGCCCTACACCTCTCCTGTCTACTTCCCAGGGTGCCTGTCTGTGGTGTTGAACTCTGACTGCCTCATAGGTTTTTAGATGAACAGTTAAACATGACTCAGGCAATGCCCAACCCATCGCCCAACACCTCTCCTGTCTACTTCCCAGGGTGCCTGTCTGTGGTGTTGAACTCTGACTGCCTCAGAGGTTTTTAGATGAACAGTTAAACATGACTCAGGCAATGCCCAACCCATCGCCCAACACCTCTCCTGTCTACTTCCCAGGGTGCCTGTCTGTGGTGTTGAACTCTGACTGCCTCATAGGTTTTTAGATGAACAGTTAAACATGACTCAGGCAATGCCCAACCCATCGCCCTACACCTCTCCTGTCTACTTCCCAGGGTGCCTGTCTGTGGTGTTGAACTCTGACTGCCTCATAGGTTTTTAGATGAACAGTTAAACATGACTCAGGCAATGCCCAACCCATCGCCCTACACCTCTCCTGTCTACTTCCCAGGGTGCCTGTCTGTGGTGTTGAACTCTGACTGCCTCAGAGGTTTTTAGATGAACAGTTAAACATGACTCAGGCAATGCCCAACCCATCGCCCTACACCTCTCCTGTCTACTTCCCAGGGTGCCTGTCTGTGGTGTTGAACTCTGACTGCCTCATAGGTTTTTAGATGAACAGTTAAACATGACTCAGGCAATGCCCAACCCATCGCCCTACACCTCTCCTGTCTACTTCCCAGGGTGCCTGTCTGTGGTGTTGAACTCTGACTGCCTCAGAGGTTTTTAGATGAACAGTTAAACATGACTCAGGCAATGCCCAACCCATCGCCCTACACCTCTCCTGTCTACTTCCCAGGGTGCCTGTCTGTGGTGTTGAACTCTGACTGCCTCATAGGTTTTTAGATGAACAGTTAAACATGACTCAGGCAATGCCCAACCCATCGCCCAACACCTCTCCTGTCTACTTCCCAGGGTGCCTGTCTGTGGTGTTGAACTCTGACTGCCTCAGAGGTTTTTAGATGAACAGTTAAACATGACTCAGGCAATGCCCAACCCATCGCCCTACACCTCTCCTGTCTACTTCCCAGGGTGCCTGTCTGTGGTGTTGAACTCTGACTGCCTCAGAGGTTTTTAGATGAACAGTTAAACATGACTCAGGCAATGCCCAACCCATCGCCCAACACCTCTCCTGTCTACTTCCCAGGGTGCCTGTCTGTGGTGTTGAACTCTGACTGCCTCAGAGGTTTTTAGATGAACAGTTAAACATGACTCAGGCAATGCCCAACCCATCGCCCAACACCTCTCCTGTCTACTTCCCAGGGTGCCTGTCTGTGGTGTTGAACTCTGACTGCCTCAGAGGTTTTTAGATGAACAGTTAAACATGACTCAGGCAATGCCCAACCCATCGCCCTACACCTCTCCTGTCTACTTCCCAGGGTGCCTGTCTGTGGTGTTGAACTCTGACTGCCTCAGAGGTTTTTAGATGAACAGTTAAACATGACTCAGGCAATGCCCAACCCATCGCCCAACACCTCTCCTGTCTACTTCCCAGGGTGCCTGTCTGTGGTGTTGAACTCTGACTGCCTCAGAGGTTTTTAGATGAACAGTTAAACATGACTCAGGCAATGCCCAACCCATCGCCCAACACCTCTCCTGTCTACTTCCCAGGGTGCCTGTCTGTGGTGTTGAACTCTGACTGCCTCAGAGGTTTTTAGATGAACAGTTAAACATGACTCAGGCAATGCCCAACCCATCGCCCAACACCTCTCCTGTCTACTTCCCAGGGTGCCTGTCTGTGGTGTTGAACTCTGACTGCCTCAGAGGTTTTTAGATGAACAGTTAAACATGACTCAGGCAATGCCCAACCCATCGCCCAACACCTCTCCTGTCTACTTCCCAGGGTGCCTGTCTGTGGTGTTGAACTCTGACTGCCTCAGAGGTTTTAGATGAACAGTTAAACATGACTCAGGCAATGCCCAACCCATCGCCCTACACCTCTCCTGTCTACTTCCCAGGGTGCCTGTCTGTGGTGTTGAACTCTGACTGCCTCAGAGGTTTTTAGATGAACAGTTAAACATGACTCAGGCAATGCCCAACCCATCGCCCAACACCTCTCCTGTCTACTTCCCAGGGTGCCTGTCTGTGGTGTTGAACTCTGACTGCCTCAGAGGTTTTTAGATGAACAGTTAAACATGACTCAGGCAATGCCCAACCCATCGCCCAACACCTCTCCTGTCTACTTCCCAGGGTGCCTGTCTGTGGTGTTGAACTCTGACTGCCTCAGAGGTTTTTAGATGAACAGTTAAACATGACTCAGGCAATGCCCAACCCATCGCCCAACACCTCTCCTGTCTACTTCCCAGGGTGCCTGTCTGTGGTGTTGAACTCTGACTGCCTCAGAGGTTTTTAGATGAACAGTTAAACATGACTCAGGCAATGCCCAACCCATCGCCCTACACCTCTCCTGTCTACTTCCCAGGGTGCCTGTCTGTGGTGTTGAACTCTGACTGCCTCAGAGGTTTTTAGATGAACAGTTAAACATGACTCAGGCAATGCCCAACCCATCGCCCTACACCTCTCCTGTCTACTTCCCAGGGTGCCTGTCTGTGGTGTTGAACTCTGACTGCCTCAGAGGTTTTTAGATGAACAGTTAAACATGACTCAGGCAATGCCCAACCCATCGCCCTACACCTCTCCTGTCTACTTCCCAGGGTGCCTGTCTGTGGTGTTGAACTCTGACTGCCTCAGAGGTTTTTAGATGAACAGTTAAACATGACTCAGGCAATGCCCAACCCATCGCCCAACACCTCTCCTGTCTACTTCCCAGGGTGCCTGTCTGTGGTGTTGAACTCTGACTGCCTCAGAGGTTTTTAGATGAACAGTTAAACATGACTCAGGCAATGCCCAACCCATCGCCCAACACCTCTCCTGTCTACTTCCCAGGGTGCCTGTCTGTGGTGTTGAACTCTGACTGCCTCAGAGGTTTTTAGATGAACAGTTAAACATGACTCAGGCAATGCCCAACCCATCGCCCAACACCTCTCCTGTCTACTTCCCAGGGTGCCTGTCTGTGGTGTTGAACTCTGACTGCCTCAGAGGTTTTTAGATGAACAGTTAAACATGACTCAGGCAATGCCCAACCCATCGCCCAACACCTCTCCTGTCTACTTCCCAGGGTGCCTGTCTGTGGTGTTGAACTCTGACTGCCTCAGAGGTTTTTAGATGAACAGTTAAACATGACTCAGGCAATGCCCAACCCATCGCCCTACACCTCTCCTGTCTACTTCCCAGGGTGCCTGTCTGTGGTGTTGAACTCTGACTGCCTCAGAGGTTTTTAGATGAACAGTTAAACATGACTCAGGCAATGCCCAACCCATCGCCCAACACCTCTCCTGTCTACTTCCCAGGGTGCCTGTCTGTGGTGTTGAACTCTCTGACTGCCTCAGAGGTTTTTAGATGAACAGTTAAACATGACTCAGGCAATGCCCAACCCATCGCCCAACACCTCTCCTGTCTACTTCCCAGGGTGCCTGTCTGTGGTGTTGAACTCTGACTGCCTCAGAGGTTTTTAGATGAACAGTTAAACATGACTCAGGCAATGCCCAACCCATCGCCCAACACCTCTCCTGTCTACTTCCCAGGGTGCCTGTCTGTGGTGTTGAACTCTGACTGCCTCAGAGGTTTTTAGATGAACAGTTAAACATGACTCAGGCAATGCCCAACCCATCGCCCAACACCTCTCCTGTCTACTTCCCAGGGTGCCTGTCTGTGGTGTTGAACTCTGACTGCCTCAGAGGTTTTTAGATGAACAGTTAAACATGACTCAGGCAATGCCCAACCCATCGCCCAACACCTCTCCTGTCTACTTCCCAGGGTGCCTGTCTGTGGTGTTGAACTCTGACTGCCTCAGAGGTTTTTAGATGAACAGTTAAACATGACTCAGGCAATGCCCAACCCATCGCCCTACACCTCTCCTGTCTACTTCCCAGGGTGCCTGTCTGTGGTGTTGAACTCTGACTGCCTCAGAGGTTTTTAGATGAACAGTTAAACATGACTCAGGCAATGCCCAACCCATCGCCCAACACCTCTCCTGTCTACTTCCCAGGGTGCCTGTCTGTGGTGTTGAACTCTCTGACTGCCTCAGAGGTTTTTAGATGAACAGTTAAACATGACTCAGGCAATGCCCAACCCATCGCCCAACACCTCTCCTGTCTACTTCCCAGGGTGCCTGTCTGTGGTGTTGAACTCTGACTGCCTCAGAGGTTTTTAGATGAACAGTTAAACATGACTCAGGCAATGCCCAACCCATCGCCCTACACCTCTCCTGTCTACTTCCCAGGGTGCCTGTCTGTGGTGTTGAACTCTGACTGCCTCAGAGGTTTTTAGATGAACAGTTAAACATGACTCAGGCAATGCCCAACCCATCGCCCAACACCTCTCCTGTCTACTTCCCAGGGTGCCTGTCTGTGGTGTTGAACTCTCTGACTGCCTCAGAGGTTTTTAGATGAACAGTTAAACATGACTCAGGCAATGCCCAACACCTCTCCTGTCTACTTCCCAGGGTGCCTGTGGTGTTGAACTCTCTGACTGCCTCAGAGGTTTTCAGATGACACTGGGACGTATCCTTAATGTTTAGTGGTATACATCTCTGTTAGTCAGTGTTGTATAACCCTGTTGATATCACTGGTACAGGTTATAGCCTGATGGGTTTTCAGATGACACTGGGACGTATCCTTAATGTTTAGTGGTATACATCTCTGTTAGTCAGTGTTGTATAACCCTGTTGATATCTCTGGTACAGGTTATAGCCTGATGCGCGTCAGTGATTCAACACCTAAACGTTTCTCTGGAGTGTTCAGGTAGGCCTCAGGTAGTCCTAGGCTTTGGCATCACTCTGCAGTGTTCAACACGTCCTAAAGGGGGGGGGGGGGGGGGGTTATTGTTCTGTGTGCTGAGTATTTTCCTTGGAACCCAATAAGCTACAGCCTACCATATATGTATTGCTTGTATTACCCTCATTAAATATGAAAACAATACATCCTTTGTCATGTAGTCTGTCTTTTTATTCATCTTTTAAACCTTTACTTCTGTTCTTGGCTCAAACTTTGAGCACTGTTTGAGATCTATACATTAATTTAAACGGATTGATCGCACGTATGGCCACGTACAACCTCATAGGTTGCAATGAGCCGCGTATAATTGACCGTAACAGAGGACGAGCGGCACGGGAATGCGCGGTCACCCTGGCTCTGTTCTGTCCGCTCACGGCACGGACGCGCGCAAAGGGATTGTCGTTCCTCTCCGTCTCTCTCTGCTTCTTCTCTCTCTGAAGTTGATCTGTAATAGAGCGTCACGTTAATTAATCATCTGTGGAGGTTGACGATCAGAAATGGACGGAATGACGTTTCCATGGATGAGTCGAGACGTTTGATGGAGGTTTCTCGTTGGGAATAATCAATGCCTTTCTGAGTCTACAGGAAATGTAAGTACGCAAATGTGGTCCTAGTCTATTGAGAATGACAGGTAGCCTACAACGTGTACGCCGACCCCTTCGGAATAAGCCTGACTGGTCATTATAGCCGGAGGGACAGAAAGACTAACATTTCTAAAATGTTCTATTCATTTGAGCAAACATTGAGAAAACATTAGGCTATATGTTATGTAGGCTAATGTTCTTATGAGCTTAAAGGGATAGTTCAGGATTTTGGCAATGACCCGCTTGGACACACGCTGGTTGAGTCAACGTTGTTTCCACGTCAATTCAAAATAAATTCAACAGACGTTGAAATGAGCAGTGGAGAGGTCCTTTATCTACTTCCCCCAGTCAGATGAACTCCTGCATACCAGTTTCTTTATTTTGCTTCCAGTATGAAGGAAGAAGACAGTTTTGCGAGTCAATGCTAACTAGTGTTACCGCAATGACTGGGAGTTTATAGGAACCAGTAGCATGCAAGCCAGGGCTGTGGGCTGTCACCAGTTATTGGAGACGTTACGATATTTTTTTTATACCACACACACATTAGCAAAATGACAAGCTACATTTTAAATACTGAGATCAATAAAACCAACGACCAATGTCTTGAAGGCGACCAATAGCATAGGCCAATGAAACGAGTGGACACACAGATCTCAGGCCAACAATATGAGGAGGTCATTATAGTCCAACTTTCCAGTGCCACTCATCTATTCTATCATGTTCTTCCCGCAATTGTATTTTTAAAATAAAAATAGCTGCTGTTTGACAGCGATCAATCACAACTTATCAATAGCTCATCTGTTCAATCATGCCAACTCATCAATCAGCGATCAAACTCAACTATCAATCATCGTCAACTCATCAAACTTATCAATCATCGTCAACTCATCAATCATCATCAATCATCGTCAACTCATCAATCATCGTCAACTCATCAATCATCATCAACTCATCAATCATCGTCAACTCATCAATCATCGTCAACTCATCAATCATCGTCAACTCATCAATCATCATCAACTCATCAATCATCGTCAACTCATCAATCATCGTCAACTCATCAATCATCGTCAACTCATCAATCATCGTCAACTCATCAATCATCGTCAACTCATCAATCATCGTCAACTCATCAATCATCGTCAACTCATCAATCATCTGTTTTATATTTGCTGCTGAATTGCGGGAATCTCGACTGTAGACGAGGCCTAAACGCTCATAATGTGACAACACAATCTACAGCGATTAAAAAAACAAAAACTATTGATCCTCTATTGTGGCTAAATTATGCTGGTGTAGTATTTTCAATGATTTGTTTTTATAAGGACCGGAGTCATTATCTAATTTGACACATGTATTAAACTTAATCTGCAGCCCTTCCTGTAGCGCTGTGTGTTCTTCCTGTAGGGTTGTGTGTTCTTCCTGTAGGGCTGTGTGTTCTTCCTGTAGCGCTGTGTGTTCTTCCTGTAGGGCTGTGTGTTCTTCCTGTAGGGCTGTGTGTTCTTCCTGCAGCCCTTCCTGTAGGGCTGTGTGTTCTTCCTGTAGGGCTGTGTGTTCTTCCTGTAGGGCTGTGTGTTCTTCCTGTAGCGCTGTGTGTTCTTCCTGTAGGGCTGTGTGTTCTTCCTGTAGCGCTGTGTGTTCTTCCTGTAGGGATGTGTGTTCTTCCTGTAGGGCTGTGTGTTCTTCCTGTAGCGCTGTGTGTTCTTCCTGTAGGGCTGTGTGTTCTTCCTGTAGGGCTGTGTGTTCTTCCTGTAGGGCTGTGTGTTCTTCCTGTAGGGCTGTGTGTTCTTCCTGTAGGGCTGTGTGTTCTTCCTGTAGGGCTGTGTGTTCTTCCTGTAGCGCTGTGTTTTCTTCCTGTAGGGCTGTGTGTTCTTCCTGTAGGGCTGTGTGTTCTTCCTGTAGGGCTGTGTGTTCTTCCTGTAGCGCTGTGTGTTCTTCCTGTAGGGCTGTGTGTTCTTCCTGCAGCCCTTCCTGTAGGGCTGTGTGTTCTTCCTGTAGGGCTGTGTGTTCTTCCTGTAGAGCTGTGTGTTCTTCCTGTAGGGCTGTGTGTTCTTCCTGTAGCGCTGTGTGTTCTTCCTGTAGGGCTGTGTGTTCTTCCTGTAGGGCTGTGTGTTCTTCCTGCAGCCCTTCCTGTAGGGCTGTGTGTTCTTCCTGTAGGGCTGTGTGTTCTTCCTGTAGGGCTGTGTGTTCTTCCTGTAGGGCTGTGTGTTCTTCCTGCAGCCCTTCCTGTAGGGCTGTGTGTTCTTCCTGTAGGGCTGTGTGTTCTTCCTGTAGGGCTGTGTGTTCTTCCTGCAGCCCTTCCTGTAGGGCTGTGTGTTCTTCCTGTAGGGCTGTGTGTTCTTCCTGTAGGGCTGTGTGTTCTTCCTGTAGCGCTGTGTGTTCTTCCTGTAGGGCTGTGTGTTCTTCCTGTAGGGCTGTGTGTTCTTCCTGTAGGGCTGTGTGTTCTTCCTGTAGCGCTGTGTGTTCTTCCTGTAGCGCTGTGTGTTCTTCCTGTAGGGCTGTGTGTTCTTCCTGTAGCCCCTCCTGTAGGGCTGTGTGTTCTTCCTGTAGCCCCTCCTGTAGGGCTGTGTGTTCTTCCTGTAGCCCCTCCTGTAGGGCTGTGTGTTCTTCCTGTAGGGCTGTGTGTTCTTCCTGTAGCCCTTCCTGTAGGGCTGTGTGTTCTTCCTGTAGCGCTGTGTGTTCTTCCTGTAGGGCTGTGTGTTCTTCCTGTAGGGCTGTGTGTTCTTCCTGTAGGGCTGTGTGTTCTTCCTGCAGGGCTGTGCGTTCTTCCTGCAGGGCTGTGCGTTCCTCCTGCAGGCCTCCTGCAGGGCTGTGCGTTCCTCCTGCAGGGCTGTGTGTTCTTCCTGCAGGGCTGTGTGTTCTTCCTGCAGGGCTGTGCGTTCCTCCTGCAGGGCTGTGCGTTCCTCCTGTAGGGTTGTGCTCTCTCCCCAAGGCCAGATAATCACCACTTATTATTCTGAATTCAATGGATGGTTGTCAGTAACCCCAATGGCAGTGGCTAAAGGAACATTTTAATATATGACTTCAGGCAGCTCTACACCCCTGATTATAAGGTTGGATGACTTCAGGCAGCTCTCCACCCCTGGGGAAGCAGATAAAGGGCCTCGTCGGAGATCTAGATAAAGGGCCTCGTCGGGGAAGCAGATAAAAGGGCCTCTTCGGGGAAGCAGATAAAGGGCCTCTTCGGGGAAGCAGATAAAGGGCCTCGTCGGGGAAGCAGGTAAAGGGCCTCTTCGGGGAAGCAGATAAAGGGCCTCGTCGGGGAAGCAGGTAAAGGGCCTCGTCGGGGATCTAGATAATGGGCCTCTTCGGGGATCTAAATAAAGGGCCTCGTCCGGGATCTAGATAAAGGGCCTCGTCGGGGATCTAGATAATGGGCCTCGTCGGGGATCTAAATAAAGGGCCTCGTCCGGGATCTAGATCAAGGGCCTCGTCGGGGATCTAGATCAAGGGCCTCGTCGGGGATCTAGATCAAGGGCCTCGTCCGGGGATCTAGATCAAGGGCCTCGTCGGGGATCTAGATCAAGGGCCTCGTCGGGGATCTAGATCAAGGGCCTCGTCGGGGAAGTCCTGAACTATCCTCTTAAGGTAAAGGTTGTTCATGCCTCATGTAGCTTGTGATTAGCCTATAGGCTGCCGAGTGGCGCAGCGGTCTAAAGGCACTGCATCTCAGTGCAAGAGTCGTCACTACAGTCCCTGGTTCGAATCCAGGCTGTATCACATCCGGCCTTGATTGGGAGCCCCATAGGGCGGCGCACAATTGTCCCAGCGTTGTCCGAGTTTGGTCGGACAACACCTATTTAAATAAATCAAATTAAAAGCTGGCTGTGGGTTTGGCCTGTCTAGTGTCTGTTATAGTTGACATGGACAGTTGTGTGTGTGTGTGTGTGTGTGTGTGTGTGTGTGTGTTGCAGGGGGAAACTTGGAGTCAGTGGGTTTTGTTGGACACAGCAGCAGAGTTGGCCTGTGAGCAGAGTTGGCCTGTGAGCAGAGTTGGCCAGTGTGTGTGTGTGTAGCAGAGGAGGCTGGTGTGAGGAGGTTTAAGAGGACGGGTTCGTGGTAATGGTTGGAATGGAATGGTATTAAACACATCAAACAAATGAAAACCACACGGTTGACTCTGTTGCACTTATTCCATTCCAGCCTCCTCTGTTGTATGAAGTTGGCTGGGCTCTCCCTGTTTCAGACCAGACAACAGCCTTTTCTCCTCATCTACTAGACAGTAAGGCCAGACAATGTGAATGTTCCTCAGTAACAATCCCAGGCTCTTTTATAGATGAATATTAAATGAAATATAATAGCAAAGTTAACAGAAAAATGTTCTGTTTCTGATGTCATGTGATCTCTGTTACTATAGTAATAACTTAGGCTACCTGAGAATTATTAACCTGTCAACTCTGACCTCTGATTCACCTCATAGACTTGTAGAAAAGTATTTGAGCAGGAGATAAGAGATTAGAGATTGCGGGAGGGCGGGGCTATAGTTCCCCAGGCTTCAACACCTGTTGGACAGGTTTTATAACTGCTGAATTTGATTTGGCTGTTTGTACATTCAGCCTGAACATGATCATGACTTTTCAACCAGTACTGGGTACAACCAGCCAGCAGTACTGGGTACGACCAGGCAGCAGTACTGGGTACGACCAGGCAGCAGAACTGGGTACGACCAGGCAGCGGTACTGGGTACGACCAGGCAGCGGAACTGGGTACGACCAGGCAGCGGTACTGGGTACGTACGACCAGGCAGCGGTACTGGGTACGTACGACCAGGCAGCGGTACCGGGTGCGACCAGGCACCGGTACTGGGTACGTACGACCAGGCAGCGGTACTGGGTACGTACGACCAGGCAGCGGTACTGGGTACGTACGACCAGGCAGCGGTACTGGGTACGTACGACCAGGCAGCGGTACTGGGTACGTACGACCAGGCAGCGGTACTGGGTACGTACGACCAGGCAGCGGTACTGGGTACGACCAGGCAGCGGTACTGGGTACGACCAGGCAGCGGTACTGGGGACGTACGACCAGGCAGCGCTACTGGGGACGTACGACCAGGCAGCGGAACCGGGTGCGACCAGGCACCGGTACTGGGTACGTACGACCAGGCAGCGGTACTGGGTACGTACGACCAGGCAGCGGTACTGGGGACGTACGACCAGGCAGCGGTACTGGGGACGTACGACCAGGCAGCGGTACTGGGGACGTACGACCAGGCAGCGGTACTGGGGACGTACGACCAGGCAGCGGTACTGGGGACGTACGACCAGGCAGCGGTACTGGGGACGTACGACCAGGCAGCGGTACTGGGTACGACCAGGCAGCGGTACTGGGTACGTACGACCAGGCAGCGGTACTGGGTACGTACGACCAGGCAGCGGTACTGGGTACGTACGACAAGGCAGCGGTACTGGGTACGTATGACCAGGCAGCGGTACTGGGTACGTACGACCAGGCAGCGGTACTGGGTACGACCAGGCAGCGGTACTGGGGACGTACGACCAGGCAGCGGTACTGGGTACGACCAGGCAGCGGTACTGGGTGCGACCAGGCAGCGGTACTGGGTGCGACCAGGCAGCGGTACTGGGCGGGTACGACCAGGCAGCGGTACTGGGGACGTACGACCAGGCTGCGGTACTGGGTGCGACCAGGCAGCGGTACTGGGTACTTGCGACCAGGCAGCGGTACTGGGCGGGTACGACCAGGCAGCGGTACTGGGCGGGTACGACCAGGCAGCGGTACTGGGCGGGTACGACCAGGCAGCGGTACTGGGTGGGTACGACCAGGCAGCGGTACTGGGTACTGCGTACGACCAGGCAGCGGTACTGGGTACGACCAGGCAGCGGTACTGGGTACTGGGTACGACCAGGCAGCGGTACTGGGCGGGTACGACCAGGCAGCGGTACTGGGGACGTGCGACCAGGCAGCGGTACTGGGCGGGTACGCCTAGGCAGCGGTACTGGGCGGGTACGACCAGGCAGCGGTACTGGGCGGGTACGACCAGGCAGCGGTACTGGGCGGGTACGACCAGGCAGCGGTACTGGGCGGGTACGACCAGGCAGCGGTACTACGTACGACCAGGCGGCGGTTCTGGGTACGTACGACCAGGCGGCGGTACTGGGTACGTGCGACCAGGCGGCGGTACTGGGTACGTGCGACCAGGCGGCGGTACTGGGGACGTACGACCAGGCAGCGGTACTGGGCGGTTACGACCAGGCAGCGGTACTGGGGACGTACGACCAGGCAGCGGTACTCGGGACGTACGACCAGGCAGCGGTATTGGGTACGTACGACCAGGCAGCGGTACTGGGTACGTACGACCAGGCAGCGGTACTGGGTGCGACCAGGCAGCGGTACTGGGTACGACCAGGCAGCGGTACTGGGTGCGACCAGGCAGCGGTACTGGGTGCGACCAGGCAGCGGTACTGGGTACGTACGACCAGGCAGCGGTACTGGGTACGTACGACCAGGCAGCGGTACTGGGTACGTACGACCAGGCAGCGGTACTGGGTACGACCAGGCAGCGGTACTGGGTGCGACCAGGCAGCGGTACTGGGTGCGACCAGGCAGCGGTACTGGGCGGGTACGACCAGGCAGCGGTACTGGGCGGGTACGACCAGGCAGCGGTACTGGGCGGGTACGACCAGGCAGCGGTACTGGGTACTGGGTACGACCAGGCAGCGGTACTGGGTACTGGGTACGACCAGGCAGCGGTACTGGGTACGACCAGTCAGCGGTACTGGGGACGTACGACCAGGCAGCGGTACTGGGGACGTACGACCAGGCAGCGGTACTGGGGACGTACGACCAGGCAGCGGTACTGGGTACTGGGTACGACCAGGCAGCGGTACTGGGTACTGGGTACGACCAGGCAGCGGTACTGGGTACTGGGTACGACCAGGCAGCGGTACTGGGGACGTACGACCAGGCGGCGGTACTGGGGACGTACGACCAGGCGGCGGTTCTGGGTACGTACGACCAGGCGGCGGTACTGGGTACGTGCGACCAGGCGGCGGTACTGGGTACGTGCGACCAGGCGGCGGTACTGGGGACGTACGACCAGGCAGCGGTACTGGGCGGGTACGACCAGTCAGCGGTACTGGGGACGTACGACCAGGCAGCGGTACTGGGGACGTACGACCAGGCAGCGGTACTGGGGACGTACGACCAGGCAGCGGTACTGGGGACGTACGACCAGGCAGCGGTACTGGGTACTGGGTACGACCAGGCAGCGGTACTGGGTACTGGGTACGACCAGGCAGCGGTACTGGGTACTGGGTACGACCAGGCAGCGGTACTGGGTACGACCAGGCAGCGGTACTGGGTACGACCAGGCAGCGGTACTGAGTACGTACGACCAGGCAGCGGTACTGGGCGGTTACGACCAGGCAGCGGTACTGGGGACGTACGACCAGGCAGCGGTATTGGGTACGTACGACCAGGCAGCGGTACTGGGTACGTACGACCAGGCAGCGGTACTGGGGACGTACGACCAGGCAGCGGCACTGGGTATGACCAGGCAGCGGTACTGGGGACGTACGACCAGGCAGCGGTACTGGGGACGTACGACCAGGCAGCTGTACTGGGTTGGTACGACCAGGCAGCGGTACTGGGTGGGTACGACCAGGCAGCGGTACTGGGTACGTGCGACCAGGCAGCGGTACTGGGTACGTGCGACCAGGCAGCGGTACTGGGTACGTGCGACCAGGCAGCGGTACTGGGGACGTACGACCAGGCAGCGGTACTGGGGACGTACGACCAGGCAGCGGTACTGGGTACTGGGTACGACCAGGCAGCGGTACTGGGTACTGGGTACGACCAGGCAGCGGTACTGGGTACTGGGTACGACCAGGCAGCGGTACTGGGTACGACCAGGCAGCGGTACTGGGTACTGGGTACGACCAGGCAGCGGTACTGAGTACGTACGACCAGGCAGCGGTACTGGGCGGTTACGACCAGGCAGCGGTACTGGGCGGTTACGACCAGGCAGCGGTATTGGGTACGTACGACCAGGCAGCGGTATTGGGTACGTACGACCAGGCAGCGGTACTGGGTACGTACGACCAGGCAGCGGTACTGGGGACGTACGACCAGGCAGCGGTACTGGGTATGACCAGGCAGCGGTACTGGGGACGTACGACCAGGCAGCGGTACTGGGGACGTACGACCAGGCAGCGGTACTGGGTACGTGCGACCAGGCAGCTGTACTGGGTACGTGCGACCAGGCAGCGGTACTGGGCGGGTACGACCAGGCAGCGGTACTGGGTACGTGCGACCAGGCAGCGGTACTGGGTACGTACGACCAGGCAGCGGTACTGGGTACGACCAGGCAGCGGTACTGGGTACGTACGACCAGGCAGCGGTACTGGGTACGTACGACCAGGCAGCGGTACTGGGCGGGTACGACCAGGCAGCGGTACTGGGCGGGTACGACCAGGCAGCGGTACTGGGCGGGTACGACCAGGCAGCGGTACTGGGCGGGTACGACCAGGCAGCGGTACTGGGCGGGTACGACCAGGCAGCGGTACTGGGTACGTACGACCAGGCAGCGGTACTGGGTACGTACGACCAGGCAGCGGTACTGGGCACGTGACGACCAGGCAGCGGTACTGGGCACGCACGACCAGGCAGCGGTACTGGCACGCACGACCAGGCAGCGGTACTGGGCACGACCAGGCAGCGGTACTGGGCACGCACGACCAGGCAGCGGTACTGGGCACGCACGACCAGGCAGCGGTACTGGGCACGCACGACCAGGCAGCGGTACTGGGCACGCACGACCAGGCAGCGGTACTGGGCACGACCAGGCAGCGGTACTGGGCACGACCAGGCAGCGGTACTGGGTACGCACGACCAGGCAGCGGTACTGGGTGCGACCAGGCAGCGGTACTGGGCGGGTACGACCAGGCAGCGGTACTGGGTGTGACCAGGCAGCGGTACTGGGTACTTGCGACCAGGCAGCGGTACTGGGGACGTACGACCAGGCAGCGGTACTGGGCGGGTACGACCAGGCAGAGGTACTGGGCGGGTACGACCAGGCAGAGGTACTGGGCGGGTACGACCAGGCAGAGGTACTGGGCGGGTACGACCAGGCAGCGGTACTGGGCGGGTACGACCAGGCAGCGGTACTGGGTACTTGCGACCAGGCAGCGGTACTGGGGACGTACGACCAGGCAGCGGTACTGGGCGGGTACGACCAGGCAGAGGTACTGGGCGGGTACGACCAGGCAGAGGTACTGGGCGGGTACGACCAGGCAGAGGTACTGGTCGTAGGTACTGGTCGTAGGTACTGGGCGGGTACGACCAGGCAGAGGTACTGGGCGGGTACGACCAGGCAGAGGTACTGGGCGGGTATGACCAGGCAGCGGTACTGGGCGGGTACGACCAGGCAGCGGTACTGGGTACTGGGTACGACCAGGCAGCGGTACTGGGTACTGGGTACGACCAGGCAGCGGTACTGGGGACGTACGACCAGGCAGCGGTACTGGGGACGTACGACCAGGCAGCGGTACTGGGGACGTACGACCAGGCAGCGGTACTGGGGACGTACGACCAGGCAGCGGTACTGGGGACGTACGACCAGGCAGCGGTACTGGGGACGTACGACCAGGCAGCGGTACTGGGTGCTGGGTACGACCAGTCAGCGGTACTGGGGACGTACGACCAGGCAGCGGTACTGGGGACGTACGACCAGGCAGCGGTACTGGGTACTGGGTACGACCAGGCAGCGGTACTGGGTACTGGGTACGACCAGGCAGCGGTACTGGGTACGACCAGGCAGCGGTACTGGGTACTGGGTACGACCAGGCAGCGGTACTGGGTACTGGGTACGACCAGGCAGCGGTACTGGGTACGACCAGGCAGCGGTACTGGGTACTGGCACGACCAGGCAGCGGTACTGGGTACTGGGCACGACCAGGCAGCGGTACTGGGGACGCACGACCAGGCAGCGGTACTGGGGACGCACGACCAGGCAGCGGTACTGGGGACGACGACCAGGCAGCGGTACTGGGCACGTGCGACCAGGCAGCGGTACTGGGCACGCACGACCAGGCAGCGGTACTGGGCACGACCAGGCAGCGGTACTGGCACGTGCGACCAGGCAGCGGTACTGGGTACGTACGACCAGGCAGCGGTACTGGGCGGGTACGACCAGGCAGCGGTACTGGGCGGGTACGACCAGGCAGCGGTACTGGGCGGGTACGACCAGGCAGCGGTACTGGGCGGGTACGACCAGGCAGCGGTACTGGGCGGGTACGACCAGGCAGCGGTACTGGGGGCACGACCAGGCAGCGGTACTGGGCGCACGACCAGGCAGCGGTACTGGGTGCGCACGACCAGGCAGCGGTACTGGGCACGCACGACCAGGCAGCGGTACTGGCACGCACGACCAGGCAGCGGTACTGGGCACGACCAGGCAGCGGTACTGGGCACGCACGACCAGGCAGCGGTACTGGGTACGTACGACCAGGCAGCGGTACTGGGTACGTACGACCAGGCAGCGGTACTGGGTACGTACGACCAGGCAGCGGTACTGGGTACGACCAGGCAGCGGTACTGGGTACGTACGACCAGGCAGCGGTACTGGGTACGTACGACCAGGCAGCGGTACTGGGTGCGACCAAGCAGCGGTACTGGGCGGGTACGACCAGGCAGCGGTACTGGGTGTGACCAGGCAGCGGTACTGGGTACTTGCGACCAGGCAGCGGTACTGGGGACGTACGACCAGGCAGCGGTACTGGGCGGGTACGACCAGGCAGAGGTACTGGGCGGGTACGACCAGGCAGAGGTACTGGGCGGGTACGACCAGGCAGAGGTACTGGGCGGGTACGACCAGGCAGCGGTACTGGGCGGGTACGACCAGGCAGCGGTACTGGGTGCGACCAGGCAGCGGTACTGGGTACTTGCGACCAGGCAGCGGTACTGGGCGGGTACGACCAGGCAGAGGTACTGGGCGGGTACGACCAGGCAGAGGTACTGGGCGGGTACGACCAGGCAGAGGTACTGGTCGTAGGTACTGGTCGTAGGTACTGGGCGGGTACGACCAGGCAGAGGTACTGGGCGGGTACGACCAGGCAGAGGTACTGGGCGGGTACGACCAGGCAGCGGTACTGGGCGGGTACGACCAGGCAGCGGTACTGGGCGGGTACGACCAGGCAGCGGTACTGGGTACTGGGTACGACCAGGCAGCGGTACTGGGGACGTACGACCAGGCAGCGGTACTGGGGACGTACGACCAGGCAGCGGTACTGGGGACGTACGACCAGGCAGCGGTACTGGGGACGTACGACCAGGCAGCGGTACTGGGGACGTACGACCAGGCAGCGGTACTGGGTGCTGGGTACGACCAGGCAGCGGTACTGGGGACGTACGACCAGGCAGCGGTACTGGGGACGTACGACCAGGCAGCGGTACTGGGTACGTGCGACCAGGCAGCGGTACTGGGTACGTACGACCAGGCAGCGGTACTGGGTACGACCAGGCAGCGGTACTGGGTACGTACGACCAGGCAGCGGTACTGGGTACGTACGACCAGGCAGCGGTACTGGGCGGGTACGACCAGGCAGCGGTACTGGGCGGGTACGACCAGGCAGCGGTACTGGGCGGGTACGACCAGGCAGCGGTACTGGGGGGGTACGACCAGGCAGCGGTACTGGGCGGGCACGACCAGGCAGCGGTACTGGGGGCACGACCAGGCAGCGGTACTGGGTACGCACGACCAGGCAGCGGTACTGGGTACGTACGACCAGGCAGCGGTACTGGGTACGTACGACCAGGCAGCGGTACTGGGCACGCACGACCAGGCAGCGGTACTGGGCACGACCAGGCAGCGGTACTGGGTACGCACGACCAGGCAGCGGTACTGGGCACGCACGACCAGGCAGCGGTACTGGGTACGTACGACCAGGCAGCGGTACTGGGTACGTACGACCAGGCAGCGGTACTGGGTACGTACGACCAGGCAGCGGTACTGGGTACGTACGACCAGGCAGCGGTACTGGGTGCGACCAGGCAGCGGTACTGGGCGGGTACGACCAGGCAGCGGTACTGGGTGTGACCAGGCAGCGGTACTGGGTACTTGCGACCAGGCAGCGGTACTGGGGACGTACGACCAGGCAGCGGTACTGGGCGGGTACGACCAGGCAGAGGTACTGGGCGGGTACGACCAGGCAGAGGTACTGGGCGGGTACGACCAGGCAGAGGTACTGGGCGGGTACGACCAGGCAGCGGTACTGGGCGGGTACGACCAGGCAGCGGTACTGGGTGCGACCAGGCAGCGGTACTGGGTACTTGCGACCAGGCAGCGGTACTGGGCGGGTACGACCAGGCAGAGGTACTGGGCGGGTACGACCAGGCAGAGGTACTGGGCGGGTACGACCAGGCAGAGGTACTGGTCGTAGGTACTGGTCGTAGGTACTGGGCGGGTACGACCAGGCAGAGGTACTGGGCGGGTACGACCAGGCAGAGGTACTGGGCGGGTACGACCAGGCAGCGGTACTGGGCGGGGTACGACCAGGCAGCGGTACTGGGCGGGCACGACCAGGCAGCGGTACTGGGTACTGGGTACGACCAGGCAGCGGTACTGGGGACGTACGACCAGGCAGCGGTACTGGGGACGTACGACCAGGCAGCGGTACTGGGGACGTACGACCAGGCAGCGGTACTGGGGACGTACGACCAGGCAGCGGTACTGGGGACGTACGACCAGGCAGCGGTACTGGGTGCTGGGTACGACCAGTCAGCGGTACTGGGGACGTACGACCAGGCAGCGGTACTGGGGACGTACGACCAGGCAGCGGTACTGGGTACTGGGTACGACCAGGCAGCGGTACTGGGTACTGGGTACGACCAGGCAGCGGTACTGGGTACGACCAGGCAGCGGTACTGGGTACGACCAGGCAGCGGTACTGGGTACTGGGTACGACCAGGCAGCGGTACTGGGTACTGGGTACGACCAGGCAGCGGTACTGGGTACTGGGTACGACCAGGCAGCGGTACTGGGGACGTACGACCAGGCAGCGGTATTGGGGACGTACGACCAGGCAGCGGTACTGGGGACGTACGACCAGGCAGCGGTACTGGGTGCGACCAGGCAGCGGTACTGGGCGGGTACGACCAGTCAGCGGTACTGGGGACGTACGACCAGGCAGCGGTACTGGGGACGTACGACCAGGCAGCGGTACTGGGGACGTACGACCAGGCAGCTGTACTGGGTACTGGGTACGACCAGGCCGCGGTACTGGGTACTGGGTACGACCAGGCAGCGATACTGGGGACGTACGACCAGGCAGCGGTACTGGGGACGTACGACCAGGCAGCGGTACTGGGGACGTACGAACCGGCAGCGGTACTGGGTACTGGGTACGACCAGGCAGCGGTACTGGGTACTGGGTACGACCAGGCAGCGGTAATGGGGACGTACGACCAGGCAGCGGTACTGGGGACGTACGACCAGGCAGCGGTACTGGGTACGTACGACCAGGCAGCGGTACTGGGTACGACCAGGCAGCGGTACTGGGTACGTACGACCAGGCAGCGGTACTGGGTACGTACGACCAGGCAGCGGTACTGGGTACGTACGACCAGGCAGCGGTACTGGGTACGTACGACCAGGCAGCGGTACTGGGTACGACCAGGCAGCGGTACTGGGTACGTACGACCAGGCAGCGGTACTGGGTACGTACGACCAGGCAGCGGTACTGGGTGCGACCAAGCAGCGGTACTGGGCGGGTACGACCAGGCAGCGGTACTGGGTGTGACCAGGCAGCGGTACTGGGGGGGTACGACCAGGCAGCGGTACTGGGGACGTACGACCAGGCAGCGGTACTGGGGACGTACGACCAGGCAGCGGTACTGGGTGCTGGGTACGACCAGTCAGCGGTACTGGGGACGTACGACCAGGCAGCGGTACTGGGGACGTACGACCAGGCAGCGGTACTGGGTACTGGGTACGACCAGGCAGCGGTACTGGGTACTGGGTACGACCAGGCAGCGGTACTGGGTACGACCAGGCAGCGGTACTGGGTACTGGGTACGACCAGGCAGCGGTACTGGGTACTGGGTACGACCAGGCAGCGGTACTGGGTACGACCAGGCAGCGGTACTGGGTACTGGGTACGACCAGGCAGCGGTACTGGGTACTGGGTACGACCAGGCAGCGGTACTGGGGACGTACGACCAGGCAGCGGTACTGGGGACGTACGACCAGGCAGCGGTACTGGGGACGTACGACCAGGCAGCGGTACTGGGGACGTACGACCAGGCAGCGGTACTGGGGACGTACGACCAGGCAGCGGTACTGGGGACGTACGACCAGGCAGCGGTACTGGGTGCTGGGTACGACCAGGCAGCGGTACTGGGGACGTACGACCAGGCAGCGGTACTGGGGACGTACGACCAGGCAGCGGTACTGGGTACGTGCGACCAGGCAGCGGTACTGGGTACGTACGACCAGGCAGCGGTACTGGGTACGACCAGGCAGCGGTACTGGGTACGTACGACCAGGCAGCGGTACTGGGTACGTACGACCAGGCAGCGGTACTGGGCGGGTACGACCAGGCAGCGGTACTGGGCGGGTACGACCAGGCAGCGGTACTGGGCGGGTACGACCAGGCAGCGGTACTGGGCGGGTACGACCAGGCAGCGGTACTGGGCGGGTACGACCAGGCAGCGGTACTGGGTACGTACGACCAGGCAGCGGTACTGGGTACGTACGACCAGGCAGCGGTACTGGGTACGTACGACCAGGCAGCGGTACTGGGTACGCACGACCAGGCAGCGGTACTGGGTGCACGACCAGGCAGCGGTACTGGGCACGCACGACCAGGCAGCGGTACTGGGCACGCACGACCAGGCAGCGGTACTGGCACGCACGACCAGGCAGCGGTACTGGGCGTACGACCAGGCAGCGGTACTGGGTACGACCAGGCAGCGGTACTGGGTACGTACGACCAGGCAGCGGTACTGGGTACGTACGACCAGGCAGCGGTACTGGGTGCGACCAGGCAGCGGTACTGGGCGGGTACGACCAGGCAGCGGTACTGGGTGTGACCAGGCAGCGGTACTGGGTACTTGCGACCAGGCAGCGGTACTGGGGACGCACGACCAGGCAGCGGTACTGGGCGGGTGCGACCAGGCAGAGGTACTGGGCGGGCACGACCAGGCAGAGGTACTGGGCGGGCACGACCAGGCAGAGGTACTGGGCGGGTGCGACCAGGCAGCGGTACTGGGCGGGTACGACCAGGCAGCGGTACTGGGTGCGACCAGGCAGCGGTACTGGGTACTTGCGACCAGGCAGCGGTACTGGGCGGGTACGACCAGGCAGAGGTACTGGGCGGGTACGACCAGGCAGAGGTACTGGGCGGGTACGACCAGGCAGAGGTACTGGTCGTAGGTACTGGTCGTAGGTACTGGGCGGGTACGACCAGGCAGAGGTACTGGGCGGGTACGACCAGGCAGAGGTACTGGGCGGGTACGACCAGGCAGCGGTACTGGGCGGGTACGACCAGGCAGCGGTACTGGGCGGGTACGACCAGGCAGCGGTACTGGGTACTGGGTACGACCAGGCAGCGGTACTGGGGACGTACGACCAGGCAGCGGTACTGGGGACGTACGACCAGGCAGCGGTACTGGGGACGTACGACCAGGCAGCGGTACTGGGGACGTACGACCAGGCAGCGGTACTGGGGACGTACGACCAGGCAGCGGTACTGGGGACGTACGACCAGGCAGCGGTACTGGGGACGTACGACCAGGCAGCGGTACTGGGTGCTGGGTACGACCAGTCAGCGGTACTGGGGACGTACGACCAGGCAGCGGTACTGGGGACGTACGACCAGGCAGCGGTACTGGGTACTGGGTACGACCAGGCAGCGGTACTGGGTACTGGGTACGACCAGGCAGCGGTACTGGGTACGACCAGGCAGCGGTACTGGGTACTGGGTACGACCAGGCAGCGGTACTGGGTACTGGGTACGACCAGGCAGCGGTACTGGGTACTGGGTACGACCAGGCAGCGGTACTGGGTACTGGGTACGACCAGGCAGCGGTACTGGGGACCCACGACCAGGCAGCGGTATTGGGGACGACGACCAGGCAGCGGTACTGGGGACGTCACGACCAGGCAGCGGTACTGGGTGCGACCAGGCAGCGGTACTGGGCGGGTGCGACCAGTCAGCGGTACTGGGGACGCACGACCAGGCAGCGGTACTGGGGACGCACGACCAGGCAGCGGTACTGGGGACGCACGACCAGGCAGCTGTACTGGGTACTGGGTACGCGACCAGGCAGCGGTACTGGGTACTGGGTACGACCAGGCAGCGATACTGGGGACGTACGACCAGGCAGCGGTACTGGGGACGTACGACCAGGCAGCGGTACTGGGGACGTACGAACCGGCAGCGGTACTGGGTACTGGGTACGACCAGGCAGCGGTACTGGGTACTGGGTGCGACCAGGCAGCGGTACTGGGTAATGCGACCAGGCAGCGGTAATGGGGACGCACGACCAGGCAGCGGTACTGGGGACGCACGACCAGGCAGCGGTACTGGGCACGTGCGACCAGGCAGCGGTACTGGGCACGACCAGGCAGCGGTACTGGGTACGTACGACCAGGCAGCGGTACTGGGTACGTACGACCAGGCAGCGGTACTGGGCACGCACGACCAGGCAGCGGTACTGGGGACGTACGACCAGGCAGCGGTACTGGGTGCGACCAGGCAGCGGTACTGGGTACGTACGACCAGGCAGCGGTACTGGGTACGTACGACCAGGCAGCGGTACTGGGTGCGACCAGGCAGCGGTACTGGGCGGGTACGACCAGGCAGCGGTACTGGGTGTGACCAGGCAGCGGTACTGGGTACTTGCGACCAGGCAGCGGTACTGGGGACGTACGACCAGGCAGCGGTACTGGGCGGGTACGACCAGGCAGAGGTACTGGGCGGGTACGACCAGGCAGAGGTACTGGGGCGGGTGCGACCAGGCAGAGGTACTGGGCGGGTGCGACCAGGCAGCGGTACTGGGCGGGTGCGACCAGGCAGCGGTACTGGGTGCGACCAGGCAGCGGTACTGGGTACTGCGACCAGGCAGCGGTACTGGGCGGGTGCGACCAGGCAGAGGTACTGGGCGGGTACGACCAGGCAGAGGTACTGGGCGGGCACGACCAGGCAGAGGTACTGGTCGTGGTACTGGTCAGTAGGTACTGGGCGGGCACGACCAGGCAGAGGTACTGGGCGGGTGCGACCAGGCAGAGGTACTGGGGGGTACGACCAGGCAGCGGTACTGGGACGTACGACCAGGCAGCGGTACTGGGCGGGTACGACCAGGCAGCGGTACTGGGTACTGGGCACGACCAGGCAGCGGTACTGGGGACGCACGACCAGGCAGCGGTACTGGGGACGCACGACCAGGCAGCGGTACTGGGGACGCACGACCAGGCAGCGGTACTGGGGACGTACGACCAGGCAGCGGTACTGGGGGGTCACGACCAGGCAGCGGTACTGGGTGCTGGGTACGACCAGGCAGCGGTACTGGGGACGTACGACCAGGCAGCGGTACTGGGGACGTCACGACCAGGCAGCGGTACTGGGCACGTGCGACCAGGCAGCGGTACTGGGGCACGCACGACCAGGCAGCGGTACTGGGTACGACCAGGCAGCGGTACTGGGCACGCACGACCAGGCAGCGGTACTGGGCACGCACGACCAGGCAGCGGTACTGGGCGCGGGTACGACCAGGCAGCGGTACTGGGCGGGTGCGACCAGGCAGCGGTACTGGGCGGGCACGACCAGGCAGCGGTACTGGGCGGGCACGACCAGGCAGCGGTACTGGGCGGGTGCGACCAGGCAGCGGTACTGGGGGTGCGACCAGGCAGCGGTACTGGGTGCGCACGACCAGGCAGCGGTACTGGGTGCGTACGACCAGGCAGCGGTACTGCACGCACGACCAGGCAGCGGTACTGGGTACGTACGACCAGGCAGCGGTACTGGGTACGTACGACCAGGCAGCGGTACTGGGTGCGACCAGGCAGCGGTACTGGCGGGTACGACCAGGCAGCGGTACTGGGTGTGACCAGGCAGCGGTACTGGGTACTTGCGACCAGGCAGCGGTACTGGGGACGTACGACCAGGCAGCGGTACTGGGCGGGTACGACCAGGCAGAGGTACTGGGCGGGTACGACCAGGCAGAGGTACTGGGCGGGTACGACCAGGCAGAGGTACTGGGCGGGTACGACCAGGCAGCGGTACTGGGCGGGTACGACCAGGCAGCGGTACTGGGTGCGACCAGGCAGCGGTACTGGGTACTTGCGACCAGGCAGCGGTACTGGGCGGGTACGACCAGGCAGAGGTACTGGGCGGGTACGACCAGGCAGAGGTACTGGGCGGGTACGACCAGGCAGAGGTACTGGTCGACCAGGTACTGGCGTAGGTACTGGGCGGGTGCGACCAGGCAGAGGTACTGGGCGGGTCACGACCAGGCAGAGGTACTGGGTACGACCAGGCAGCGGTACTGGGCGGGCGACCAGGCAGCGGTACTGGGCGGGTGCGACCAGGCAGCGGTACTGGGTACTGGGTACGACCAGGCAGCGGTACTGGGGACGTACGACCAGGCAGCGGTACTGGGGACGTACGACCAGGCAGCGGTACTGGGGACGTACGACCAGGCAGCGGTACTGGGGACGCACGACCAGGCAGCGGTACTGGGGACGCACGACCAGGCAGCGGTACTGGGGGACGACCAGGCAGCGGTACTGGGGACGCACGACCAGGCAGCGGTACTGGGTGCTGGGTACGACCAGTCAGCGGTACTGGGGACGCACGACCAGGCAGCGGTACTGGGGCGTGCGACCAGGCAGCGGTACTGGGTACTGGGTACGACCAGGCAGCGGTACTGGGTACTGGGTACGACCAGGCAGCGGTACTGGGTACGACCAGGCAGCGGTACTGGGTACTGGGTACGACCAGGCAGCGGTACTGGGTACTGGGTACGACCAGGCAGCGGTACTGGGTACTGGGTACGACCAGGCAGCGGTACTGGGTACTGGGTACGACCAGGCAGCGGTACTGGGGACGTACGACCAGGCAGCGGTATTGGGGACGTACGACCAGGCAGCGGTACTGGGGACGTACGACCAGGCAGCGGTACTGGGTGCGACCAGGCAGCGGTACTGGGCGGGTACGACCAGTCAGCGGTACTGGGGACGTACGACCAGGCAGCGGTACTGGGGACGTACGACCAGGCAGCGGTACTGGGGACGTACGACCAGGCAGCTGTACTGGGTACTGGGTACGACCAGGCCGCGGTACTGGGTACTGGGTACGACCAGGCCGCGGTACTGGGTACTGGGTACGACCAGGCAGCGATACTGGGGACGTACGACCAGGCAGCGGTACTGGGGACGTACGACCAGGCAGCGGTACTGGGGACGTACGAACCGGCAGCGGTACTGGGTACTGGGTACGACCAGGCAGCGGTACTGGGTACTGGGGCACGACCAGGCAGCGGTAATGGGGGACGTGACGACCAGGCAGCGGTACTGGGGACGCACGACCAGGCAGCGGTACTGGGTGCGACCAGGCAGCGGTACTGGGCGGGTGCGACCAGTCAGCGGTACTGGGGACGTACGACCAGGCAGCTGTACTGGGTACTGGGTACGACCAGGCCGCGGTACTGGGTACTGGGTACGACCAGGCAGCGATACTGGGGACGTACGACCAGGCAGCGGTACTGGGGACGTACGACCAGGCAGCGGTACTGGGGACGTACGAACCGGCAGCGGTACTGGGTACTGGGTACGACCAGGCAGCGGTACTGGGTACTGGGTACGACCAGGCAGCGGTACTGGGTACTGGGTACGACCAGGCAGCGGTACTGGGTACGACCAGGCAGCGGTACTGGGTACTGGGTACGACCAGGCAGCGGTACTGGGGACGTACGACCAGGCAGCGGTACTGGGGACGTACGACCAGGCAGCGGTACTGGGTGCGACCAGGCAGCGGTACTGGGCGGGTACGACCAGTCAGCGGTACTGGGGACGTACGACCAGGCAGCGGTACTGGGGACGTACGACCAGGCAGCGGTACTGGGGACGTACGACCAGGCAGCGGTACTGGGGACGTACGACCAGGCAGCTGTACTGGGTACTGGGTACGACCAGGTAGCGGTACTGGGTACTGGGTACGACCAGGCAGCGGTACTGGGTACTGGGTACGACCAGGCAGCGGTACTGGGGACGTACGACCAGGCAGCGGTACTGGGGACGTACGACCAGGCAGCGGTACTGGGGACGTACGACCAGGCAGCGGTACTGGGTACTGGGTACGACCAGGCAGCGGTACTGGGTACTGGGTACGACCAGGCAGCGGTACTGGGTACTGGGTACGACCAGGCAGCGGTACTGGGTACGACCAGGCAGCGGTACTGGGTACTGGGTACGACCAGGCAGCGGTACTGGGTACTGGGTACGACCAGGCAGCGGTACTGGGGACGTACGACCAGGCAGCGGTACTGGGTGGGTACGACCAGGCAGCGGTACTGGGGACGTACGACCAGGCAGCGGTACTGGGGACGTACGACCAGGCAGCGGTACTGGGGACGTACGACCAGGCAGCGGTACTGGGTACTGGGTACGACCAGGCAGCGGTACTGGGTGCTGGGTACGACCAGGCAGCGGTACTGGGGACATACGACCAGGCAGCGGTACTGGGTACGACCAGGCAGCGGTACTGGGTGCTGGGTACGACCAGGCAGCGGTACTGGGGACGTACGACCAGGCAGCGGTACTGGGTACTGGGTACGACCAGGCAGCGGTACTGGGTACTGGGTACGACCAGGCAGCGGTACTGGGTACTGGGTACGACCAGGCAGCGGTACTGGGTACGACCAGGCAGCGGTACTGGGTACTGGGTACGACCAGGCAGCGGTACTGGGTACTGGGTACGACCAGGCAGCGGTACTGGGGACGTACGACCAGGCAGCGGTACTGGGTGGGTACGACCAGGCAGCGGTACTGGGGACGTACGACCAGGCAGCGGTACTGGGGACGTACGACCAGGCAGCGGTACTGGGGACGTACGACCAGGCAGCGGTACTGGGTACTGGGTACGACCAGGCAGCGGTACTGGGTGCTGGGTACGACCAGGCAGCGGTACTGGGGACATACGACCAGGCAGCGGTACTGGGTACGACCAGGCAGCGGTACTGGGTGCTGGGTACGACCAGGCAGCGGTACTGGGTGCTGGGTACGACCAGGCAGCGGTACTGGGTGCTGGGTACGACCAGGCAGCGGTACTGGGTGCTGGGTACGACCAGGCAGCGGTACTGGGGACGTACGACCAGGCAGCGGTACTGGGGACGTACGACCAGGCAGCGGTACTGGGGACGACCAGGCAGCGGTACTGCGTACGACCAGGCAGCGGTACTGGGTGCGACCAGGCAGCGGTACTGGGTGCGACCAGGCAGCGGTACTGGGGGGTACGACCAGGCAGCGGTACTGGGGACGTACGACCAGGCAGCGGTACTGGGTGCGTACGACCAGGCAGCGGTACTGGGGACGCGACCAGGCAGCGGTACTGGGGACGCACGACCAGGCAGCGGTACTGGGGACGCACGACCAGGCAGCGGTACTGGGGGTACGACCAGGCACCAGGCAGCGGTACTGGGTGCGACCAGGCAGCGGTACTGGGTACTGGCACGACCAGGCAGCGGTACTGGGTGCTGGGTACGACCAGGCAGCGGTACTGGGGACGTACGACCAGGCAGCGGTACTGGGGACGTACGACCAGGCAGCGGTACTGGGTACTGGGGACGACCAGGCAGCGGTACTGGGGACGACCAGGCAGCGGTACTGGGGACGACCAGGCAGCGGTACTGGGTACGTACGACCAGGCAGCGGTACTGGGTGCGACCAGGCAGCGGTACTGGGCGGGTACGACCAGGCAGGGGTACTGGGGACGTACGACCAGGCAGCGGTACTGGGTGGGTACGACCAGGCAGCGGTACTGGGGACGTACGACCAGGCAGCGGTACTGGGGACGTACGACCAGGCAGCGGTACTGGGTACGACCAGGCAGCGGTACTGGGTACGACCAGGCAGCGGTACTGGGTGCTGGGTACGACCAGGCAGCGGTACTGGGTACGACCAGGCAGCGGTACTGGGCGGGTACGACCAGGCAGCGGTACTGGCGGGCGACCAGGCAGCGGTACTGGGGACGTGCGACCAGGCAGCGGTACTGGGCGGGTACGACCAGGCAGCGGTACTGGGGACGTGCGACCAGGCAGCGGTACTGGGGACGTGCGACCAGGCAGCGGTACTGGGGACGTGCGACCAGGCAGCGGTACTGGGGACGTGCGACCAGGCAGCGGTACTGGGGACGTGCGACCAGGCAGCGGTACTGGGGACGTGCGACCAGGCAGCGGTACTGGGGACGTGCGACCAGGCAGCGGTACTGGGCGGGTACGACCAGGCAGCGGTACTGGGTGCTGGGTACGACCAGGCAGCGGTACTGGGGACATACGACCAGGCAGCGGTACTGGGTACGACCAGGCAGCGGTACTGGGTACGACCAGGCAGCGGTACTGGGTGCTGGGTACGACCAGGCAGCGGTACTGGGTGCTGGGTACGACCAGGCAGCGGTACTGGGTGCTGGGTACGACCAGGCAGCGGTACTGGGTGCTGGGTACGACCAGGCAGCGGTACTGGGGACGTACGACCAGGCAGCGGTACTGGGGACGTACGACCAGGCAGCGGTACTGGGGACGACCAGGCAGCGGTACTGGGTACGTACGACCAGGCAGCGGTACTGGGTGCGACCAGGCAGCGGTACTGGGCGGGTGCGACCAGGCAGCGGTACTGGGCGGGTACGACCAGGCAGCGGTACTGGGGACGTACGACCAGGCAGCGGTACTGGGGACGTACGACCAGGCAGCGGTACTGGGTGGGTACGACCAGGCAGCGGTACTGGGGACGTACGACCAGGCAGCGGTACTGGGGACGTACGACCAGGCAGCGGTACTGGGTACGACCAGGCAGCGGTACTGGGTACGACCAGGCAGCGGTACTGGGTACGACCAGGCAGCGGTACTGGGTACGACCAGGCAGCGGTACTGGGTACGACCAGGCAGCGGTACTGGGTGCTGGGTACGACCAGGCAGCGGTACTGGGTGCTGGGTACGACCAGGCAGCGGTACTGGGTGCTGGGTACGACCAGGCAGCGGTACTGGGTGCTGGGTACGACCAGGCAGCGGTACTGGGTGCTGGGTACGACCAGGCAGCGGTACTGGGGACGTACGACCAGGCAGCGGTACTGGGGACGTACGACCAGGCAGCGGTACTGGGTACTGGGGACGACCAGGCAGCGGTACTGGGGACGACCAGGCAGCGGTACTGGGGACGACCAGGCAGCGGTACTGGGTACGTACGACCAGGCAGCGGTACTGGGTGCGACCAGGCAGCGGTACTGGGCGGGTACGACCAGGCAGCGGTACTGGGGACGTACGACCAGGCAGCGGTACTGGGGACGTACGACCAGGCAGCGGTACTGGGTGGGTACGACCAGGCAGCGGTACTGGGGACGTACGACCAGGCAGCGGTACTGGGGACGTACGACCAGGCAGCGGTACTGGGTACGACCAGGCAGCGGTACTGGGTACGACCAGGCAGCGGTACTGGGTGCTGGGTACGACCAGGCAGCGGTACTGGGTACGACCAGGCAGCAGTACTGGGTGGGTACGACCAGGCAGCGGTACTGGGCGGGTACGACCAGGCAGCGGTACTGGGTACGACCAGGCAGCGGTACTGGGCGGGTACGACCAGGCAGCGGTACTGGGCGGGTACGACCAGGCAGCGGTACTGGGGACGTGCGACCAGGCAGCGGTACTGGGGACGTGCGACCAGGCAGCGGTACTGGGGACGTGCGACCAGGCAGCGGTACTGGGGACGTGCGACCAGGCAGCGGTACTGGGGACGTGCGACCAGGCAGCGGTACTGGGGGCGGGACGCAGCGGTACTGGGGCGTGCGACCAGGCAGCGGTACTGGGGGCGTGCGACCAGGCAGCGGTACTGGGGGCGTGCGACCAGGCAGCGGTACTGGGGGTACGACCAGGCAGCGGTACTGGGGACGTGCGACCAGGCAGCGGTACTGGGGACGTGCGACCAGGCAGCGGTACTGGGTACGACCAGGCAGCGGTACTGGGGACGTACGACCAGGCAGCGGTACTGGGCGTGTACGACCAGGCAGCGGTACTGGGCGGGTACGACCAGGCAGCGGTACTGGGTACGACCAGGCAGCGGTACGACCAGGCAGCGGTACTGGGGACGACCAGGCAGCGGTACTGGGGGGCACACGTGCGACCAGGCAGCGGTACTGGGGGGGTCGCGACCAGGCAGCGGTACTGGGGACGTGCGACCAGGCAGCGGTACTGGGGACGTGCGACCAGGCAGCGGTACTGGGGACGTGCGACCAGGCAGCGGTACTGGGTACGACCAGGCAGCGGTACTGGGTACGACCAGGCAGCGGTACTGGGGACGTGCGACCAGGCAGCGGTACTGGGGACGTGCGACCAGGCAGCGGTACTGGGGACGTGCGACCAGGCAGCGGTACTGGGGACGTGCGACCAGGCAGCGGTACTGGGGACGTGCGACCAGGCAGCGGTACTGGGGACGTACGACCAGGCAGCGGTACTGGGGACGTACGACCAGGCAGCGGTACTGGGTGGGCGACCAGGCAGCGGTACTGGGGACGTGCGACCAGGCAGCGGTACTGGGGACGTCACGACCAGGCAGCGGTACTGTACGACCAGGCAGCGGTACCAGGCAGGGCGACCAGGCAGCGGTACTGGGTGCGTGCGACCAGGCAGCGGTACTGGGTACGACCAGGCAGCGGTACTGGGTGGGTACGACCAGGCAGCGGTACTGGGCGGGTACGACCAGGCAGCGGTACTGGGCGGGTGCGACCAGGCAGCGGTACTGGGGACGTGCGACCAGGCAGCGGTACTGGGGACGTGCGACCAGGCAGCGGTACTGGGGACGTGCGACCAGGCAGCGGTACTGGGGACGTGCGACCAGGCAGCGGTACTGGGGACGTGCGACCAGGCAGCGGTACTGGGGACGGCGACCAGGCAGCGGTACTGGGGATGTGCGACCAGGCAGCGGTACTGGGGACGTGCGACCAGGCAGTGGTACTGGGGACGTGCGACCAGGCAGCGGTACTGGGGACGTGCGACCAGGCAGCGGTACTGGGCGGGTACGACCAGGCAGCGGTACTGGGGACGTGCGACCAGGCAGCGGTACTGGGGACGTGCGACCAGGCAGCGGTACTGGGTACGACCAGGCAGCGGTACTGGGGACGTGCGACCAGGCAGCGGTACTGGGGACGTGCGACCAGGCAGCGGTACTGGGGACGTGCGACCAGGCAGCGGTACTGGGCGGGTACGACCAGGCAGCGGTACTGGGGACGTACGACCAGGCAGCGGTACTGGGGACGTGCGACCAGGCAGCGGTACTGGGGACGTGCGACCAGGCAGCGGTACTGGGTACGACCAGGCAGCGGTACTGGGGACGTACGACCAGGCAGCGGTACTGGGCGTGTACGACCAGGCAGCGGTACTGGGCGGGTATGACCAGGCAGCGGTACTGGGTACGACCAGGCAGCGGTACTGGGCAGGTACGACCAGGCAGCGGTACTGGGTACGACCAGGCAGCGGTACTGGGGACGTGCGACCAGGCAGCGGTACTGGGGACGTACGACCAGGCATTGGTACTGGGGACGTACGACCAGGCAGCGGTACTGGGTACGTACGACCAGGCAGCGGTACTGGGTGGGTACGACCAGCAGAACCATTAAAGATCCACTCTCAAACTTTTAGTTTAATTTCAGTCAGTAGTTCTGAGGTAGCGCTGCCTGGTCGTACGTCCCCAGTAGCGGTTCTGAAGTAGCGCTGCCTGGTCGCACGTACCCAGTAGCGGTTCTGAAGTTGCGCTGCCTGGTCTTACGTACCCAGTAGCGGTTCTGAGGTAGCGCTGCCTGGTTGTACGTACCCAGTAGCGGTGCTGAAGTAGCGCTGCCTGGTCGTACGTACCCAGTAGCGGTTCTGAAGTAGCGCTGCCTGGTCGTACGTACCCAGTAGCGGTTCTGAAGTAGCGCTGCCTGGTCGTACGTACCCAGTAGCGGTTCTGAAGTAGCGCTGCCTGGTCGTACGTACCCAGTAGCGGTTCTGAAGTAGCGCTCGAAAGCATCAACGGGTCCCATGAAAATAGCATTCTACGTCACTGTGTGCAGATATGTGGACTATAACACAGGGTCTAACTGGTCTATCAGCATCTTACTAGCTGTCACTCAAATGGCGAGGGATTGGAACTCCTGTTGCTAGGGGGCTGGCCAACGGGACCCAAGCTTGCCGTAACTCAAAATGACGCTACAGAAAACAGTCACTTTCAAACCAAGGAGTTCGTGGTTAATTGAGGTAAAACAGTAATTCTGCTCATAAGTTATTCATGTATGAACTACACATTGACACATTCAGCCCAAAAATGGGAGGATTAAAAAAGACTTATGTAGTCGCCAAAGTTCCAGAGAATGTCTTAAATTCCCTTGGGTTACTGTGAGACTGAGATGCAGACGGCCAGACAGACACGGTGCTCAGCCCCCTCCTGTACTCCCTGTTCACGTATTACTACATGGCCACGCATGCCTCACAACTCAATCATCAAGTTTGCCGATGACACAACAGTGGTAGTCCTGGTTACCGACGAGACCGGCGACAGGGAGGAGATGAGAGCGCTGGAGGAGGTGGTGCCAGGAAATGAACCTCCCTCAATGTCAACAAAACTAATTAGCTGATCGTGGACTACAGGAGACTATAGCCACTGCCTGTTCACACCGCTATCATCTAGAAGACAGACACGGTACAGGTGCATCAAAACTGGGACAGAGACTGAAAAACAGCTTTTATCTTCAGGTCATCGGACTGTTAAATAGTCACCACTAGCCAGCCTCCACTCAGTACCCTTCCCTGAACCTTAGTCACTGTTACTAGCCTCCACTCAGTACCCTGCCCTGAACCTTAATCACTGTTACTAGCCAGCCTCCACTCAGTACCCTGCCCTGAACCTTAGTCACTGTTACTAGCCAGCCTCCACTCAGTACCCTGCCCTGAACCTTAGTCACTGTTATTAGCCAGCCTCCACTCAGTACCCTGCCCTGAACCTTAGTCACTGTTACTAGCCGGCTACCACCCGGTTCTCTACCCTGAACCTTAGTCACTGTTACTAGCCGGCTACCACCCGGTTCTCTACCCTGAACCTTAGAGACTGTTACTAGCCAGCTACCACCCGGTTCTCTACCCTGAACCTTAGTCACTGTTACTAGCCGGCTACCACCCGGTTCTCTACCCTGAACCTTAGTCACTGTTACTAGCCATGTACCACCCGGTTCTCTACCCTGAACCTTAGTCACTGTTACTAGCCGGCTACCACCCGGTTCTCTACCCTGAACCTTAGAGACTGTTACTAGCCGGCTACCACCCGGTTCTCTACCCTGAACCTTAGAGACTGTTACTAGCCGGCTACCACCCGGTTCTCTACCCTGAACCTTAGTCACTGTTACTAGCCGGCTACCACCCGGTTCTCTACCCTGAACCTTAGACACTGTTACTAGCCGGCTACCACCCAGTACCCTGCCCTGAACCTTAGTCACTGTTACTAGCCGGCTACCACCCGGTTCTCTACCCTGAACCTTAGTCACTGTTACTAGCCGGCTACCACCCAGTACCCTGCCCTGAACCTTAGTCACTGTTACTAGCCGGCTACCACCCGGTTCTCTACCCTGAACCTTAGAGACATCATTGAACACTGGTCACTTTAATAATGTATACTGTTTTACCTACTTCATATGTACAGTTGAAGTCGGAAGTTTACATACACTTAGGTTGGAGTCATTAACTTGTTTTTCAACCACTCCACAAATTTCTCCGTTAACAAACTATAGTTTTGGCAAGTCGGTTAGGACATCTACTTTGTGCATGACACAAGTAATTTTTCCAACAATTGTTGTATCACAATCACAACTGTATCACAATTCCAGTGGGTCAGAAGTTTACATACACTAAGTTGACTGTGCCTTTAAACAGCTTGGAAATTCCAGAAAATGATGTCATGGCTTTAGAAGCTTCTGATAGGCTAATTGACATAATTTGAGTCAATTGGAGGTGTACCTGTGGATGTATTTCAAGGCCTACCTTCAAACTCAGCGCCTCTTTGCTTGACATCATGGGAAAATCAAAAGAAATCAGCCAAGACCTCAGAAAATAAATTGTAGACCTCCACAAGTCTGGTTCATCCTTGGGAGCAATTTCCAAATGCCTGAAGGTACCACGTTCATCTGTACAAACAATAGTATGCAAGTATAAACACCATGGGACCACGCAGCCGTCATACCTCTCAGGAAGGAGACACATTCTGTCTCCTAGAGATTCATGTACTTGTGAAAATCAATCCCAGAACAACAGCAAAGGACCTTGTGAAGATGCTGGAGGAAACGGGTACAAAAGTATCTATATCCACAGTAAAACGAGTCCTATATCGACATAACCTGATAGGCCACTCAGCAAGGAAGAAGCCACTGCTCCAAAACCACCACAATAAAGCCGGACTACGGTTTGCAACTGCACATGGGGACAAAGATCATGCTTTTTGACCATCGTTATGTTTGGAGGAAAAAGGGGGAGGCTTGCAAGCCGAAGAACACCATCCCAACCATGAAGCACGGGGGTGGCAGCATCATGACGTGGGGGTGCTTTGCTGCAGGAGGGACTGGTGCACTTCACAAAATACATGGCATCATGAAGCAGGAAAATTATGTGGATATATTGAAGCAACACCTCAAGACATCAGTCAGGAAGTCAAAGCTTGTTCACAAATGGGTCTTCCAAATGGACAATGACCCCAGGCATACTTCCAAAGCTGTGGCAAAATGGCTTAAGGACCACAAAGTCAAGGTATTGGAGTGGCCATCACAAAGCCCTGACCTTAATCCTATAGAACATTTGTGGGCAGAACTGAAAAAGCGTGTGTGAGCAAGGAGGCCTACAAACCTGACTCAGTTACACCAGTTCTGTCAGGAGGAATGGGCCGTCATTGAAAATAAGAATTTGTTCTTAACTGACTTGCCTAGTTAAATAAAGGCAAAATAAAATAAAATTGGCTGAGAGAAATTGATAATAAAATGATTGTGGAGGCTGTTTTGTTAGACTTCAGTGCAGCTTTTGACATTATCGATCATAGTCTGCTGATAGAAAAACATAGGTGTTATGGCTTTACACCCCCTGTTATAATGTGGATAAAGAGTTACCTGTCTAACAGAACACAGAGTGTGTTATGGCTTTACACCCCCTGCTATAATGTGGATAAAGAGTTACCTGTCTAACAGAACACAGAGGGTGTTATGGCTTTACACCCCCTGCTGGCTTTACACCCCCTGCTGGCTTTACACCCCCTGCTGGCTTTACACCCCCTGCTGACTTTACACCCCCTGCTGGCTTTACACCCCCTGCTGGCTTTACAACCCCTGCTGGCTTTACACCCCCTGCTGGCTTTACACCCCCTGCTGGCTTTACACCCCCTGCTATAATGTGGATAAAGAGTTACCTGTCTAACAGAACACAGAGGGTGTTATGGCTTTACATCCCCCTGCTGTGTTGTGGATAAACAGTTACCTGTCTAACAGAACACAGAGTGTGTTATGGCTTTACACCCCCTGCTATAATGTGGATAAAGAGTTACCTGTCTAACAGAACATAGAGTGTGTTATGGCTTTACACCCCCTGCTGTGTTGTGGATAAACAGTTACCTGTCTAACAGAACACAGAGTGTGTTATGGCTTTACACCCCCTGCTATAATGTGGATAAAGAGTTACCTGTCTAACAGAACACAGAGGGTGTTATGGCTTTACACCCCCTGCTATAATGTGGATAAAGAGTTACCTGTCTAACAGAACACAGAGGGTGTTATGGCTTTACACCCCCTGCTATAATGTGGATAAAGAGTTACCTGTCTAACAGAACACAGAGGGTGTTATGGCTTTACACCCCCTGCTATAATGTGGATAAAGAGTTACCTGTCTAACAGAACACAGAGGGTGTTATGGCTTTACACCCCCTGCTATTATGTGGATAAAGAGTTACCTGTCTAACAGAACACAGAGGGTGTTCTTTAATGGAAACAGACAGACATACACACACACACACAGACAGACAGACACACACACACACAGACAGACAGACAGACACACACACACACAGACAGACAGACAGACAGACATACACACACACAGACAGACAGACAGACAGACATACACACACACACAGACACACACACACACACAGACAGACATACACACACACACAGAGACAGACAGACATGCGCACACACACAGACACACAGTGTATTCCCTGCTAAATAAAACCAGACAGTTATTTTAACTTCACTGTTCCACACTGTATGGAAAAACTATATCAGGGAGGGGAGGAGAGGGAGGGGAGGGGAGGAGAGAGAGGGAGAGGAGAGAGAGGGAGGAGAGGGGAGAGGGGAGAGGGGAGGAGAGGAGAGAGAGGGAGGAGAGGAGAGAGAGGGAGGGGAGGAGAGGGAGGGGAGGAGAGGGAGGAGAGGGAGGGGAGGGGAGAGAGGGGAGGGGAGAGAGGGAAGGGAGGAGAGGGAGGGGAGGAAAGGGAGCAGCTCCATTGTGCTTACAGGCAGGAATTACGTTTATTTCAGTTAGGAGAGAGTGTGACTGAGCCGAGGGTCACGCTGTGAGTGTGACTGAGCCGAGGGTCACGCTGTGAGTGTGACTGACCTGAGGGTCACGCTGTGAGTGTGACTGACCTGAGGGTCATGCTGTGAGTGTGACTGACCTGAGGGTCACGCTGTGAGTGTGACTGACCTGAGGGTCACGCTGTGAGTGTGACTGACCTGAGGTCACGCTGTGAGTGTGACTGACCTGAGGTCACGTGTGTGACGACCTGTGAGTGTGACTGACCTGAGGGTCACGCTGTGACTGACCTGAGGGTCACGCTGTGAGTGTGACTGACCTGAGGGTCACGCTGTGAGTGTGACTGACCTGAGGGTCACGCTGTGAGTGTGACTGACCTGAGGGTCACGCTGTGAGTGTGACTGACCTGAGGGTCACGCTGTGAGTGTGACTGACCTGAGGGTCACGCTGTGAGTGTGACTGAGCCGAGGGTCACGCTGTGAGTGTGACTGAGCCGAGGGTCACGCTGTGAGTGTGACTGAGCCGAGGGTCACGCTGTGAGTGTGACTGAGCCGAGGGTCACCCTGTGAGTGTGACTGACGCTGTGAGTGTGACTGAGCCGAGGTCACGCCTGTGAGTGACTGACTGAGCCGAGGTCACGCTGTGAGTGTGACTGAGCCGAGGTCACGCTGTGAGTGTGACTGAGCCGAGGTCACGCTGTGAGTGTGACTGAGCCGAGGTCACGCTGTGAGTGTGACTGAGCCGAGGGTCACGCTGTGAGTGTGACTGAGCCGAGGTCACGCTGTGAGTGACTGAGCCGAGGTCACGCTGTGAGTGTGACTGAGCCGAGGTCACGCTGAGTGTGACTGAGCCGAGGTCACGCTGTGAGTGTGACTGACTGTCACGCTGTGAGTGTGACTGAGCCGAGGGGTCACGCTGTGAGTGTGACTGAGCCGAGGGTCACGCTGTGAGTGTGACTGAGCCGAGGGTCACGCTGTGAGTGTGACTGAGCCGAGGGTCACGCTGTGAGTGTGACTGAGCCGAGGTCACGCTGTGAGTGTGACTGAGCCGAGGTCACGCTGTGAGTGTGACTGAGCCGAGGGTCACCCTGTGAGTGTGACTGAGCCGAGGTCACGCTGTGAGTGTGACTGAGCCGAGGTCACGCTGTGAGTGTGACTGAGCCGAGGGTCACGCTGTGAGTGTGACTGAGCCGAGGGTCACGCTGTGAGTGTGACTGAGCCGAGGGTCACGCTGTGAGTGTGACTGACCTGAGGGTCACGCTGTGAGTGTGACTGACCTGAGGGTCACGCTGTGAGTGTGACTGACCTGAGGGTCACGCTGTGAGTGTGACTGAGCCGAGGGTCACGCTGTGAGTGTGACTGAGCCGAGGGTCACGCTGTGAGTGTGACTGAGCCGAGGGTCACCCTGTGAGTGTGACTGAGCCGAGGTCACCCTGTGAGTGTGAGCCGAGGTCACGCTGTGAGTGTGACTGACCTGAGGGTCACGCTGTGAGTGTGACTGACCTGAGGGTCACGCTGTGAGTGTGACTGACCTGAGGGTCACGCTGTGAGTGTGACTGAGCCGAGGGTCACGCTGTGAGTGTGACTGAGCCGAGGGTCACGCTGTGAGTGTGACTGAGCCGAGGGTCACGCTGTGAGTGTGACTGAGCCGAGGGTCACGCTGTGAGTGTGACTGAGCCGAGGGTCACGCTGTGAGTGTGACTGAGCCGAGGGTCACGCTGTGAGTGTGACTGAGCCGAGGTTTACGCTGTGAGTGTGACTGAGCCGAGGGTCACCCTGTGAGTGTGACTTAGCCGAGGGTCACGCTGTGAGTGTGACTGACCTGAGGGTCACGCTGTGAGTGTGACTGACCTGAGGGTCACGCTGTGAGTGTGACTGAGCTGATTTAAAAGATGAAAGGGGGATCAGAACAGTGTAAATCAGACGACTGTCTTTACTAGTTGACTTCAACATGTTCTTGTCCTTGTATTTTTGATATGCTAGCTCAGTGAGTGTGGTACTGTCATGTCGTTTAACACACTTTACATTACACGGTAATGCTGTACCATAAACACATTACACGGTAATGCTGTACCCTAAACACATTACACGGTAATGCTGTACCCTAAACACATTACACAGTAATGCTGTACCCTAAACACATTACACGGTAATGCTGTACCCTAAACACATTACACGGTAATGCTGTACCCTAAACACATTACACGGTAATGCTGTACCCTAAACACATTACACGGTAATGCTGTACCCTAAACACATTACACGGTAATGCTGTACCCTAAACACATTACACGGTAATGCTGTACCCTAAACACATTACACAGTAATGCTGTACCCTAAACACAGTAATGCTGTACCCTAAACACAGTAATGCTGTACCCTAAACACAGTAATGCTGTACCCTTTACACGGTAATGCTGTACCCTAAACACAGTAATGCTGTACCCTAAACACATTACACAGTAATGCTGTACCCTAAACACATTACACAGTAATGCTGTACCCTAAACACAGTAATGCTGTACCCTTTACACAGTAATGCTGTACCCTAAACACAGTAATGCTGTACCCTAAACACAGTAATGCTGTACCCTAAACACATTACACAGTAATGCTGTACCCTTTACACAGTAATGCTGTACCCTAAACACAGTAATGCTGTACCCTAAACACAGTAATGCTGTACCCTAAACACAGTAATGCTGTACCCTAAACACAGTAATGCTGTACCCTTTACACAGTAATGCTGTACCCTAAACACAGTAATGCTGTACCCTTTACACAGTAATGCTGTACCCTTTACACAGTAATGCTGTACCCTAAACACAGTAATGCTGTACCCTTTACACAGTAATGCTGTACCCTAAACACAGTAATGCTGTACCCTAAACACAGTAATGCTGTACCCTTTACACAGTAATGCTGTACCCTAAACACAGTAATGCTGTACCCTAAACACAGTAATGTTGTACGATTTACACAGTAATGCTGTACCCTAAACACAGTAATGCTGTACCCTTTACACAGTAATGCTGTACCCTAAACACATTACACAGTAATTCTGTACCCTAAACACAGCAATGCTGTACCCTTTACACAGTAATGCTGTACCCTAAACACAGTAATGCTGTACCCTAAACACATTACATGGTAATGCTGTACCCTTTACACAGTAATGCTGTACCCTAAACACAGTAATGCTGTACCCTAAACACAGTAACCTATGTCCATTACCTACTGTATGCAGGAATTAGCCCACTGAGATAACGTTGAGGCATTAGCACTAGGAGCTAACATGAACTTTCATTTTTCAGACCTAGACACTCAAATGAACCCAAAGCATTCTGTATTCTTTCTCTACTTGTTGCCTATCACTAGCAGCACCATATCACCAGGTAACATTCTGAGTATGTTGTCTATCAGCACCATATCACCAGGTATCATTCTGAGTGTGTTGTCTAGCAGCACCATATCACCAGGTATCATTCTGAGTATGTTGTCTATCAGCACCATATCACCAGGTAACATTCTGAGTATGTTGTCTAGCAGCACCACATCACCAGGTAACATTCTGAGTATGTTGTCTAGCAGCACCATATCACCAGGTAACATTCTGACTATGTTGTCTATCACTAGCAGCACCATATCACCAGGTAACATTCTGAGTATGTTGTCTATCACTAACAGCACCATATCACCAGGTAACATTCGGAGTATGTTGTCTAACAGCACCATATCACCAGGTATCATTCTGAGTATGTTGTCTAGCAGCACCATATCACCAGGTAACATTCTGAGTATGTTGTCTAGAAGCACCACATCACCAGGTAACATTCTGAGTATGTTGTCTATAACTAGCAGCACCACATCACCAGGTAACATTCTGAGTATGTTGTCTAGCAGCACCACATCACCAGGTAACATTCTGAGTATGTTGTCTATCACTACAGCACCATATCACCAGGTAACATTCTGAGTATGTTGTCTAACAGCACCATATCACCAGGTAACATTCTGAGTATGTTGTCTATCACTAACAGCACCATATCACCAGGTAACATTCTGAGTGTGTTGTCTATCAGCACCATATCACCAGGTATCATTCTGAGTATGTTGTCTATCAGCACCACATCACCAGGTAACATTCTGAGTATGTTGTCTATCACTAACAGCACCATATCACCAGGTATCATTCTGAGTATGTTGTCTAGCAGCACCATATCACCAGGTATCATTCTGAGTATGTTGTCTAGCAGCACCATATCACCAGGTATCATTCTGAGTGTGTTGTCTAGCAGCACCATATCACCAGGTAACATTCTGAGTATGTTGTCTAGCAGCACCATATCACCAGGTAACATTCTGAGTATGTTGTCTAGCAGCACCATATCACCAGGTAACATTCTGAGTATGTTGTCTATCACTAACAGCACCATATCACCAGGTAACATTCTGAGTATATTGTCTATCACTACAGCACCATATCACCAGGTATCATTCTGAGTATGTTGTCTAGCAGCACCATATCACCAGGTATCATTCTGAGTATGTTGTCTAGCAGCACCATATCACCAGGTATCATTCTGAGTGTGTTGTCTAGCAGCACCATATCACCAGGTAACATTCTGAGTATGTTGTCTAGCAGCACCATATCACCAGGTAACATTCTGAGTATGTTGTCTAACAGCACCATATCACCAGGTATCATTCTGAGTATGTTGTCTATCACTACAGCACCATATCACCAGGTATCATTCTGAGTATGTTGTCTAGCAGCACCATATCACCAGGTATCATTCTGAGTATGTTGTCTAGCAGCACCATATCACCAGGTAACATTCTGAGTATGTTGTCTAGCAGCACCATATCACCAGGTAACATTCTGAGTATGTTGTCTAACAGCACCATATCACCAGGTATCATTCTGAGTATATTGTCTATCACTAACAGCACCATATCACCAGGTATCATTCTGAGTATGTTGTCTAGCAGCACCATATCACCAGGTATCATTCTGAGTATGTTGTCTAGCAGCACCATATAACCAGGTATCATTCTGAGTGTGTTGTCTAGCAGCACCATATCACCAGGTAACATTCTGAGTATGTTGTCTAGCAGCACCATATCACCAGGTAACATTCTGAGTATGTTGTCTAACAGCACCATATCACCAGGTATCATTCTGAGTATGTTGTCTATCACTACAGCACCATATCACCAGGTAACATTCTGAGTGTGTTGTCTAGCAGCACCATATCACCAGGTAACATTCTGAGTATGTTGTCTAGCAGCACCATATCACAAGGTAACATTCTGAGTATGTTGTCTATCAGCACCATATCACCAGGTAACATTCTGAGTGTGTTGTCTAGCAGCACCATATCACCAGGTAACATTCTGAGTGTGTTGTCTAGCAGCACCATATCACCAGGTAACATTCTGAGTATGTTGTCTAGCAGCACCATATCACCAGGTATCATTCTGAGTATGTTGTCTATCAGCACCATATCACCAGGTAACATTCTGAGTATGTTGTCTATCACTAGCAGCACCATATCACCAGGTAACATTCTGAGTGTGTTGTCTAGCAGCACCATATCACCAGGTATCATTCTGAGTGTGTTGTCTATCACTAACAGCACCATATCACCAGGTAACATTCTGAGTGTGTTGTCTATCAGCACCATATCACCAGGTATCATTCTGAGTATGTTGTGTATCACTAACAGCACCATATCACCAGGTAACATTCTGAGTGTGTTGTCTATCAGCACCATATCACCAGGTATCATTCTGAGTGTGTTGTCTAGCAGCACCATATCACCAGGTATCATTCTGAGTGTGTTGTCTATCACTAACAGCACCATATCACCAGGTAACATTCTGAGTGTGTTGTCTAGCAGCACCATATCACCAGGTATCATTCTGAGTGTGTTGTCTAGCAGCACCATATCACCAGGTAACATTCTGAGTATGTTGTCTATCAGCACCATATCACCAGGTAACATTCTGAGTATGTTGTCTAGCAGCACCATATCACCAGGTAACATCCTGAGTATGTTGTCTATCACTAGCAGCACCATATCACCAGGTAACATTCTGAGTATGTTGTCTATCAGCACCATATCACCAGGTAACATTCTGAGTGTGTTGTCTAGCAGCACCATATCACCAGGTATCATTCTGAGTATGTTGTCTATCACTAGCAGCACCATATCACCAGGTATCATTCTGAGTATGTTGTCTAGCAGCACCATATCACCAGGTAACATTCTGAGTATGTTGTCTAGCAGCACCACATCACCAGGTAACATTCTGAGTATGTTGTCTATCACTAGCAGCACCATATCACCAGGTAACATTCTGAGTATGTTGTCTATCACTAGCAGCACCATATCACCAGGTAACATTCTGAGTATGTTGTCTAGCAGCACCATATCACCAGGTAACATTCTGAGTGTGTTGTCTAGCAGCACCATATCACCAGGTAACATTCTGAGTATGTTGTCTATCACTAGCAGCACCATATCACCAGGTAACATTCTGAGTATGTTGTCTAGCAGCACCATATCACCAGGTAACATTCTGAGTATGTTGTCTATAACTAGCAGCACCATATCACCAGGTAACATTCTGAGTATGTTGTCTAGCAGCACCACATCACCAGGTAACATTCTGAGTATGTTGTCTATCACTAGCAGCACCATATCACCAGGTAACATTCTGAGTATGTTGTCTATCACTAGCAGCACCATATCACCAGGTAACATTCTGAGTATGTTGTCTAGCAGCACCATATCACCAGGTAACATTCTGAGTATGTTGTCTATAACTAGCAGCACCATATCACCAGGTAACATTCTGAGTATGTTGTCTAGCAGCACCACATCACCAGGTAACATTCTGAGTGTGTTGTCTAGCAGCACCATATCACCAGGTAACATTCTGAGTATGTTGTCTATCACTAGCAGCACCATATCACCAGGTAACATTCTGAGTGTGTTGTCTAGCAGCACCATATCACCAGGTATCATTCTGAGTATGTTGTCTATCAGCACCACATCACCAGGTAACATTCTGAGTATGTTGTCTATCACTACAGCACCATATCACCAGGTAACATTCTGAGTATGTTGTCTATCAGCACCACATCACCAGGTAACATTCTGAGTATGTTGTCTATCAGCACCATATCACCAGGTATCATTCTGAGTATGTTGTCTAGCAGCACCATATCACCAGGTAACATTCTGAGTATGTTGTCTAGCAGCACCATATCACCAGGTAACATTCTGAGTATGTTGTCTAGCAGCACCATATCACCAGGTATCATTCTGAGTATGTTGTCTATCAGCACCATATCACCAGGTATCATTCTGAGTATGTTGTCTAACAGCACCATATCACCAGGTAACATTCTGAGTATGTTGTCTATCACTAGCAGCACCATATCACCAGGTAACATTCTGAGTATGTTGTCTATCACTAACAGCACCATATCACCAGGTAACATTCTGAGTATGTTGTCTATCACTAGCAGCACCATATCACCAGGTATCATTCTGAGTATGTTGTCTAGCAGCACCATATCACCAGGTAACATTCGGAGTATGTTGTCTAACAGCACCATATCACCAGGTAACATTCTGAGTATGTTGTCTATCAGCACCATATCACCAGGTATCATTCTGAGTATGTTGTCTAGCAGCCCCATATCACCAGGTAACATTCTGAGTGTGTTGTCTAGCAGCACCATATCACCAGGTAACATTCTGAGTATGTTGTCTATCACTAACAGCACCATATCACCAGGTAACATTCTGAGTATGTTGTCTAGCAGCACCATATCACCAGGTATCATTCTGAGTATGTTGTCTATCACTAACAGCACCATATCACCAGGTAACATTCTGAGTATGTTGTCTAGCAGCACCATATCACCAGGTAACATTCTGAGTGTGTTGTCTAGCAGCACCATATCACCAGGTAACATTCTGAGTATGTTGTGTATCACTAACAGCACCATATTAGTTTGTATTGGTGTGTCCTGATTGGTCTGTGTGTGTTTCCTCAGAGCCTTTGGGATGTTAGAGGAGGAGTGTCATGCGGTGTGACGGGGGTTCCGGGGCTCATGCATCGGAATGCCACAGGGTTCCACGCCGACACCGCTGCTCCTCTTCCTATTGGCCACGCTGGGATACGGTGAGTGGGAGGGGCTTGAGGGTTTTAGTGCCGGCCTGGAACAAATTTTTGCCACGGGGTTCCATGCCGTTGCTCCTCTTCCTATTGGACACGCTGGAATGGAGCGTCATATCAATGAAATGTATTGATAAAGCCCTTTTTACATCAGCTGATGTCACAAAGTGCTGTACAGAAACACAGACTAAAACAGCAAGCAATGCAGATGTCATTCTGGGTTTTTTTGTATATGTATTTTGTGTGTGTGTGATATATATGTATATATATATATGTATATGTATATATACATACATACATACACACAGTGTGGCAAAAAAGTATTTAGTCAGCCACCAATTGTGCAAGTTCTCCCACTTAAAAAGATGAGAGGCCTGTAATTTTTATCATAGGTACACTTCAACTATGACAGACAAAATTAGGAAAAAAAATCCAGAAAATCTCATTGTAGGATTTTTAATGCATTTATTTGCAAATTATGGTGGAAAATAAGTATTTGGTCAATAACAAAAGTTTATCTCAATACTTTGTTATATACCCTTTGTTGGCAATGACAGAGGTCAAACGTTTTCTGTAAGTCTTCACAAGGTTTTCACACACTGTTGCTGGTATTGTGGCCCATTCCTCCATGCAGATCTCCTCTAGAGCAGTGATGTTTTGGGGCTGTTGCTGGGCAACACGGACTTTCAACTCCCTCCAAAGATTTTCTATGGGGTTGTGTTAGGAAAATTATGATTAAATGACTGAACAATAGTCTTATTTTAAATGAAACCGTAACTAAGTAAATTTATACTCTGTTTTATTATATCTGAATTCATAAGAAGGGATTGTGTGACACGGACAAGGAGTAATTAAAGTTAATGAACACCATTCAAACTAGGAAGAAAGGAATGGGCTGTGGATTAAGTAAACAGATAAGGTAGTTAACCTATGGTTGAACCGACGAAACTGAGCTCTGGGGTGTTTTAGATAAGGCAGTGAGTGCATTCCTAGGTTTTCTGTTAATTAGAACTGTCAGCTAAGTGGTGATCGATTATGTTGAGGGGTCAAAAGTTAATTCAGCTGTGTTGTGTGTCCTGTGTATGTGCTGGGGGGGTCAGAATGAATTCAGAATGAACTTTTAAAGTTCCCTTTGTCCCGGTCGAGAGGAGGGGATTCTGTTAAGCAATGAAATGACGTCATGTTATTGTATATAAACTGTTACTCGCGGTAACTTGGCAGCGCGCTCCGAGAATAAATTCTGTTACCTATTATTGATAAGACTGGTCTCCGTCTATTTTATGCAAACAAGAATCTTACAAATTCTCATAAAATAGATTAAGGGAATTCAATTAATGAAAACACATTGGTATAATAAAATTACAGTAACAGGTTGAGATCTGGAGACTGGCTAGGCCACTCCAGGACCTTGAAATGCTTCTTACGAAGCCACTCCTTCTTTGCCCAGGCGGTGTGTTTGGGATCATTGTCATGCTGAAAGACCCAGCCACGTTTCATCTTCAATGCCCTTGCTGATGGTAGGCTTTGTTACTTTGGATCCAGCTCTCTGCAGGTCATTCACTAGGTCCCCCGTGTGGTTCTTGGATTTTTGCTCACCGTTCTTGTGATCATTTTACCCCACGGGGTGAGATCTTGCGTGGAGCCCCAGATCGAGGGAGATTATTAGTGGTCTTGTATGTCTTCCATTTCCTAATAATTGCTCCCACAGTTGATTTCTTCAAACCAAGCTGCTTACTTACCTATTGCAGATTCAGTCTTCCCAGCCTGGTGCAGGTCTACAATTTTGTTTCTGGTGTCCTTTGACAGCTCTTTGGTCTTGGCCATAGTGGAGTTTGGAGTGTGACTGTTTGAGGTTGTGGACAGGTGTCTTTTATACTGATAACAAGTTCAAACAGGTGCCATTCATACAGGTAATGAGTGGAGGACAGAGGAGCCTCTTAAAGAAGAAGTTACAGGTCTGTGAGAGCCAGAAATCTTGCTTGTTTGTAGGTGACCAAATACTTATTTTCCACCGTAATTTGCAAATTAATTAATAAAAAATCCTACAATGTGTTTTTATCGATTTTTTTTTTCATTTTGTCTGTCATAGTTGAAGTGAACCTATGATGACAATTACAGGCCTCTCTCATATTTTTAAGTGGAAGAACTTGCACAATTGGTGGCTGATTAAATACTTTTTTGCCCCACTGTATATATATGTATGTTTGTATACATGTTTTGTATGCTTGAGGGGGTACAGGAGTGTCCGTAAAGTGTGTTAGTGCTGGGCTTGGAGTGATGAAACCGTGCACACCGTACAGGTCCTCATTGAACCAGTCCCATCCCTGTGATAGGGTCTCACTGAGATGCATAATAAGTAGCAGGGTATGATGCTCGGTAGCAGGGTATGATGCTCGGTAGCAGGGTATGATGCTCGGGAGCAAGGTATGATGCTCGGTAGCAGGGTATGATGCTCGGTAGCAGGGTATGATGCTCGGGAGCAGGGTATGATGCTCGGTAGCAGGGTATGATGCTCGGTAGCAGGGTATGATGCTCGGTAGCAGTGTATGATGCTCGGTAGCAGGGTATGATGCAGGGTATGATGCTCGGTAGCAGGGTATGATGCTCGGTAGCAGGGTATGATGCTCGGGAGCAGGGTATGATGTAGGGTATGATGCTCGGTAGCAGGGTATGATGCTCGGTTGCAGGGTATGATGCAGGGTATGATGCTCGGGTAGCAGGGTATGATGCTCGGTAGCAGGGTATGATGATCAGTGGCAGGGTATGATGCAGGGTATGATGCTCGGTAGCAGGGTATGATGCTCGGTTGCAGGGTATGATGCAGGGTATGATGCTCGGTAGCAGGGTATGATGCTCGGTAGCAGGGTATGATCATCGGTAGCAGGGTATGATGCAGGGTATGATGCTCGGTAGCAGGGTATGATGCTCGGTAGCAGGGTATGATGCTCGGTAGCAGGGTATGGTGCTCGGTAGCAGGGTATGATGCTCGGGTAGCAGGGTATGATGCAGGGTATGATGCTGGGTAGCAGGGTATGATGCTGGGTAGCAGGGTATGATGCAGGGTATGATGCTCGGTAGCAGGGTATGATGCTCGGTAGCAGGGTATGATGCTCGGTAGCAGGGTATGATGCTCGGGAGCAGGGTATGATGCTCGGGTAGCAGGGTATGATGCTCCGGAGCAGGGTGCAAAACAATGAAAATAAATTACGCCGGGTACTATTTCCTCTTTCCCAAATGTGCTCGTTATCAATGTTGTCTTGTACTGTCAGTGACTTGTAAGTAGATATGTACTTTCTTTTTTACGCATATTTACCTTTTGACACACACACACACACACACACACACACACACACACACACACACACACACACACACAGCATGCAGAAAGTATTAGTCCACATGTTGTGTTACAGCCTGAATTCATAATGGATTAAATTAGTTTTTTCTCACCCATCTACACTCAATACCCCATAATGACATCACAATACCCCATAATGACATCACAATACCCCATAATGACATCACAATACCTCCATAATGACATCACAATACCCCATAATGACATCACAATACCCCATAATGACATCACAATATCCCATAACGACAAAGTGAAAAAGGTTTTAGAACTTTTTGAAAATGTTTTGAAAATGAAATATCAGAAATATCTCATTTACATAAGTATACATACCCCTGAGTCAATACATGTTAGAATCACCTTTGGCAGCGAGTCTTTCTTACTAATTGTGTGTATGTAAACTTCTGACCCACTGGGAATATGATGAAAGAAATAAAAGCTGAAATAAATAATCCTCTCTGCTATTATTCTGACATTTCACATTCTTCAAATAAAGTGGTGATCCTAACTGACCTGCATTTTTACTAATATTAAATGACAGGAATTGTGAAAAACTGAGTTTAAATGTATTTGGCTAAGGTGTCTGTAAACTTCCGACTTCAACTGTACATATATACATACATTTTTATAAATTTTTTAACCTTTATTTAACGAGGCAAGTCAGTTAAGAACATCTTTTTATTAACAATGATGGCCTAGGAACAGTGGGTTAACTGCCTTGTTCAGGGGCAGAACAACAGATTTTTTCCTTGTCAGCTCGGGGATTTGATCTAGCAACCTTTTGGTTACTAGTCCAACGTTCTAACCACTAGGCTACCTGCCGCCCCTCCACTCTAACCTCTAGGATACCTGCGGCCCCTCCACTCTAACCACGAGGCTACCTGCGGCCCCTCCACTCTAACCTCTAGGATACCTGCGGCCCCTCCACTCTAACCACTAGGCTACCTGCGGCCCCTCCACTCTAACCACTAGTCTACCTGCAGCCCCTCCACTCTAGCCACTAGGCTACCTGCGGCCCCTCCACTCTAACCACTAGTCTACCTGCGGCCCCTCCACTCTAACCACTAGGCTACCTGCCACCCCTCCACTCTAACCACTAGTCTACCTGCCACCCCTCCACTCTAACCACTAGTCTACCTGCCACATATGTACATACATATATTACACATATATATATATATACTTTTTATTTTCAAATTTTTCTTCTACTTTGACATTACAGTATTTTGTGTAGATTGTTGAAAATAAATCAAGTACAATTAAATCCATTTTAATCCCAATTTGTAACGCAACAAAATCTGGAACAAGTCAAGTGGTTAGACATTTTGAACACACATTCACACAACAAAGTTGATTTCTATAAAAACACACTTTTTAAACATCTCAGTCCTCTTTGTTCTACTCTACCTCTTGCTATTGAAGTTTGTCCCAATTGGCACCCTATTCCCTATGGGGTCCTGGTCAAAAGTAGTGCACTAAATAGGGAATAGGGTGCCAATAGGGACATACGTTTTTAGTATGAAGGTCAACCAAACCCATTCAAACCTGCTGAGAGAGGAAAGACCACTGGGACAGGAAATAAAGGGAGAGAGGGGAAGGGAGAGAGAGAGTGTTGAAGAGATGGAGGGAGATGGTTGAAGGGAGGGGCAGTCTGTACCTCCACCCTCTTCCCTTTGTAGGGTGTGACAGGATGTGACCTATACACAGCGGCATTCACACATCACAATGCCACTGCAGCCCTGTACTACAAAGATACAGAGAGAGACGGACAGAAATAGAGAGAGACACAGAGACAGGCAGAGAGAGAGACAGAGACAGGCAGAGAGAGAGACAGAGACAGGCAGAGAGAGAGACAGAGACAGGCAGAGAGAGAGACAGAGACAGGCAGAGAGAGAGAGACAGAGACAGGCAGAGACAGAGACAGGCAGAGAGAGAGACAGAGACAGGCAGAGAGAGAGACAGAGACAGGCAGAGAGAGAGACAGAGACAGGCAAAGAGAGAGAGACACAGATACACAGACAGGTAGAGAGAGAGAGACAGAGACAGGCAGAGAGAGAGAGACAGAGACAGGCAGAGACAGAGACAGGCAGAGAGAGAGACAGAGACAGGCAGAGAGAGAGACAGAGACAGGCAAAGAGAGAGAGACACAGATACACAGACAGGTAGAGAGAGAGAGACACAGATACACAGACAGGTAGAGAGAGAGAGACAGAGACAGGCAGAGAGAGAGACACAGAGACAGGCAGAGAGACACAGAGACAGGCAGAGAGAGAGACACAGAGACAGGCAGAGAGAGAGACACAGAGACAGGCAGAGAGACACAGAGACAGGCAGAGAGAGAGACACAGAGACAGGCAGAGAGAGAGACACAGAGACAGGCAGAGAGAGAGACACAGAGACAGGCAGAGAGAGAGACACAGAGACAGGCAGAGAGAGAGACACAGAGACAGGCAGAGAGACACAGAGACAGGCAGAGAGAGAGACACAGAGACGGGCAGAGAGAGAGACACAGAGACGGGCAGAGAGAGAGACACAGAGACGGGCAGAGAGAGAGACACAGAGACAGGCAGAGAGAGAGACACAGAGACAGGCAGAGAGACGGACAGAAAAAGAGACCTAGAGAGGCAGACGGAGACCTAGAGAGGCAGACAGAGACCTAGAGAGGCAGACGGAGACCTAAAGAGGCAGACAGAGACCTAGAGAGGCAGACAGAGACCTAGAGAGGCAGACAGAGACCTAGAGAGGCAGACAGAGACCTAGAGAGGCAGACAGAGACCTAGAGAGGCAGACAGAGACCTAGAGAGGCAGACAGAGACCGAGAAAGTTAAACAGAGACCCAGAGAGGCGGCCAGAGACCCAGAGAGGCGGCCAGAGACCCAGAGAGGCGGCCAGAGACCTAGAGAGGCGGCCAGAGACCTAGAGAGGCGGCCAGAGACCTAGAGAGGCGGCCAGAGACCTAGAGAGGCGGACAGAGACCTAGAGAGGCGGACAGAGACCGAAACAAACACAGAGATACCATAATTGATGAAATGGGCTAATATCTACATGATTTTTCTTACTGTCTACCTAACTACCTACTATTGAAATAAATCTGCCCCCTTCTCTCATTGTATAGCTATGGCTGGCCTCCACCTGTGGCCCTCCGTCCATGTTGCCCTTAGTAACAGCAGTGTGTTCCTCAACTACGACACCGCAGACCACAACGCTTCCTCCGACATCCGGAACATGACCCTAACTCTGGTTGACACGGAAACTAACTCCACCCTGCTCACCAGAACCCTGCCAGCCAACCAATCAGAGGGGAGATTAGGTTAGTGCTCTGGTTTCTACTTGGTCGATAACGACATTGTCTGTAGACAAAACTTGTCGCATTCTAATTGTCTACAGACAATGTCGTTAGATGAAACCAGCCTTTCCTTTATTACTGAAAGCCGTGTATTTAGTGAGGACATTGAGGTTTCTGCATTATGATGCATTTAAATGAAACTACATTTCATGGCAGCCATGTTGGCTCCCCATGGGCAATATTGACCAATAGCAGTTCACAGAATTTTCTGAATTTGTACAAGATTCCACATTTTCGTCATGAATGGATAAATACAATGCTGAAAAGCGAGCACATTTGATTCATTCTAAAAGCTGGCTAAACTCTCTAAATACTGTATATGTGCTCTGTTGTAGGAAACTATGTACACTACGCTGTATCCCATATTACAAATACACTTTGATCTGACTTGCTTTTAGAATTCAACTGCTCCTGCTTCCTGTATGCTGGAACATTCCGCTTCTGCCTGGAGCAGATTGACTACGCAACCGCTAATGCTAACGGTAATGCTAATGCTAGCGTAACGGATAGAGATTGGAATGGGGTTGTTACTACTACTGCCACCTGGTGGTGGAGCTCTGAGCTTCAGGTGGAGTGGCCAACCTTTCACATTGCCGTGGACCGAGCCAGCAACCAGTCAGGATCCTTCCAGGTGAGGAGAGGGTCTGTATGTGTGGATGGTTGGTTGTTAAACTTAATGATAGCCGTTACACAATAGCTGCTATTTATCACGTTAGGTATCATTTCAAGTGAGCCACGGTCTAACCCTCGTCCCCTTTGCCTCTCCCAGGTGGGGATCTCGACCAATGAGCTGTTCAAGTCCTGCTCCTCTGGCCTTGGTTCCGCCCTCTTCCTGGAGGTCAGTTACCTGGAGTTCAACCAGATTGGTCGAAATAGCATCGACAAGGTCCGCGCCCGCACCCGGCACCCAATCAAAGAGCTGCATTCTCAGACGGTGGATCTGTTGTGTGCATTTCATTTCACAGAGCGAGACTTCATCAGGTACACTGTTGTTTTACCATCTTTAAAAATATATATATATGAAGGACTGGGGCAGTTTATTGGATAGAGTTTGGCTGCGTTTACACATGCAGCCCAATTCAGACCCCCCCCCCCCCCCACACACACTAATTGGTCTTTTAACCAATCAGATCAGATGTGATAGGCCAAAAGATCAATTAGTGAATCAAATATCAGAATTTTGCTGCCTGTGTAAACGCAGCCTAAAACCTTGATCAAACCGGCCTGCGCGCCTGCATCCGAGGGCGCCATCGTGCACATCTTGATTTTTGTCTGTCCCCCACAAGATGCGCACGTTCTTGACGCGCAGATTAAAATACCAAAACCCACTGTATTAATTAGGAGACAGGTGGAAAGACATGAGACATTCATGGAGATGAAGCTCTCATTCTGTTGCCAGCTAATAAGTCCTGGTATATTATTTGACCTGTTGCTAGCTAATAAGTCCTGGTATATTATTTGACCTGTTGCTAGCTAATAAGTCCTGGTATATTATTTGACCTGTTGCCAGCTAATAAGTCCTGGTATATTATTTGACCTGAAATGAATATGGTCCTTTTTGTAAACTGGATCTTTGTTGTAATTATTACACATTTTGAGTCGTACAAAATCATGTGTTTTTTATCCAAAGATAACATTTACATTTAAGTCATTTAGCAGACGCTCTTATCCAGTGGAACTGCCACTTTACAATAGTGCATCTAAATCTTTTAAGGGGGGGGGGGGGGGGGGAGAAGGATTACTTTATCCTATCCTAGGTATTCCTTAAAGAGGTGGGGTTTCAGGTGTCTCCGGAAGGTGGTGATTGACTCCGCTGTCCTGGCGTCGTGAGGGAGTTTGTTCCACCATTGGGGGGCCAGAGCAGCGAACAGTTTTGACTGGGCTGAGCGGGAACTACTTCCTCAGTGGTAGGGAGGCGAGCAGGCCAGAGGTGGATGAACGCAGTGCCCTTGTTTGGGTGTAGGGCCTGATCAGAGCCTGGAGGTACTGAGGTTCTCTCCCCTGTTGATTAGTCTCTCTCCTGTTGATTAGTCTCTCTCCCGTTGATTAGTCTCTCTCCTGTTGATTAGTCTCTCTCCCGTTGATTAGTCTCTCTCCTGTTGATTAGTCTCTCTCCCGTTGATTAGTCTCTCTGTTGATTAGTCTCTCTCCCGTTGATTAGTCTCTCTCCTGTTGATTAGTCTCTCTCCCGTTGATTAGTCTCTCTCCTGTTGATTAGTCTCTCTCCCGTTGATTAGTCTCTCTCCCGTTTATTAGTCTCTCTCCTGTTGATTAGTCTCTCTCCCGTTGATTAGTCTCTCTCCTGTTGATTAGTCTCTCTCCCGTTGATTAGTCTCTCTCCCGTTGATTAGTCTCTCTGTTGATTAGTCTCTCTCCTGTTGATTAGTCTCTCTGTTGATTAGTCTCTCTCCCGTTTATTAGTCTCTCTCCCGTTTATTAGTCTCTCTCCCGTTTATTAGTCTCTCTCCTGTTGATTAGTCTCTCCACTGTTGATTAGTCTCTCTCCTGTTGATTAGTCTCTCTCCTGTTGATTAGTCTCTCTCCCGTTGATTAGTCTCTCTCCTGTTGATTAGTCTCTCTGTTGATTAGTCTCTCTCCCGTTGATTAGTCTCTCTCCCGTTGATTAGTCTCTCTCCCGTTGATTAGTCTCTCCTGTGGGTTAGTCTCTCTCCTGTTGGTTAGTCTCTCTCCTGTTGATTAGTCTCTCTCCTGTTGATTTGTCTCTCTCCTGTTGATTTGTCTCTCTCCTGTTGATTAGTCTCTCCTGTTGATTAGTCTCTCTCCTGTTGATTAGTCTCTCTCCTGTTGATTAGTCTCTCCTGTTGATTAGTCTCTCCCCTGTTGATTAGTCTCTCTCCTGTTGATTAGTCTCTCCTGTTGATTAGTCTCTCTCCTGTTGATTAGTCTCTCTCCTGTTGATTAGTCTCTCTCCTGTTGATTAGTCTCTCTCCTGTTGATTAGTCTCTCCTGTTGATTAGTCTCTCTCCTGTTGATTAGTCTCTCTCCTGTTGATTAGTCTCTCTCCTGTTGATTAGTCTCTCTCCTGTTGGTTAGTCTCTCTCCTGTTGATTAGTCTCTCTCCTGTTGATTAGTCTCTCCTGTTGATTAGTCTCTCTCCTGTTGATTAGTCTCTCCTGTGGGTTAGTCTCTCTCCTGTTGATTAGTCTCTCCCCTGTTGATTAGTCTCTCCCCTGTTGATTAGTCTCTCTCCTGTTGATTAGTCTCTCCTGTTGATTAGTCTCTCTCCTGTTGATTAGTCTCTCCCCTGTTGATTAGTCTCTCTCCTGTTGAGTAGTCTCTCTCCTGTTGGTTAGTCTCTCTCCTGTTGATTAGTCTCTCTCCTGTTGATTAGTCTCTCTCCTGTTGATTAGTCTCTCTCCTGTTGATTAGTCTCTCTCCTGTTGATTAGTCTCTCTCCTGTTGGTTAGTCTCTCTCCTGTTGATTAGTCTCTCTCCTGTTGATTAGTCTCTCCTGTGGGTTAGTCTCTCTCCTGTTGATTAGTCTCTCCTGTTGATTAGTCTCTCTCCTGTTGATTAGTCTCTCTCCTGTTGATTAGTCTCTCCTGTGGGTTAGTCTCTCTCCTGTTGATTAGTCTCTCTCCTGTTGATTAGTCTCTCTCCTGTTGATTAGTATCTCTCCTGTTGATTAGTCTCTCTCCTGTTGATTAGTCTCTCTCCTGTTGATTAGTCTATCCCCTGTTGATTAGTCTCTCTCCTGTTGATTAGTCTCTCTCCTGTGGGTTAGTCTCTCTCCTGTTGATTAGTCTCTCTCCTGTTGATTAGTCTCTCTCCTGTTGATTAGTCTCTCTCCTGTTGATTAGTCTCTCTCCTGTTGATTAGTCTCTCTCCTGTTGATTAGTCTCTCTCCTGTTGATTAGTCTCTCTCCTGTTGATTAGTCTCTCTCCTGTTGATTAGTCTCTCTCCCGTTGATTAGTCTCTCTCCCGTTGATTAGTCTCTCTCCTGTTGATTAGTCTCTCTCCTGTTGATTAGTCTCTCTCCTGTTGATTAGTCTCTCTCCTGTTGATTAGTCTCTCCCCTGTTGATTAGTCTCTCTCCTGTTGATTAGTCTCTCTCCTGTTGATTAGTCTCTCTCCTGTTGATTAGTCTCTCTCCTGTTGATTAGTCTCTCTGTTGATTAGTCTCTCTCCTGTTGATTAGTCTCTCTCCTGTCTCTCCTGTTGATTAGTCTCTCTCCTGTTGATTAGTCTCTCTCCTGTTGATTAGTCTCTCTCCTGTTGATTCGTCTCTCTCTTGTTGATTAGTCTCTCCTGTTGATTAGTCTCTCTCCTGCTGATTAGTCTCTCTCCTGCTGATTAGTCTCTCTCCTGCTGATTAGTCTCTCTCCTGCTGATTAGTCTCTCTCCTGTTGATTAGTCTCTCTCCTGTTGATTAGTCTCTCTCCTGTTGATTAGTCTCTCTCCTGTTGATTAGTCTCTCTCCCGTTGATTAGTCTCTCTCCCGTTGATTAGTCTCTCTCCTGTTGATTAGTCTCTCTCCTGTTGATTAGTCTCTCTCCTGTTGATTAGTCTCTCTCCTGTTGATTTGTCTCTCTCCTGTTGATTAGTCTCTCTCCTGTTGATTTGTCTCTCTCCTGTTGATTAGTCTCTCTCCTGTGAATTAGTCTCTCTCCAATCACCCACGTATGTTAGTATGCTTGTGGAAACCAATGAGGAGATTGGAGAGGTGGGACTTGCAGCGTGTCTGAAATAAATAAAGTTCCATTTTAGCGCCTGACTACTAGGGATTATACTACTATACTGTACTATACTATATGATATTATCACCATACTGAGAGACCTCACCATACCATATTATCACCATACCATATTATCACCATACTGAGGGACCTCACCATACCATATTATCACCATACCATATTATCACCATACCATATTATCACCATACCATATTATCACCATACCATATTATCACCATACCATATTACCACCATACTGAGAGACCTCACCATACCATATTATCACCATACTGAGGGACCTCACCATACCATATTATCACCATACCATATTATCACCATACCATATTATCACCATACTGAGGGACCTCACCATACCATATTATCACCATACCATATTATCACCATACCATATTATCACCATACTGAGAGACCTCACCATACCATATTATCACCATACTGAGGGACCTCACCATACCATATTATCACCATACTGAGAGACCTCACCATACCATATTATCACCATACTGAGAGACCTCACCATACCATGTTATCACCATACCATATTATCACCATACCATATTATCACCATACCATATTATCACCATACTGAGGGACCTCACCATACCATATTATCACCATACCATATTATCACCATACTGAGGGACCTCACCATACCATATTATCACCATACCATATTATCACCATACCATATTACCACCATACTGAGGGACCTCACCATACCATATTATCACCATACCATATTATCACCATACCATATTATCACCATACCATATTATCACCATACTGAGGGACCTCAC
>NC_088414.1:48052212-48337212 GCF_034236695.1 Oncorhynchus nerka
CAGACCAGGACTGACCAGCATCAGACCAGCACTGACCAGCATCAGACCAGTACTGACCAGCATCAGACCAGCATCAGACCAGCATCAGACCAGCATCTGACCAGCATCATACCAGCATCTGACCAGCATCAGACCAGTACTGACCAGCACAGACCATCATCTGACCAGCATCAGACCAGCATCTGACCAGCATCAGACCAGCATCAGACCAGCACTGACCAGCATCAGACCAGCACTGACCAGCACTGACCAGCATCTAACCAGCATCAGACCAGCATCAGACCAGCATCAGACCAGCACTGACCAGCATCAGACCAGCACTGACCAGCACTGACCAGCACTGACCAGCATCAGACCAGCACTGACCAGCATCAGACCAGCACTGACCAGCATCAGACCAGCATCGACCAGCATCTGACCAGCATCAGACCAGCACTGACCAGCATCAGACCAGCACTGACCAGCATCAGACCAGCACTGACCAGCATCAGACCAGCATCAGACCAGGACTGACCAGCATCAGACCAGCTTGACCAGCATCAGACCAGCATCAGACCAGTATCAGACCAGCATCAGACCAGTACTGACCAGCATCAGACCAGCATCAGACCAGGACTGACCAGCATCAGACCAGCACTGACCAGCATCAGACCAGTACTGACCAGCATCAGACCAGTACTGACCAGCATCAGACCAGTACTGACCAGCATCAGACCAGCATCAGACCAGCATCAGACCAGTACTGACCAGCATCAGACCAGTACTGACCAGCATCAGACCAGCATCAGACCAGCATCTGACCAGCATCAGACCAGCATCAGACCAGTACTGACCAGCATCAGACCAGTACTGACCAGCATCAGACCAGTACAGACCAGCATCAGACCAGCATCAGACCAGCATCTGACCAGCATCAGACCAGCATCAGACCAGTACTGACCAGCATCAGACCAGCATCAGACCAGCATCAGACCAGCTTGACCAGCATCAGACCAGCTTGACCAGCATCAGACCAGCATCAGACCAGCATCAGACCAGCATCAGACCAGTACTGACCAGCATCAGACCAGCATCAGACCAGCTTGACCAGCATCAGACCAGCATCAGACCAGCTTGACCAGCATCAGACCAGCATCAGACCAGCATCAGACCAGCTTGACCAGCATCAGACCAGCTTGACCAGCATCAGACCAGCTTAACCAGCATCAGACCAGCATCAGACCAGCATCAGACCAGCACTGACCAGCATCAGACCAGCATCAGACCAGCACTGACCAGCATCAGACCAGCACTGACCAGCATCAGACCAGCTTGACCAGCATCAGACCAGCTTGACCAGCTTGACCAGCATCAGACCAGCTTGACCAGCATCAGACCAGCTTGACCAGCATCAGACCAGCATCAGACCAGCATCAGACCAGCTTGACCAGTATCAGACCAGCATCAGACCAGCTTGACCAGCATCAGACCAGTACTGACCAGCATCAGACCAGTACTGACCAGCATCAGACCAGCATCAGACCAGTACTGACCAGTACTGACCAGCATCAGACCAGCATCAGACCAGCATCAGACCAGCATCAGACCAGTACTGACCAGCATCAGACCAGCATCAGACCAGCATCAGACCCGTACTGACCAGCATCAGACCAGCATCAGACCAGTACTGACCAGCATCAGACCAGCATCAGACCAGTACTGACCAGCATCAGACCAGCATCAGACCAGCATCAGACCAGTACTGACCAGCATCAGACCAGCATCAGACCAGCATCAGACCAGCACTGACCAGCATCAGACCAGCATCAGACCAGCATCAGACCAGCATCAGACCAGTACTGACCAGCATCAGACCAGCATCAGACCAGTACTGACCAGCATCAGACCAGCATCAGACCAGCATCAGACCAGCATTTTTTTCCCCAGCAGCTAGAGAGCTACTGTATGTGATCTCTCGCTCGATCCCCCCAAAAAACTCTTGCTCTCTCCTCCCCCCCTCTCCGTAGAGTCATGGGGTGTGTGGCAGGCGTGGAGCGTGTGCAGTGTGAGCTGTGGAGAGGGGGTGAGGGAGAGAGTGCGAGAGTGTCTGCTGCCCTCCGGTGGTGGAAGTATGCAGTGCACCGGCATGGTCAAGGAACAGTCTCTCTGCTCACTAGAAGACTGTACAGGTACGTTGTCCTTAACATCATCTGATGTCAACTCTCTCTCTCTCCTTTCCACTCTGTTTCTATAATTTCCTCATATCTTCAGTCATGCAGTATCTCCCTCCAACTCTCTCTCCTTTCCACTCTGTTTCTATAATTTCCTCATATCTTCAGTCATGCAGTATCTCCCTCCAACTCTCTCTCTCCTTTCAACTCTGTTTCTATAATTTCCTCATATCTTCAGTCATGCAGTATCTCCCTCCAACTCTCTCTCTCCTTTCCACTCTGTTTCTATAATTTCCTCATATCTTCAGTCATGCAGTATCTCCCTCCAACTCTCTCTCTCCTTTCCACTCTGTTTCTATAATTTCCTCATATCTTCAGTCATGCAGTATCTCCCTCCAGCTCTCTCTCTCCTTTCAACTCTGTTTCTATAATTTCCTCATATCTTCAGTCATGCAGTCTCTCCCTCCAACTCTCTCTCTCCTTTCAACTCTGTTTCTATAATTTCCTCATATCTTCAGTCATGCAGTATCTCCCTCCAACTCTCTCTCTCCTTTCCACTCTGTTTCTATAATTTCCTCATATCTTCAGTCATGCAGTATCTCCTCCAGCTCTCTCTCTCCTTTCCACTCTGTTTCTATAATTTCCTCATATCTTCAGTCATGCAGTATCTCCCTCCAGCTCTCTCTCTCCTTTCCACTCTGTTTCTATAATTTCCTCATATCTTCAGTCATGCAGTATCTCCCTCCAGCTCTCTCTCTCCTTTCCACTCTGTTTCTATAATTTCCTCATATCTTCAGTCATGCAGTATCTCCCTCCAGCTCTCTCTCTCCTTTCCACTCTGTTTCTATAATTTCCTCATATCTTCAGTCATGCAGTATCTCCCTCCAACTCTCTCTCTCCTTTCAACTCTGTTTCTATAATTTCCTCATATCTTCAGTCATGCAGTATCTCCCTCCAACTCTCTCTCTCCTTTCCACTCTGTTTCTATAATTTCCTCATATCTTCAGTCATGCAGTATCTCCCTCCAGCTCTCTCTCTCCTTTCCACTCTGTTTCTATAATTTCCTCATATCTTCAGTCATGCAGTATCTCCCTCCAGCTCTCTCTCTCCTTTCCACTCTGTTTCTATAATTTCCTCATATCTTCAGTCATGCAGTATCTCCCTCCAGCTCTCTCTCTCCTTTCCACTCTGTTTCTATAATTTCCTCATATCTTCAGTCATGCAGTATCTCTCTCCAACTCTCTCTCTCCTTTCCACTCTGTTTCTATAATTTCCTCATATCTTCAGTCATGCAGTCTCTCCCTCCAACTCTCTCTCTCCTTTCCACTCTGTTTCTATAATTTCCTCATATCTTCAGTCATGCAGTATCTCCCTCCAGCTCTCTCTCTCCTTTCCACTCTGTTTCTATAATTTCCTCATATCTTCAGTCATGCAGTATCTCCCTCCAGCTCTCTCTCTCCTTTCCACTCTGTTTCTATAATTTCCTCATATCTTCAGTCATGCAGTATCTCCCTCCAACTCTCTCTCTCCTTTCCACTCTGTTTCTATAATTTCCTCATATCTTCAGTCATGCAGTATCTCCCTCCAGCTCTCTCTCTCCTTTCAACTCTGTTTCTATAATTTCCTCATATCTTCAGTCATGCAGTATCTCCCTCCAGCTCTCTCTCTCCTTTCCACTCTGTTTCTATAATTTCCTCATGTCTTCAGTCATGCAGTATCTCCCTCCAACTCTCTCTCTCCTTTCCACTCTGTTTCTATAATTTCCTCATATCTTCAGTCATGCAGTATCTCCCTCCAACTCTCTCTCTCCTTTCCACTCTGTTTCTATAATTTCCTCATATCTTCAGTCATGCAGTATCTCCCTCCAGCTCTCTCTCTCCTTTCCACTCTGTTTCTATAATTTCCTCATATCTTCAGTCATGCAGTATCTCCCTCCAGCTCTCTCTCTCCTTTCCACTCTGTTTCTATAATTTCCTCATATCTTCAGTCATGCAGTATCTCCCTCCAACTCTCTCTCTCCTTTCCACTCTGTTTCTATAATTTCCTCATATCTTCAGTCATGCAGTATCTCCCTCCAACTCTCTCTCTCCTTTCCACTCTGTTTCTATAATTTCCTCATATCTTCAGTCATGCAGTATCTCCCTCCAACTCTCTCTCTCCTTTCAACTCTGTTTCTATAATTTCCTCATATCTTCAGTCATGCAGTATCTCCCTCCAACTCTCTCTCTCCTTTCCACTCTGTTTCTATAATTTCCTCATATCTTCAGTCATGCAGTATCTCCCTCCAGCTCTCTCTCTCCTTTCAACTCTGTTTCTATAATTTCCTCATATCTTCAGTCATGCAGTATCTCCCTCCAGCTCTCTCTCTCCTTTCTGTTTTATCTTTATCCCCAGTAATGTCACTTCCCTATCACCACAAGACGTGAAAAGACATCTTTTTAACTAAAAATACATATTTTCATTGTCTTATGCTCATAGGCTTATCCTCAATGATGTCATACTGATTTCCTCGATCATCTAACTTAACCTTGGTTCTCTTGTCCCCATCCCCTCATCTATTTCTCTCTCTTTCTACTCTCCCTATCCCCTTCTCACGTCCTCTCCCTATCCCCTTCTCACGTCCTCTCCCTATCCCCTTCTCACGTCCTCTCCCTATCCCCTTCTCACTTCCTCTTTCCATCTCTCTCTGTTTTCCAGTCCTTCCCGCTCCCTCTCCATCCCTCCCGCCTCCTCCAGCCTCCTCCTTACTCGGTGGTAACCTGGTAGTCGTGGCCGGTATATCCCTGTGTCTGGCGGTCATCCTAGCGACCATCCTGGTCACCCTGTGGCGTAAACTCTGCCGGACACCCCAGTGTAGCTCGGTCCGCCGCGGATCGATGCACTCACCTGGGGGACGTAAACTCTCTGACGAGGCCTCCATCTGTGGGAACAGCCTCCAGAGACCCAGCCTCTCCGACAGCCAGGGGAACCACGGGGGCACAGGGCCAGGGCTAGCCCAGAACGAAAGGCCTAACCTGGGGTGCAAACCTCTGCCTCAACCCCCTCCTCTGGTTATTCCCCTGGTTCAGGACCCAGATAGACTGTCTCCATCGGGACAGAAGGTGCTACCGCCAATCTTTGGGTAGGTAGAGTTGGTTTGTTAATTTCGCATCTTTGTTTTAATTTAATGTATTACTATAATTAATATATGTTCACAAAATAAATGTGTGCTCCACAAATACACTTTGACAGTCAAATCCCTATTTTAACCAATCAGATTGCTTGGCTGGAACTAACCATCTCATAACTGACAATTGATGTGTCGTCTGCGAAACATTTAACGAAAAACGTGTATTTATATATATATATATATATTCATATTTTTTAAAAGGCTTTAGGACTGTTCTGAGTCAGAAGTACGGGGAATAACTGTAGTGTTCTAGCTGAAGTACGGGGAATAACTGTAGTGTTCTAGCTTAAGTACAGGGAATAACTGTAGTGTTCTAGCTGAAGTACGGGGAATAACTGTAGTGTTCTAGCTGAAGTACGGGGAATAACTGTAGTGTTCTAGCTGAAGTACAGGGAATAACTGTAGTATTCTAGCTGAAGTACGGGGAATAACTGTAGTGTTCTAGCTGAAGTACGGGGAATAACTGTAGTGTTTTAGCTGAAGTACAGGGAATAACTGTAGTATTCTAGCTGAAGTACGGGGAGTAACTGTAGTATTCTAGCTGAAGTACGGGGAATAACTGTAGTGGTTTGAGTCAGAAGTACGGGGAATAACTGTAGTGTTCTAGCTGAAGTACGGGGAATAACTGTAGTGGTCTGAGTCAGAAGTACGGGGAATAACTGTAGTGTTCTAGCTGAAGTACGGGGAATAACTGTAGTGGTCTGAGTCAGAAGTACGGGGAATAACTGTAGTGTTCTAGCTGAAGTACAGGGAATAACTGTAGTGTTCTAGCTGAAGTACGGGGAATAACTGTAGTGTTCTGAGTCAGAAGTACGGGGAATAACTGTAGTGTTCTGAGTCAGAAGTACGGGGAATAGCTGAAGTACGGGGAATAACTGTAGTGGTCTGAGTCAGAAGTACGGGGAATAACTGTAGTGTTCTAGCTGAAGTACAGGGAATAACTGTAGTATTCTAGCTGAAGTACAGGGAATAACTGTAGTGTTCTAGCTGAAGTACGGGGAATAACTGTAGTGTTCTGAGTCAGAAGTACGGGGAATAACTGTAGTGTTCTGAGTCAGAAGTACGGGGAATAGCTGAAGTACGGGGAATAACTGTAGTGGTCTGAGTCAGAAGTACGGGGAATAACTGTAGTGTTCTAGCTGAAGTACAGGGAATAACTGTAGTATTCTAGCTGAAGTACAGGGAATAACTGTAGTGTTCTAGCTGAAGTACGGGGAATAACTGTAGTGTTCTAGCTGAAGTACGGGGAATAACTGTAGTGTTCTAGCTGAAGTACGGGGAATAACTGTAGTGTTCTAGCTGAAGTACGGGGAATAACTGTAGTATTCTAGCTGAAGTACGGGGAGTAACTGTAGTATTCTAGCTGAAGTACGGGGAATAACTGTAGTGTTCTAGCTGAAGTACGGGGAATAACTGTAGTATTCTAGCTGAAGTACGGGGAATAACTGTAGTGTTCTAGCTGAAGTACGGGGAATAACTGTAGTGTTCTAGCTGAAGTACAGGGAATAACTGTAGTGTTCTAGCTGAAGTACGGGGAATAACTGTAGTGTTCTAGCTGAAGTACAGGGAATAACTGTAGTATTCTAGCTGAAGTACGGGGAATAACTGTAGTGTTCTAGCTGAAGTACAGGGAATAACTGTAGTGTTCTAGCTGAAGTACGGGGAATAACTGTAGTGTTCTAGCTGAAGTACGGGGAATAACTGTAGTGTTTTAGCTGAAGTACGGGGAATAACTGTAGTGTTCTAGCTGAAGTACGGGGAATAACTGTAGTGTTCTAGCTGAAGTACAGGGAATAACTGTAGTGTTCTAGCTGAAGTACAGGGAATAATTGTAGTATTCTAGCTGAAGTACGGGGAATAACTGTAGTGTTCTAGCTGAAGTACAGGGAATAACTGTAGTGTTCTAGCTGAAGTACGGGGAATAACTGTAGTATTCTAGCTGAAGTACGGGGAATAACTGTAGTGTTCTAGCTGAAGTACGGGGAATAACTGTAGTGTTCTAGCTGAAGTACAGGGAATAACTGTAGTGTTCTAGCTGAAGTACGGGGAATAACTGTAGTATTCTAGCTGAAGTACGGGGACTAACTGTAGTGTTCTAGCTGAAGTACGGGGAATAACTGTAGTGTTCTAGCTGAAGTACAGGGAATAACTGTAGTGTTCTAGCTGAAGTACGGGGAATAACTAGGGGTAGAGGCTGACCACACCACTTGCGTTAAGTGTGTGAATGTTGCATAATAAATATACACGTTTTTTTTTCAATCATTTTATCCAAACTGGTCTGAGCGTCGTCAAGCATCTGCGAAGCCAGGCACCAAAATAGAACTTTGTTCCTGTAGCACTTGACGTGCTGCAAGTCCCGCCTCTCCCATCTCCTCATTGGTTGTTAGGAGCACATACCCACGTGGGTGATTTAAAAGCTGAACTGAGGTCCACACTCCAGTCCGGTTGGTGGTGATAATGCACCTTAAAGTTGGTTGCCAACAGCCATAAAAAGTCCACAGAAGACTGACTTCCCCTTTCATCTGTGGATTCATTATCGTAGAGAACAAACGATTCTTTCATCTGTGGATTCATTATCGTAGAGAACAAATGATTCTTTCATCTGTGGATTCATTATCGTAGAGAACAAACGATTCTTTCATCTGTGGATTCATTATCGTAGAGAACAAATGATTCTTTCATCTGTGGATTCATTATCGTAGAGAACAAATGATTCTTTCATCTGTGGATTCATTATCGTAGAGAACAAATGATTCTTTCATCTGTGGATTCATTATCGTAGAGAACAAATGATTCTTTCATCTGTGGATTCATTATCGTAGAGAACAAACGATTCTGTGTGACTCAAAATTCTACAAAGATCCAGGAAAATAAGTATTTCAAGTAAAATAACAACCCAATGTTTATATCCCAGGACAAATTACCTAGCAACAGCAACCTAGCAACAGCAACCTAGCTAGCTAAATTACCATGAGTGTTTCATGTGTTTCGACCTGTCCCCAAATGAATACAGTTTGTTCATACTTTGTTTTGATACTTCAAACCTGCGTGTCCAGGACAAAATCAACATGCGCTCGATGGCGCACACGGACGGGCTAGTCAGCATGTTTACTGAAACAAGAGCACTATGGAGCACACGGACGGGCTAGTCAGCATGTTTACTGAAACAAGAGCACTATGGAGCACACGGACGGGCTAGTCAGCATGTTTACTGAAACAAGAGCACTATGGAGCACACGGACGGGCTAGTCAGCATGTTTACTGAAACAAGAGCACTATGGAGCACACGGACGGGCTAGTCAGCATGTTTACTGAAACAAGAGCACTATGGAGCACACGGACGGGCTAGTCAGCATGTTTACTGAAACAAGAGCACTATGGAGCACACGGACGGGCTAGTCAGCATGTTTACTGAAACAAGAGCACTATGGAGCACACGGACGGGCTAGTCAGCATGTTTACTGAAACAAGCGCACTAATAAACCTATTCATTCTCTCGCTTGGATTCATCAACACATTTTAAAACTGCTGATCAATTGAAATAATAACCTTCTGACTATATGACTGCGGTATCGTCTGGTTCAGCAGCAGCTGTAGGGTTAACTATATGACTGTATTCTATCCAGGGTTCAGCAGCAGCTGTAGGGTTAACTATATGACTGTATTCTCCAGGTATCGTCTGGTTCAGCAGCAGCTGTAGGGTTAACTATATGACTGTATTCTCCAGGTATCGTCTGGTTCAGCAGCAGCTGTAGGGTTAACTATATGACTGTATTCTATCCAGGGTTCAGCAGCAGCTGTAGGGTTAACTATATGACTGTATTCTCCAGGTATCGTCTGGTGCAGCAGCAGCTGTAGGGTTAACTATATGACTGTATTCTATCCAGGGTTCAGCAGCAGCTGTAGGGTTAACTATATGACTGTATTCTCCAGGTATCGTCTGGTTCAGCAGCAGCTGTAGGGTTAACTATATGACTGTATTCTCCAGGTATCGTCTGGTTCAGCAGCAGCTGTAGGGTTAACTATATGACTGTATTCTCCAGGTATCGTCTGGTTCAGCAGCAGCTGTAGGGTTAACTATATGACTGTATTCTCCAGGTATCGTCTGGTTCAGCAGCAGCTGTAGGGTTAACTATATGACTGTATTCTCCAGGTATTGTCTGGTTCAGCAGCAGCTGTAGGGTTAACTATATGACTGTATTCTCCAGGTATCGTCTGGTTCAGCAGCAGCTGTAGGGTTAACTATATGACTGTATTCTCCAGGTATCGTCTGGTTCAGCAGCAGCTGTAGGGTTAACTATATGACTGTATTCTCCAGGTATCGTCTGGTTCAGCAGCAGCTGTAGGGTTAACTATATGACTGTATTCTATCCAGGGTTCAGCAGCAGCTGTAGGGTTAACTATATGACTGTATTCTCCAGGTATCGTCTGGTTCAGCAGCAGCTGTAGGGTTAACTATATGACTGTATTCTCCAGGTATCGTCTGGTTCAGCAGCAGCTGTAGGGTTAACTATATGACTGTATTCTCCAGGTACCGTCTGGCCCAGCAGCAGTTAAAAGAGATGAAGAAGAGAGGTTTAAAGGAAGCCACCCAGGTCTATCATGTCTCACAGAGCCCTGTCCAGGACACTCTTCTGGAGGACTCGCCCACCTCCACTCCTACCCAGCCAGGGTTAACCCTCCCTGGGCTCAGCCCCAACCCCAGCCCCCTGGACCTCCAGGAAGATGATTCTAATCTGAGCCGCTTTCGTATCACCGCCCCTTTCCCCGAGCACAGGGTCCCACAGCGCAGCTCGGTTACTCTGCCAGACAGACTGAGCCCCAGGGTGGAGCTCGTCCTGGGGCCTCCCGTGGCCGGATACATGAGAGAAGGTAGGGGAGGAGGTGGCGGGAGCTCCCAACGACGAGACGGCACGGCAGACTGGGTGGAGATGGTGGAGAGGACTGGGTTAGGAGGGATGGGTGGAGGAGGAGGCGGGAGCTCCCAACAACGAGACCGCACGGCAGACTGGGTGGAGATGGTGGAGAGGACTGGGTTAGGAGGGATGGGTGGAGGAGGCATTCCCTCCAACTCGTACCAGAAAAACCCAAACTGCAGACGGACATCCAGCTTTCACGACACCAAGCCCCCACCTCCCCCAGCAGCCCCATGTCGCCCCCACAGGGAGAGGAGTCAGACCCAGGTAATAACCAATAACAACCAGGAAAGTAATAACCAGTAACAACCAGGAAGGTAATAACCAGTAACAACCAGGAAGATAATGACCAATAACAACCAGGAAGGTAATAACCAATAACAACCAGGAAGGTAATAACCAATAACAACCAGGAAGGTAATAACCAATAACAACCAGCAAGGTAATAACTGGTAATAACCAATAACAACCAGGAAGGTAATGACCAATAACAACCAGGAAGGTAATAACCAATAACAACCAAGAAGGTAATAACCAATAACAACAAAGAAGGTAATAACCAGTAACAACCAGGAAGGTAATGACCAATAACAACCAGGAAGGTAATAACCAATAACAACCAGCAAGGTAATAACTGGTAATAACCAATAACAACCAGGAAGGTAATGACCAATAACAACCAGGAAGGTAATAACCAATAACAACCAAGAAGGTAATAACCAATAACAACCAGGAAAGTAATAACCAATAACAACCAGGAAGGTAATGACCAGTAACAACCAGGAAGGTAATAACCAGTAACAACCAGGAAGGTAATAACCAGTAACAACCAGGAAGGTAATAACCAGTAACAACCAGGAAGGTAATAACCAATAACAACCAGGAAGGTAATAACCAATAACAACCAGGAAGGTAATAACCAATAACAACCAGGAAGGTAATAACCAATAACAACCAGGAAGGTAATAACCAATAACAACCAGGAAGGTAATAACCAATAACAACCAGGAAGGTAATAACCAATAACAACCAGGAAGGTAATAACCAATAACAACCAGGAAGGTAATAACCAATAACAACCAGGAAGGTAATAACCAATAACAACCAGGAAGGTAATAACCAATAACAACCAGGAAGGTAATAACCAATAACAACCAGGAAGGTAATGACCAATAACAACCAGGAAGGTAATGACCAATAACAACCAGGAAGGTAATGACCAATAACAACCAGGAAGGTAATAACCAATAACAACCAGGAAGGTAATAACCAATAACAACCAGGAAGGTAATAACCAATAACAACCAGGAAGGTAATAACCTGGAGCACAATGGAAATAAGTCAGTAGGCTTTGTGTTTTTATTCCTTGATAATATTTAATGTATGTATAGTTGTACTCAAATGACAGTGTACATATGCACAATTAATGAGTAATTCAGACATTCATCTAATTAATTCAGGTGGGTCCCCGCACCAGGACCCTCCCCGAGGGCAGCTGTAGGACCCGAGAAACCTTGGAGACCCAGAACCCAGCCTTCCCCCCCTATCCCATCCCAGAGCAGAGCACCCCTGACTGGGCCAGGCCCAATCCGCGACCCCTTTGGCCTGGGGACGACAGGAGAAGACCCTGGGTGGAGACTGGATGTCCTCCGTTTTCCAGTAACAAACCCAAACACGCTGAAAACAACAACACCTACTTGATCTCTGACCCTAAACACACAGAGACCAACACTACAACGGCGGCCATGTTAGGATCTGAGCTGCTTAGCAACCGTGAACTCACCCTGGAGAGGGAGAGGCGGAGAATTGGTGATCGAAGAGAAGGTGGTGAAGATAGAGGAGAGAGAGGTGGGACTTCAGGTATAGGTGGACCCGGATTAGGACCAGGGGTGGGGTCTCGTGGCTGCCCTGCTTACCTCACCCCGGACCGGGCAGAGCGGGCAGAACACAACTGGAACCGTCGAGGCCCTTCCCCGATTCAGAGAAATATCCTGGCCAGGAAGCTGAGAGAAGCTCAGTCTTGCAACACCGCCTCCGACCAGCAGGGGCGCCATAACCAACAGCAGCAGAGGCAGCGCAGCTCCACATTTAGCGTGTCTGCCAGTGAACAAAGGAAGGGGAGGTGCAGGTCTCTTCCTCTGTCTGGAGACTCCCCATATGGACTGACTGAGGCAGAGCAATGCATGCTGGATCTAGATATGACCTCGCTATACCTGGGAGAGGATGAGTTCTGACCTGTACACACCTAGAGGGGAGGAGAGGGTTAACGGACACTGAAGAGAGGAAAGAAAAGCAGGGGTTGAGAGGAGGAGCTGTCTTGTTGCCTGGAAGGTGCCCAGAAGAGGAGGAAGAGAGGAGAGGGGGACCTGTCTTGTTGCCTGGAAGGTGCCCAGAAGAGGAGGAGGAGGAGGAAGAGATGAGAGGAGAACCTGTCTTGTTGCCTGGAAGGTGCCCAGAAGAGGAGGAGGAGGAGGAAGAGATGAGAGGAGAACCTGTCTTGTTGCCTGGAAGGTGCCCAGAAGAGGAGGAGGAGGAGGAGGAAGAGAGGAGAGGGGGGCCTGTCTTGTTGCCTGGAAGGTGCCCAGAAGAGGAGGAGGAGGAGGAGGAAGAGAGGAGAGGGGGACCTGTCTTGTTGCCTGGAAGGTGCCCAGAAGAAGAAGAAGAGGAAGAGAGGAGAGGAGAGGAGGAAGTTGTAAAGACATGACTGAGCCTTTATTTTTTTACTCTTTTACTGAAAACCCTTTGGGTAACGCTTGACACCAGCATCATAACACGTTATGACACAGTTATAACCATGTCATAACAGCTGACATAACTGATCATAATACTGTCATCAAATCATTATGACACAGTTATAACCATGTCATAACAGCTGACATAACTGATCATAATACTGTCATCAAATCATTATGACACAGTTATAACCATGTCATAACAGCTGACATAACTGATCATAATACTGTCATCAAATCATTATGACACAGTTATAACCATGTCATAACAGCTGACATAACTGATCATAATACTGTCATCAAATCATTATGACACAGTTATAACCATGTCATAACAGCTGACATAACTGATCATAATACTGTCATCAAATCATTATGACACAGTTATAACCATGTCATAACAGCTGACATAACTTATCATAATGATCGTAACACTGTCATCAAATCACATTGTATTTTGTCACATAGACCTGTACCGTGAAATGCTTATTTTACCCTTAGCCAGCAATGCAGTGTATAAGAATAAGAATAAGAAATAAGAAAATAAGAGTTAAGAAAATATTTACTAAATAAAATTAAATTAAATAAACTTCAAGTATAAAATAATAATACTTTTCTAAAAAGACACAATAACGAATAATAATAAATAATAAATAATAAATAAAAAGTCACAATAAATAATAGCTTTTATACACGATATCGAGTTAATGTGCGGGGGTACAGGTTAGTCAAGGTACTTTAAAGTACTACTTGAGTCATTTTTTTAAGGGGGTATCTGTACTTTCATTTTATATTTTTGACAACTTTTACTTTGACTTTTTTTTTTTATACCCCAAAAAAGTACTTGTTACATTTTGAATGCCTAGCAGGACAGGAAAATGGTCCAATTCACACACTTATCAAGAGAACATCCCTGGTCATCCCTACTGCCTCTGATCTGGTGGACTCACTAAACACAAATGCATCTTTCGTAAATTATGTCTGAGTGTAGGAGTGTGCCCCCTGGCTATCTGTAATGATGTCTGAGTGTAGGAGTGTGCCCCCTGGCTATCTGTAATGATGTCTGAGTGTAGGAGTGTGCCCCCTGGCTATCTGTAATGATGTCTGAGTGTAGGAGTGTGCCCCCTGGCTATCTGTAATGATGTCTGAGTGTAGGAGTGTGCCCCCTGGCTATCTGTAATGATGTCTGAGTGTAGGAGTGTTCCCCTGGCTATCTGTAATGATGTCTGAGTGTAGGAGTGTGCCCCTGGCTATCTGTAATGATGTCTGAGTATTGGAGTGTTCCCCTGGCTATCTGTAATGATGTCTGAGTGTAGGAGTGTGCCCCCTGGCTATCTATAATGATGTCTGAGTATTGGAGTGTTCCCCTGGCTATCTGTAATGATGTCTGAGTGTAGGAGTGTGCCCCCTGGCTATCTATAATGATGTCTGAGTATTGGAGTGTTCCCCTGGCTATCTGTAATGATGTCTGAGTGTAGGAGTGTGCCCCTGGCTATCTGTAATGATGTCTGAGCATTGGAGTGTTCCCCTGGCTATCTGTAATGATGTCTGAATGTAGGAGTGTGCCCCTGGCTATCTGTAATGATGTCTGAGTGTTGGAGTGTTCCCCTGGCTATCTGTAATGTCTGAGTGTAGGAGTGTTCCCATGGCTATCTGTAATGATGTCTGAGTGTAGGAGTGTTCCCCCTGGCTATCTGTAATGATGTCTGAGTGTAGGAGTGTGCCCCCTGGCTATCTGTAATGATGTCTGAGTGTAGGAGTGTTCCCCTGGCTATCTGTAATGTGAGTGTAGGAGTGTGCCCCTGGCTATCTGTAATGATGTCTGAGTGTAGGAGTGTGCCCCTGGCTATCTGTAATGATGTCCGAGTGTAGGAGTGTGCCCCCTGGCTATCTGTAATGATGTCTGAGTGTAGGAGTGTTCCCCTGGCTATCTGTAATGATGTCTGAGTGTAGGAGTGTGCCCCTGGCTATCTGTAATGATGTCTGAGTGTAGGAGTGTTCCCCTGGCTATCTGTAATGATGTCTGAGTGTAGGAGTGTGCCCCTGGCTATCTGTAATGATGTCTGAGTGTAGGAGTGTTCCCCTGGCTATCTGTAATGATGTCTGAGTGTTGGAGTGTTCCCCTGGCTATCTGTAATGTCTGAGTGTAGGAGTGTTCCCCTGGCTATCTGTAATGATGTCTGAGTGTTGGAGTGTTCCCCTGGCTATCTGTAATGTCTGAGTGTAGGAGTGTTCCCCTGGCTATCTGTAATGATGTCTGAGTGTAGGAGTGTTCCCCTGGCTATCTGTAATGATGTCTGAGTGTTGGAGTGTTCCCCTGGCTATCTGTAATGTCTGAGTGTAGGAGTGTTCCCCTGGATATCTGTAATGATGTAGGAGTGTTCCCCTGGCTATCCGTGATTTTTTTTTTTTAAGACAAGAAAATGAAGCCGTCTGTTTTCCTTAATATAAGGAATTTGAAAAGATTTGTACTTTTGCATACTTAAGTAAAATTGAGCAATTACATTTACTTTCAAGTATATTTTACAACCAAATACTTTTAGACTTTTACTCAAATAGTATTTTACTGTGTGACTTTCAATTTTACTTTAGTAACTTTCTATTAAGGTATGTTTGACAATTGGTTACTTTTTCCAACAATGTAGGTGAAGTGACAATAAAAACAAATAAACAACGAGTAGCAGCAGTGTTAATGCAAAAAAAGTCTGGGTGGCCATTTTGATTAGCTGTTCAGGAGTCTTATGGCTTTGGGGGTAGAAGCTGTTTAGAAGCCTCTTGGTCCTAGACTTGGCGCTCCGGTACTGCTTGCCGTGCTGTGGCAGAGAGAACGGTCTATGACTAAGGTGTCTGGAGTCTTTGGTAATTTTTAAGGCCTTCCTTTGACACCGCCTGGTATAGAGGTCTTGCAAGGCAGGAAGCTTGGACCCAGTGATGTACTGGGCCGTACGCACTACTCTCTGTAGTGCCTTGTGGTCGGAGGCCGAGCAGTTGCCATGAATATTTAATGTGTTTCGACCTGTCCCCGAATTAATATAGTTGGTTCAGAGTTTGTTTTGATATTTCAACTTGAGTGTCCTTATCACTTCTGCTGTGGTTGGTCAAAATCAACATGCGTGTGATGGTGCACACGGTGATGCAACCAGTCAGGATGCTCTCAGTGGTGCAGCTGTGGAACCTTTTGAGAATCTGAGGACCCAAATGATAGTTTGTTGGTGATGTGGACGCCAAGGAACTTGGAAGCTCTCAACCTGCTTCACTACCACCCTGTCGATGAGAATGGGGGCGTGTTCGGTCCTCCTTTTCCTGTAGTCCACGATCATCTCCTTTGTCTTGATCATGTTGAGGGAGAGGTTTTTGTCCTGGTACCACACTGGCCAGGTCTCTGACCTCCTCATCGTTGTCGGTGATCAGGCCTACCACCGTTGTGGCGTCAGCAAACTTAAAGATGGTGTTGGAGTCGTGCTTGGCCATGCAGTCGTGAGTAAACAGGGAGTACAGGAGGGGACTAAACACGCACCCCTGAGTGGCCTCTATGTTGAGGATCAGCAAAGCAAATATGTTGTTGCCTACCACCTGGTGGTGGCCTGTCAGGAAGTCCAGGATCCAGTTGAAGATGGAGGGGTTTAATCCCAGGGTCCTTTCCTTAGTGATGAGCTTTGAGGGCACTATGGTGTTGAACGCTGAACTGAAGTCAATGAACAGCATTCTCACCTAGGTGTTACTTTTGTCCAGGTGGGAAAGGGCAGTGTGGAGTGCAATAGAGATTTGCGTTATCTGTGGAACTGTTTGGGCGGTATGCAAAGTGGAGTGGGTCTAGGTTTTCTGGGATGATGGTGTTGTGAGCCATGACAAGCCTTTCAAAGCACTTCATGCTGCGGGTTGCTAGACATTTAGGCAGGTTGCCTTTGTGTTCTTGGGCACAGGGACTATGGTGGTCTGCTTTAAACATGTTGGTATGGCAGACTCAGTTGGTCAGCGCATGCTCTGAGTACATGTCCTGGTAATCCGTCTGATCCCGCGGTCTTGTGAATGTTGACCTGTTTAAATGTCTTAATCACATCACACGAGCCTATCAAATGAGCTAAATTACTTCTATGCTCGCATCAAGGCAAGCAACACTGAAGCATGCATGAGAGCACCAGCTATTCCGAACGAGTGTGTGATCACGCTCTCACAGGAGCCTACCAAATGAGCTAAATGACTTCTATGCGTGCTTCGAGGCAAGCAACAGAGAGCGTGATCACACACTCGTTCGGAAAAGCTGGTGCTCTCATGCATGCTTCAGTGTTGCTTGCCTTGATGCGAGCATAGAAGTCATTTAACTCATTTGGTAGGCTCGTGTCACTGGGCAGCTCGCGGCTGGGCTTCCATTTGTCATCTGGAATAGTTTGCAAGCCCTGCCACATCCAACGAGTATCAGAGCCCGTGTAGTAGGATTCAATCTTAGTCCTATATTGATTTTTTTTGCCTGTTTGATGGTTCGTCGGAGGGCAAAGCGAGATTTCTTATAAGCGCCCAGGTTAGAGTCCCGCTCCTTGAAGCAGCCACTCTCTACCCTTTAGCTTAGTGTGGATGTTGCCTGTAATCCATGGCTTCTGGTTGGTGTATGTACGTACGGTCACTGTGGGGACGACGTCATCAATGCATTTATTGATGAAGCCGGTGACTTATGTGGTTGTACTCCTCAATACCATCGGATGAATCCCGGTTATTTTATGGCTGGTTATGGTTACCTACTTAAGTGTCAAAACCCACCTTTACTCAAATTAGTTTTGTTTGAAAGTTTGTTTCTTTAAAAAATCCTTTCTTGTTGCAATGAGTAATGTTTTATCATATTTGAAATAACTTGCAGAAAATACAATTTATGATATTGTGATGAACCATTACGACCATCCTGTGTCACTTTGCTTGGACTGAAAAAAATACACTTTCTAAAACAGGTTGGTCAAAACAAGCATTTTTATTGGTTGAGATGTATTCTAAGCCATACAAAAACAAATGGTTTAGCTCAAGGTAAGCAGATGACAATGGGCATCTTGTTTCATGTTCAATCTGACAAATCCCTATGTATCCATTATCCCAGCCAGCCAATTCATTCAATTGTTTTCCTCTGTAAAATTCTTCTAGACATTATCTCCCCATTATCTCCCCATTATCTCCCCTTGCTTCTAGCCTACATTTAGTTTGCAACAACGTCTGTCTCTTGACAATTAAAAAAAAATAAAAAAATATTGAAATTCGATCTCCACTAGATCTCCTATTAACAATTAACGTGTCTGGACAAAGACATTTTTTTCTCAGCCAGTAAAAGTCATGAATCAGCATAATTTTTTATAGATATACTGTATGCAAACGACATGAATTGCAGCTAGGCTCCGTCTCGTACCTATGACCTCAGCACAGCCACGCTAACAGCGGCTCCGTCTCGTACCTATGACCTCAGCACAGCCACGCTAACAGCGGCTCCGTCTCGTACCTGTGACCTCAGCACAGCCACGCTAACAGCGGCTCCGTCTCGTACCTGTGACCTCAGCACAGCCACGCTAACAGCGGCTCCGTCTCGTACCTATGACCTCAGCACAGCCACGCTAACAGCGGCTTCGTCTCGTACCTATGACCTCAGCACAGCCACGCTAACAGCGGCTCCGTCTCGTACCCATGACCTCAGCACAGCCACGCTAACAGCGGCTCCGTCTCGTACCTATGAGCACAGCCACGCTAACAGCGGCTCCGTCTCGTACCTATGAGCACAGCCATGCTAACAGCGGCTCCGTCTCGTACCTATGACCTCAGCACAGCCATGCTAACAGCGGCTCCGTCTCGTACCTATGAGCACAGCACAGCCATGCTAACAGCGGCTCCGTCTCGTACCTATGAGCACAGCACAGCCATGCTAACAGCGGCTCCGTCTCGTACCTATGAGCACAGCCACGCTAACAGCGGCTCCGTCTCGTACCTATGACCTCAGCACAGCCACGCTAACAGCGGCTCCATCTCGTACCTATGAGCACAGCCATGCTAACAGCGGCTCCGTCTCGTACCTATGACCTCAGCACAGCCACGCTAACAGCGGCTCCGTCTCGTACCTATGAGCACAGCACAGCCATGCTAACAGCGGCTCCGTCTCGTACCTATGACCTCAGCACAGCCAGGCTAACAGCGGCTCCGTCTCGTACCTATGACCTCAGCACAGCCACGCTAACAGCGGCTCCGTCTCGTACCTATGACCTCAGCACAGCCACGCTAACAGCGGCTCCGTCTCGTACCTATGACCTCAGCACAGCCACGCTAACAGCGGCTCCGTCTCGTACCTATGACCTCAGCACAGCCACGCTAACAGCGGCTCCGTCTCGTACCTATGACCTCAGCACAGCCACGCTAACAGCGGCTCCGTCTCGTACCTATGACCTCAGCACAGCCACGCTAACAGCGGCTCCGTCTCGTACCTATGACCTCAGCACAGCCACGCTAACAGCGGCTCCGTCTCGTACCTATGACCTCAGCACAGCCACGCTAACAGCGGCTCCGTCTCGTACCTATGACGTCAGCACAGCCACGCTAACAGCGGCTCCGTCTCGTACCTATGACGTCAGCACAGCCACGCTAACAACGGCTCCGTCTCGTACCTATGACGTCAGCACAGCCACGCTAACAGCGGCTCCGTCTCGTACCTATGACCTCAGCACAGCCACGCTAACAGCGGCTCCGTCTCGTACCTATGACGTCAGCACAGCAAAACTATTTTCAACACCGTACAATTGCTTTGTTATGCCAAGAAGCCTTATGACCATCATAATCATATAAGCCAGATAGGCCTATCACGTACATGTCCTTATGTCAGTCATCAGTCACATAGAGGGTGTCTTGTCCTGCTCCTGAAATCTGCTGCTACATTCATCCCAGTCATCAGTCACATAGAGGGTGTCTTGTCCTGCTCCTGAAATCTGCTCCTACATTCATCCCAGTCACATAGAGGGTGTCTTGTCCTGCTCCTGAAATCTGCTCCTACATTCATCCCAGTCATCAGTCACATAGAGGGTGTCTTGTCCTGCTCCTGAAATCTGCTCCTACGTTCATCCCAGTCATCAGAAACAGAGCACTGGGGTAGGTGCATGTCTGACATCCAATGTGTGAGCAAATATACAATGATAATTTTAAAATGGTTAATTTCAGAAAATGTTATATAACATAAACATACTGTTGACACACAAGCCATGGTGTAATAAAATGTTTTGCTCGTGTGGTCGGTTTTGTGGGCTTTGACACTCTTATGTAGGTATCATAACCAGCCATACAATAACTACTGTTGTGGGTTTTGACACTTATGTAGGTGTTATAACCAGACATGAAATAATGCAATGTGTGTCACAACAAGTTGTGAGCGGCAGGTTGGGCCAGTAACCGAAAGGTTGCTAGATGGAATCCCCCGAGCTGACAAGGTAAAAATCTGTTGTTCTGCCCCCTGAGAACAAGGCAGTTTAACCCACTGTTCCCCTGAACAAGGCAGTTAACCCACTGTTCCCCTGAACAAGGCAGTTAACCCACTGTTCCCCTGAACAAGGCAGTTAACCCACTGTTCCCCTGAACAAGGCAGTTAACCCACTGTTCCCCTGAACAAGGCAGTTAACCCACTGTTCCCCTAAGAAAAAGGCAGTTAACCCACTGTTCCCCTAAGAACAAGGCAGTTTAACCCACTGTTCCCCTGAACAAGGCAGTTTAACCCACTGTTCCCCTGAACAAGGCAGTTTAACCCACTGTTCCCCTGAACAAGGCAGTTTAACCCACTGTTCCCCTGAACAAGGCAGTTTAACCCACTGTTCCCCTGAACAAGGCAGTTTAACCCACTGTTCCCCTGAACAAGGCAGTTTAACCCACTGTTTCCCTGAACAAGGCAGTTTAACCCACTGTTCCCCTGAACAAGGCAGTTTAACCCACTGTTCCCCTGAACAAGGCAGTTTAACCCACTGTTCCCCTGAACAAGGCAGTTAACCCACTGTTCCCCTGAACAAGGCAGTTTAACCCACTGTTCCCCTGAACAAGGCAGTTAACCCACTGTTCCCCTGAACAAGGCAGTTAACCCACTGTTCCCCTGAACAAGGCAGTTAACCCACTGTTCCCCTGAACAAGGCAGTTAACCCACTGTTCCCCTGAACAAGGCAGTTAACCCACTGTTCCCCTGAACAAGGCAGTTAACCCACTGTTCCCCTGAACAAGGCAGTTAACCCACTGTTCCCCTGAGAACAAGGCAGTTAACCCACTGTTCCCCTGAACAAGGCAGTTAACCCACTGTTCCCCTGAACAATGCAGTTTAACCCACTGTTCCCCTGAACAATGCAGTTTAACCCACTGTTCCCCTTCTAAGCCGTCATTGTAAATAATAATTTGTTCTTAACCGACTTGCCTGGTTAAATAAATAAATAAATGAAATGTAATCATTTATGACAAACGTATTATGATGCTGGGAGTCAAATGTCACCACCATTTGGATATTAGAGCGATGATGTCAGTCACACCAGATTGTCTTTGTCTGTCTGTCTGCAACACGGAGCTTCTCAAATCATGTTACCGTTCCTGCCAAAAGGAACTGTCCGTCCTTCTGTGACACTGTGGGCTTCTCAGATAGAGATGTGACAGCGTGAGCTTCTCAGCTAGAGATGTGACACTGTGAGCTCCTCAGCTAGAGATGTGACACTGTGAGCTCCTCAGCTAGAGATGTGACACTGTGAGCTCCTCAGCTAGAGATGTGACACTGTGAGCTCCTCAGCTAGAGATGTGACACTGTGAGCTTCTCAGATAGAGATGTGACACTGTGAGCTTCTCAGGTAGAGATGTGACACTGTGAGCTTCTCAGATAGAGATGTGACACTGTGAGCTTCTCAGATAGAGATGTGACACCGTGAGCTTCTCAGATAGAGATGTGACACTGTGAGCTTCTCAGATAGAGATGCAATTTTGGGGGGGTTTTAATTGACAAGAACTGATGGACACACGTTAGAATGTTACCAAATACTGTTACATGTTCTGCCAATCAGGTCTGTTCTCTTTTCAGGCCCTACTCTCATACTGTTACATGTTCTGCCAATCAGGTCTGTTCTCTTTTCAGGCCCTACTCTCATACTGTTACATGTTCTGCCAATCAGGTCTGTTCTCTTTTCAGGCCCTACTCTCGGTTTCATCCTGACGCCAACATATACCCCTACTGTCCTACACTGTGGAGTGAGTCCTGTCTACTGAGGCGATGTTATGTCACTATTAGATCAATTACATTTGATTGGTGTGTTTTGTGTTGCTCATTAGTGTTTTGAGAGATTGATGTGAATGTGTTGCTCATTAGTGTTATGAGAGATTGATGTGTTTTGTGTTGCTCATTAGTGTTATGAGAGATTGATGTGTTTTGTGTTGCTCATTAGTGTTATGAGAGATTGATGTGTTTTGTGTTGCTCATTAGTGTTATGAGAGTGATGTGAATGTGTTGCTCATTAGTGTTATGAGTGATTGATGTGTTTTGTGTTGCTCATTAGTGTTATGAGAGTGATGTGAATGTGTTGCTCATTAGTGTTATGAGTGATTGATGTGTTTTGTGTTGCTCATTAGTGTTATGAGAGATTGATGTGTTTTGTGTTGCTCATTAGTGTTATGAGAGTGATGTGAATGTGTTGCTCATTAGTGTTATGAGTGATTGATGTGTTTTGTGTTGCTCATTAGTGTTATGAGAGTGATGTGAATGTGTTGCTCATTAGTGTTATGAGTGATTGATGTGTTTTGTGTTGCTCATTGGTGTTATGAGAGAGTGATGTGTTTTGTGTTGCTCATTAGTGTTATGAGTGATTGGTGTGTTTTGTTGTTGCTCATTAGTGATGTGAATGTGTTGCTCATTAGTGTTATGAGAGAGTGATGTGTATTCTAAGCTTTTACCCAAATAACTTTCACTTCACACCTTTTTACAAGCTGGAGGCTTGTATTTTTCATATTTTCTAAGTGTATTTTCTAAGTATTGCTTTTGTATACAACACAGACTGTACTACTACAGTATTAGTGTTTTTTATGATTTATTACGATTTCAGGATGATCAACTATAAACATCAGGGAACCATGTTTAGTTTAGAATGCTGGTTTATTATTGGTTAAAAACGTCTGAACTACCATTCCCTTGTTGTGAGTTTCATGTGTCAACTGTACCAGGAACCTGGAAAGAAATTAAAGGGTTTAACTTTCAATATATTTACCAAGAACTGGACAAAAGATGGGAAAATAACCGCTAGATTGTAACTGTGCGTAAAGTAACGTTGTGAGGCTTTAGCTCTTAAATGTTTTTCGTGGAAGAAGTTTTCTGATTTTAGAGTTGAATGGCAGAAGATTTTCATACTCGTCTAAGTTGTTGGTCAGAATGTCGTTTCAAACATTCTGGATGAAAAGCAGTTGGTTCTCTTCCTCAAACAGGTGGCGTTCTTGATCGCTAAAAGTTATTTTCGTTCTGAGTTTGAGATTTTAGTAGCGGAAAGGAGGATTTCAAACCTTCTAGCACGTCCAACCTGTTGGGGAAAGTGGACCGAGCTGTTTTCTGTCAAAAGCCACAATAGCCTGAAAAGTTGACACTCAACCCGTCACACAGCCTGTCAGTTGACAATCAACCCCTCACACAGCCTGACAGGTTCTCTGGTCTAAAGTAGTGCACTATATATAGGGAATAGGGTTCTATAGGGCTCTGGTCTAAAGTAGTGCACTATATAGGGAATAGGGTGGCATTTGGAACCTGTGTTGGTCTTTTGATGCACAAATCTTTGCCTACCCCCCCCCCCCCGATAAAAACCAGGTATCTGCAACAATGTACATCATCGGGTTCCAACATCTGAAATAACATGTGTTCATTTTAGATAACTGTCAATCGGGTACGTTTTGTGATTAACTTAAAATCAACAAAAAAATCCCCATGAAGAGTTGGTGCAGTGCAATTAATTCCCTTTGATTCTCAGAAGCCTTACCATTTGCAACAGGAAACTTTTGTGAAAGAATTGGCGCACAAGGTTATTAACGCATTCGTTGTATGACAGTGAATATAAGTTTGTACACAAAGTAGAATAAAACAAGACCATTGATTTGGACTGACCAGCAGACAGTGCAGTGGCCACTGGAATACATTTCTGCTAATACAGGACTATTAAAAGGCCCAGTGGACTACTTTTCAGGGTGTGCTGCAGCACCTACAGCAGGAGAGAGGAGCATTGCAGACTGAACTCTGTTAACTCAAAAGTGCTGCAGAATTCGATTTTTAATCCACGTTTCTCCAAACGTCAAATTTTGAAGTTAATAGTTAGGGTTACAGGTTTTTTTGCGATTGCTTACACTCTTGTGGAATGTGGCTTGTGTATCAACCTAACACACAAGCCAAATGAGACAACACTCGGGGATAAACATCTTACTTCTGTCAAAATGAAACTCTGCAATCAAAACGTAACAATTATTTTTCAAAATCATTTCTTGGACAATTTGAATTACTCTTTCAAAGCAGCAACACACGGACGTACTTTATCAAAATACTGACGTCTTCAGTACATTGTATACCTTTTTAATTGTGTCGTGAAAGATAGCTCCTGTACATCTACTTACACCCGGGCGCCAGGGTAGCCTAGTGGCAAGAGCATTGGGCCAGTAACCGGAAGATTGCAAGATCGAATCCCCAAGCTGACAAGGTAAAAATATCGTTCTGCCCCTGAACAAGGCAAGTTAACCCACTGTTCTTAGGCCATCATTGTAAATAAGAATTTACTCTTAACTGACTTGCCTAGTAAAATAAAGGTAAAATTAATCAACAAAAATAGAAAGGCTTCAGAAATAAATGATTTGCCTTTGCAGGTTTACATGTTTTGTTTTTTCTACAGTACAGTAATCAATACAATAAGTTACTGTAAACTCACATAAACAAAAGTAATTACAGTGCAATGGTAAACCTAAATATTGTAGGGGGTGGATGGTTTATGGATCCCGCCTTCTGTTAGGGTTTGGTCACATCACAAGCCATGTCATCCCTGGCTAGGCGACGGTTGCCATGTCATCCCTGGCTAGGCGACGGTTGCCATGTCATCCCTGGCTAGGCGACGGTTGCCATGTCATCCCTGGCTAGGCGACGGTTGCCATGTCATCCCTGGCTAGGCGACGGTTGCCTTGTGTATCCAACCCTGGACTGACCCCACTATATAGGGAATAGGGTGCATGCCTCTTCCATTGCTTGCAGACAAGGCAGGTGCCCCCACAGACAACACCCCCCCCCCCTCTCTCTCTCAGAATGGGGTCACCTGCCTAGGTCACATACTGCTTTGTCTGAATGTATTTTGTCTGATTGCAGTGCCAATAGGACACAATGTACTGCCATTACAGTGTAGTACAGTGACACTTGTACATAGTCAAAGACCTTCACTATGACTGAATGACACCATCGACAGCTGCTTCATCGTAATGTTGACCCAAGATGGCGGCAGAGTGTCGACGTACTGGTTGATTATTGTGGTTGAGTATTATGGAACGTTGTGTGATCTGCAATGATTTACTCTCTTGGTTGATGTGGGCGGATGGTGTTGATCCAAGATGGCGGTGTTGCCTTCCACCCTCAGGAGGTCGTCTGGCAGTTCTGTAGAAAATGCAAGAATAGGAGGTCATTGGTTATTTTATTTACATACTGCACTGTCATACTGGACACAGTAACAACTGTTTTACATGTACTACATCTATTATTTTGGTTCACTGAAGAGCATAAACCTAATATTGTAGGACTACATTGCATTGTACTGTGATGCAGAATGATATGCAACAATTCAAGGTACATTCTAGTGTAGAAAGTTGAAGACATACCTGTTCTTCAGTCAAAATGGCTGTATTCTGGATGCTACCGTGTAGCGACTCAGGTTGGGCTGGACCCTCTGCCCTGCCTCTCTCATCGTCAGGACATGATTTATGACACGGTCCATCAAAATGGCCCTAATGTTGTTGGAAATATGTCTGTCTATTGCCTGGTCCTTCCTCTCCCTATACCCCTTCCTCTCCCTATACCTCTCCCTATACCTCTTCCTCTCCTCCTCCTCCTCTCCTCTCCCTCTTCCTCTCACTGCCTCCATGTTTGCAAAGTTCTCACAAAAGAGATGATCATACCTGAGGTCTATTTGTGGTGGTAAGGCTCAGACTAATTGGTGTTCAATTACTGTATAAGTGTTTTCATGTGTGTGTGTGGGTGTTGCCAATTTCAGGTATGTTTTTGCATTTTGAATAGAAGCGGTTTTCCCAATGATTGCAAGAGATTTCATTCTTGAATGAAGTGTCTAATGTAAGAAACAGTGTGTAGTGTTTTGTAAGTAGTGTGTTGCAGAAATGCAACCAAAGTGCAAAGCAGAAAATGAGTTTGTACTTTTGGTGCCTTTGTTTAAAAGCATGATTACAAAAGTTAAGGTTTTGATGCTTTTGTCTCAGTATTCACTTTCAGTGTGTAAGCAATCGGCAAAAACTGTAAAACGTTAAGTTTAGGCATTCAGTCCGAATGGTTACGGTAAGGGTTTGGGATTGGGTTAAAACATACATTTGTGTCCAGCACTGGGATTGAACACGTGACCTTCTGATCCAGAGTAATGGCATTTACACCCATCCGCCACCCCATTGCGAAACGCAAGCCTTCTTGACGATAATAGCGCCCATTTTTGCCCTAGTGTCTGGTTTTTGAAGGCATTTCTCGACGTCCTCAGAATACGGTTAGACGTTAAATTTCGAAGTCACTCTTGAGCGATCTGCCTGTCAGGAAGTTAAAAACCGCTACGTTTGCAGAGAGTGGAGGAGGAATAGGAGGATGGAAGGAAAAAATACCTCGGTGAACCTTTGAACCTTCTTCTCGGAACAGTCACAAGACTAGGTTCGTATACTTCCTAATCGGAGTTGGATATCACACATACCGATGCAGGCGACCAGGTTCACTAACAGTGATTCGTTTGGATAAAGAAAATAAACCGAACGGAAAACAAGGGGAGAGAGTAGCACCACCGCACTCTTCTATGCTGCTGAAAGAGAGTCGTTAGGTTTGTAACATTGTAGCCACAACTTTCCAGATCATTTTGTGGTTAACCTTTCATCCAAAAATACAGCAACAAGTGTAGACTGTGTTTTTTGAATGTGTGTTTGTTTCGGTCAGAGATCCGGTTTATTCTGAGTGCTTTCTGCCGGACGGTGTGTGGGTGTCAACTACAGTGGATGGTTTCCCCAGAAACATCGTAATAAGTCTGTCGTTTAAATCTCCCGAGCTGTTTCCCTAAAACCCTCTTTACTAAAGTTGTACTGGACACCGCTCGTTATTTTACCGACTGATTCAGACCGCACGTAGAAAGGTGCGTCGGCAGATGCGTTTTTTTTGTTCATATACCGCGTCAAATTATACACCGAAGATCTAGGCTCAGAATCAATATGTTTATCTGTCTTTCTGTGACCGCTGATAACTTAGTTGTGAAGTTGAATACAAATAGTTACCATGTCTTTACAATTGTTACAAACAAGCGAACGATAAAACAAAACATTTGCTTCAAATGAAATCCGAGATGACTGCATTACAAGATAAATAGCCTATACTATGTAATTCAATACTATTGAAGTTAATTCAATTGAGCTGTATTTTGTTAGTTATAGGCCACAGTCAACATGTGCGCAATGATGTGACTAGACTTGATTTAGTACATTTTTAGGGTAAGCATTAAGCCGTATATCAACCGTTGCATCCAGCGGTGGTAATATATTTCTATACATTGATCCGTCGTCAGTATTGTGAAATAATTGTAATGTTAAAGTAAAACTGATCCGAGAGCAGCCTTACCTTTTTTCCATCCTATCAGTATCGACACATGCCTCAGCGACCGTTCACTCACCGCGGTGTTTCGGGAAACGCATGTTAAGACACCCGTAAACCCACGTTACATATGGAAAGCCTGGGCTCTTGGCTAGTCTCTTGTCCAAACATTGTAACCAGCAGACACGCTGTCCATTTATGAATGGGCCAAATTGCACACTATTCCCTACATAGTGCACTACGTTTGACCAGAGCTCTATGGACACTTTTCGAAAGTAGTGTCCTATGTAGGGAATAGAGTGCCATTTGGTACTCAAGTGTTTTGACAGAAACATGTCACCAAAAGCCATCTGGGAACTTTAAATCTCTGTGTTTCAGGGGCGGACTGGTCTTCTAACATTTCGGGCAAATGACTGATGGGCTGGTCCATTTTTAGCCCAGTGGGCCTGTCTAACTAGTTTTTTTTTGCTACAAATTATCGTTACTTAGGTAATAATGGAGGCCTCAAGGAAAAGTGGGCCGGTGTGTTAGAAATGCCAAGGCTGAAATCTGGTCCCAGTCCGCCCCTGCCTGTTTTGATATATTTTCTCTATAACAGGAACCGGAAAGAGAAAATAAGACGACCATCATGTCATCTGTTCATTTCAATCCTGGGTCGGATTCCAAGGAAGTTAATGGGTAAGTTAACACACACACACACACAGACGGTCAACCTTAACACACACACACAGTCAACCTTAGACACACACACACACACACACGGTCAACCTTAGACACACACACACACACACACACAGTCAACCTTAGACACACACACACACACACACAGTCAACCTTAGACACACACACACACACACACACAGTCAACCTTAGACACACACACACACACAGACGGTCAACCTTAGACACACACACACAGACGGTCAACCTTAGACACACACACACAGACGGTCAACCTTAGACACACACACACAGACGGTCAACCTTAACACACACACACAAACACACAGACGGTCAAACTTTACTGTCTTTTAATGAGTAATCTACAGAAGTAGCTACTGTTAGGAGACATTCTTTTACAATGACATGCTCAGCAGTGAAGGAATGAGTCCCAAATGTTACTAAGAGCCCTGGTCTAAAGTAGTACACTATATAGGGTACCATAGGGCTCTGGTCTAAAGTAGTGCACTATATAGGGTACCATAGGACTCTGTTCTAAAGTAGTGCACTATATAGGGAATAGGGTGCCATAGGGCTCTGGTCTAAAGTAGTGCACTATATAGGGTACCATAGGACTCTGTTCTAAAGTAGTGCACTATATAGGGAATAGGGTGCCATAGGGCTCTGGTCTAAAGTAGTGCACTATATAGGGAATAGGGTGCCATAGGGCTCTGGTCTAAAGTAGTGCACTATATAGGGAATAGGGTGCCATAGGGCTCTGGTCTAAAGTAGTGCACTATATAGGGAATAGGGTGCCATAGGGCTCTGGTCTAAAGTAGTGCACTATATAGGGAATAGGGTGCCATTTGGGACAAACCCTAAGAATGGTCAGTCAAGACTACTGTAGAGGTGTGGCTGCTGTGTTGTAAGTCACTCTGACATTCTGCTGATGTCAGAAGCTTTTTCCTGGTTTGAAACAACTGGTCATCAGCTATTTGTCCTTAAGCTCGTCTCCCATGTTGACAGAGGATCAACAAAGAGGACAAGATGAATTACTCCGTAACTTCATATCACATTTTATTGGTCACATACACATATTTAGCAGATGTTATTGCGGGTGTTGTGAAATGCTTGTGTTCCTAGCTCCAACAGTGCAGTAGTATCTAACTAAATGCTTGTGTTTCTAGCTCCAACAGTGCAGTAGTATCTAACTAAATGCTTGTGTTTCTAGCTCCAACAGTGCAGTAGTATCTAACTAAATGCTTGTGTTTCTAGCTCCAACAGTGCAGTAGTATCTAACTAAATGCTTGTGTTTCTAGCTCCAACAGTGCAGTAGTATCTAACTAAATGCTTGTGTTTCTAGCTCCAACAGTGCAGTAGTATCTAACTAAATGCTTGTGTTTCTAGCTCCAACAGTGCAGTAGTATCTAACTAAATGCTTGTGTTTCTAGCTCCAACAGTGCAGTAGTATCTAACTAAATGCTTGTGTAGCTCCAACAGTGCAGTAGTATCTAACTAAATGCTTGTGTTTCTAGCTCCAACAGTGCAGTAGTATCTAACTAAATGCTTGTGTTTCTAGCTCCAACAGTGCAGTAGTATCTAACTAAATGCTTGTGTTTCTAGCTCCAACAGTGCAGTAGTATCTAACTAAATGCTTGTGTTTCTAGCTCCAACAGTGCAGTAGTATCTAACTAAATGCTTGTGTTTCTAGCTCCAACAGTGCAGTAGTATCTAACTAAATGCTTGTGTTTCTAGCTCCAACAGTGCAGTAGTATCTAACTAAATGCTTGTGTTTCTAGCTCCAACAGTGCAGTAGTATCTAACTAAATGCTTGTGTTTCTAGCTCCAAGCTCCAACAGTGCAGTAGTATCTAACTAAATGCTTGTGTTTCTAGCTCCAACAGTGCAACTAAATGCTTGTGTTTCTAGCTCCAACAGTGCAGTAGTATCTAACTAAACTAAATGCTTGTGTTTCTAGCTCCAACAGTGCAGTAGTATCTAACTAAATGCTTGTGTTTCTAGCTCCAACAGTGCAGTAGTATCTAACTAAATAGCTTGTGTGTCTATGCTTGTGTTTCTAGCTCAACAGTGCAGTAGTATCTAACTAAATGCTTGTGTTTCTAGCTCCAACAGTGCAGTAGTATCTAACTAAATGCTTGTGTTTCCAACAGTGCAGTAGTATCTAACTAAACAGTCAGTAATATCAACAGTAGTATCTAACTAAATCTCCAACAGTAAGTATCTAACTAAATGCTTGTGTTTCTAGCTCCAACAGTGCAGTAGTATCTAACTAAATGCTCCAACAGTGCAGTAGCATGTTAAGTGTCTAAACATACTGTACATGGAAACATAGCTTTAATTGATGTTGATCTCTCTTTCCCCATCTTTCCTTTTCTCTCTCTCTCTCTCTCTCTCCCTCCCTCTCTCAGTAGTGTAGAGAAGCTGGAGGAGGCTAAGGTGGAGATAGACGATGGGAAGGATGAGAGTGCTGAACCTGATACCATGTATCAGTAAGTGTATACACACACACACACACACACACACACAGTGCTGAACCTGGTGTACCAGAATCAGTCCACCTCAAAAAGCACAACGGAGAGCAAATTATTTCTGTAGTTAGAAACGGATTAGAATTCCAGAGACATTATTTTGTTGAAATATATAATTTGATCAGACCATGAGAATTCCCCTTGTCCTTGCTCTCCTCCATGGCTCCCATACTGGTCACTGAAGACTGGCCTGGGGCCAGGGAAGAGGCTGCGTTGCTCTCTCTCCCCTCCTTCCCTCTCGGTAGTGGGGTACATCTCCTCGTGACCATCCTCACTGGACTCAGGGTCCTCTGAGCTGGAGAGGAGCTTTGAGAAATAAAAAAAATTAATTGAACCCAAATTGGCCCTTTTTGTTTTATTTTTTAATGTATAGGATTCATATATAATCTTCAATAAATCTAGTACCTAACATCTCATTTGGATTATAATTACTTTCAACCGTTTTTATTGGCTACCTCATGTCTTACTCATTGTTAGGAAGAATTATGGTCCAAATCGGATGTTATTTATTGATGATTATAATGAATTAAAATGGCCAATCACTCGGTACTCTTGAGAGATTCAGATTAAAATCAAATTCAATTTCAACAAAAGTATTTTGCAGCAGCTCATCTCATGTGTTTCTAACGACGGAAACAATTTCAGAACAATGTGAGATGTTGTCATGGCTGAAATGACATGGAATGACCCACCAGTATGTACCGCGGCTCCAATCTCAACGACACACACACACACACACACACACACACCTCCAAATGTATAGAGATGTTGTTTCTGATGAAAGTGTCATCATTCGTTTTTCTTTCTTCCTCGTTCTACAGACTTATTCGGAGGAAGATTACGCCTTTTGTCATGTCCTTTGGATTCCGGTAGGATGATGGTGGTGGGGATGATGGGGATGACTGTGGTGGGGATGGTGGTGGTGGGGATGGTGGGGATGACTGTGGGTGGTGGTGGTGGGGATGACGGTGGGTGGTGGTGGTTGGTGGTGGTGGTGGGGATGACGGTGGGTGGTGGTGGTGGGGATGACTGTGGTGGCGGTGGGGATGACTGTGGTGGTGGGGGTGACTGTGGTGACTGTGGGGGTGACTGTGGTGGTGGTGGGGATGACTGTGGTGGGGGTGACTGTGGTGACTGGTGGTGGGGGGACTGTGGTGGCGGTGACTCTAGGGTGACTGTGGTGGTGGGGGTGACGGTGGTGGGGGTGACTGTGGTGGTGGTGGTGGTGGGGATGACGGTGGTGGGGGTGACTGTGGTGGTGGGGGTGACTGTAGTGGGGATGACGGCGGATGGTGGTGGAGGGGACGGTGGTGGAGGGGACGACAGTGGAGGGGACGACTGCAACGGCGTAGGGGGGACTGTGGCGACGGTGGGGATGACGGTGGTGGGGGTGACTGTGGTGGTGGTGGTGGGGGTGGTGGTGGTGGGGGTGACTGTGGTGGGGGGATGAGTGGGGGCGGATGGTGGTGGAGGGGACGGTGGTGGAGGGACGGTGGGGACGGTGGTGGGGGTGACTGTGGTGGTGGGGGTGACTGTAGTGGGGGCGGATGGTGGGGGGACGACGACGACGGTGGTGGTGGAGGGGATGATGACTGTGGTGGGGATGATAATTATTCTCTCTCTGTGTCTCTGTATTCCAGTATGTTTGGTGTGGTACTGATCATAGTGGATATAGTGCTGGTGATAGTAGACCTGTCTCTGATGACGCGGAGCAGAGATGTGGGGGACGTTCTAGAGACGGTCTCTCTCATCATCTCTCTGTTCTTCCTCACCGACGTACTGCTACGGGTCTATGTAGAGGGGTAAGCGAGAGTGTGTACAGTGTGTGTGTGTTCTCAGTCGTGGCCAAAAGTGTTGAATGACACAAATATACATTTTCACTTCAGTTTGCTGCTTCAGTGTCTTTTAGATATTTTTGTCAGGTGTTACTATGGATACTGAAGTATAATTACAAGCATTTCATAAGTGTCAAAGGCTTTTATTGACAATTACATGAAGTTGATGCAAAGAGTCAATATTTGCAGTGTTGACCCTTCTTTTTCAAGACCTCTGCAATCTGCCCTGGCATGCTGTCAATTAACTTCTGGGCCACATCCTGACTGATGGCAGCCCATTCTGCATAATCAATGCCTGGAGTTTGTCAGAATTGGTTGGTTTTTGTTTGTCCACCCACCTCTTGAGGATTGACCACAAGTTCTCAATGGGATTAAGGTCTGGGGAGTTTCCTGGCCAGGGACCCAAAATATCAATGTTTTGTTCCCCGAGCCACTTAGTTATCACTTTTGCCTTATGGCAAGGTGCTCCATCATGCTGGAAAGGCATTATTCATCACCAAACTGTTCCTGGATGGTTGGGAGAAGTTGCTCTCAGAGGATGTGTTGGTACCATTCTTTCTTCAGTGCTGTGTTCTTAGGCAAAATTGTGAGAGAGCCCACTCCCTTGGCTGAGAAGCAACCCAACACATGATTGGTCTCAGGATGCTTTACTGTTGGCATGACACAGGACTGATGGTAGCACTCATCTTGTCTTCTCCGGACAAGCTTTTTTCCAGATGCCCCAAACAATTGGAAAGGGGATTGATCAAAGAAAATGACTTTACCCCGTCCTCATCAGTCCAATCCTTGTACCTTTTGCAGAATATCAGTCTGTCCCTGATGTTTTTCCTGGAGAGAAGTGGCTTCTTTGCTGCCCTTCTTGACACCAGGCCATCCTCCAAAAGTCTTCACCTCACTGTGTGTGCAGATGCACTCACACCTGCCTGTTGCCATTCCTGAGCAAGCTCTGTACTGGTGGTGCCCCGATCCCACAGCTGAATCATGTTTAGGAGACGGTCCTGGCGCTTGTTGGACTTTCTTGGGCGCCCTGAAGCCTTCTTCACAACAATTGAACCGCTGAAGTTCTTGATGATCCGATAAATGGTTGATTTAGGTTCAATCTTACTGGCAGCAATATCCTTGCCTGTGAAGCCCTTTTTGTGCAAAACACTGATGACGGCACGTGTTTCCTTGCAGGTAACCATGGTTGACAGAGAAAGAACAATGATTCCAAGCACCACTCTCCTTTTGAAGCTTCCAGTTTGTTATTCTAACTCAATCAGCATGACAGAGTGATCTCCAGCCTTGTCTTCATCAACACTCACACCTGTGTTAACGAGAGAATCACAGACTTGATGTCAGCTGCTCCTTTTGTGGCAGGGCTGAAATGCGGTGGAAATGTTTTTTAGGGGTTCATTTGCATGGCAAAGAGGGACTTTGCAATTCATCTGATCACTCTTCATAACATTCTGGAGTATATGCAAATTGCCATCATACAAACTGAGGCAGCAGACTTTGTGAAAATTAATATTTGTGTCATTCTCAAAAGCGTTTGGCCACGACTGTATATGAAGTGAAAGTAGGACGGAGACCCCCCTGAGTGAGGGAGAGCTGTGAACCTCTGCTGTCTATGATGAGCTGTTTCAACAGGAAGTCATGTACAGGAAATGGTTCCAGGAAGTGGTCTGCCCTTTACTGGGCAGTAAGGCCTTCTTGGAACACACTGATGAATCATCATAAAACTAAGTTCAACTCCTTGAATCAGCGGTGTTGATCTGGACATTACTGACGAGTTATAAATGGTCTGTAATGACTGACAAGACAAGAGGAATACTGATGATGCACGATCTAATATAGATAATGCACCTTCTACTGTTTTCAACTTTCAAGAGTAAACGCCCCCCCCTGCCAACCCCTTACGCCTCCCAAGCACTGGTCGAACTATCTGTCTGTGTATGACTGACTGTCCTGTGTGTTTCAGGTTCAAGGTGTACTTCAGTTCCAGACTGAATATCATAGATGCCTGTATCGTTGTCATCACCCTGGTTGTCACTATGATCTACACCTTCTCTGACCTGACAGGGGCCAGCCTCATACCCAGGTACGTACAGGGGGCCGGCCTCATACCCAGGTACGTACAGGGGGCTCAAATAAGCGAAGAGAAATGACAGGCCATCATTACTTTTAAGACATGAAGGTCAGTCGATCAGAAACATTTCAAGAACTTTGAAAGTTTCTTCAAGTGCAGTCGCAAAAACCATCAAATGAAACTGTCTCTCGTGAGGAATCCTCTGCTGCAGAGGATATGTTCATTAGAGTTAACTGTACCTCAGAAATTGCAGCCCAAATAAATGCTTCACAGAGTTGAAGTAACAGACACATCTCAACATCAACTGTTCAGAGGAGACTGTGGGAATCAGGCCTTCATGGTCGATTTGCAGCAAAGAAACCACTACTAAAGGACACCACTAAAAAGAAGAGACTTGCTTGGGCCAAGAAACATGAGCAATGAACATTGGACTGGTGGTAATCTGTCCTTTTGGTCTGGAGTCCAAATATGAGATTTTTGGTTCCAACCGTCGTGTCTTTGTGAGACTCAGAGTAGGTGAACGGATGCTCTCCGCATGTGTGGTTCCCACCGTGAAGCATGGAGGAGGAGGTATGATGTTGTGGGGGGGGGGGGGCTTTGCTGGTGACACTGTCTATGATTTATTTAGAATTCAAGGCACACTTAACCAGCATGGCTACCACAGCATTCTGCAGCAATACTCCATCCCATCTGGTTTGGGGTTAGTGGGACTGTCATTTGTTTTTCAACAGGACAATAACCCAACACCCCTCCAGGCTGTGTAAGGACTATTTGACCAAGAAGGAGAATGATGGAGTGTTGCATCAGATGACATGGCCTCCACAATCACAACCCAGTTGAGATGGTTTGGGATGAGTCGGACCTCAGGGTGAAAGAAAAGCAGCCAACAAGTGCACAGGATATGTGGGAACTAATTCAAGACTGTTGGAAAAGCATTCCAGGTGAAGCTGGTTGAGAGAATGCAAAGAGTGCGCAAAGCTGTCAATCAAGGCAAATGGTGGCTACTTTGAAGAATATAAAATATATTTAGATTTGTTTCACTTTTTTTGTGTACAAAATGATTCCATGTGTTATTTTAGCGTTTGGATTTCTTCACTATTATTCTACAATGTAGAAAATAGTAAAAATAAAGAAAAACCTTGAATTAGTAGGTGTATCCAAACTTTTTACTGATGCTATATATATTGATATGTGTGTGTGTATATATATATATATATATATATATATATATATATATATATATGAGGGAAATATACAGTATATCTTTCTTACTCTTTTCAGGGTGGTGACGTTCCTGCGTTTTCTGAGGATTATAATCCTGGTCAGGGTCTTCAGATTAGCCTCTCAGAAGAAAGAACTGGAGAAGGTCACCCGGAGGATGGTGAGTTCGTCTCCATGGCAACGCAGCTGTTTTAAAAAAATATTTTTAGGTCATTTTTATGAAAACAGTTTTCGGGGGTTCAGTGCCTTACTTGCTCAACGGCTATAGACTGTACCTGGTCGGGTTCAGTACCTTGCTCAACGGCACAACGGCTATAGGCTGTACCTGAGAGTGGTCGGGTTCAGTACCTGGCACAACGGCTATAGACTGTACCTGAGAGTGGTCGGGTTCAGTACCTGGCACAACGGCTATAGGCTGTACCTGAGAGTGGTCGGGTTCAGTACCTTGCTCAACGGCTATAGACTGTACCTGAGAGTGGTCGGGTTCAGTACCTTGCTCAACGGCTATAGACTGTACCTGAGAGTGGTCGGGTTCAGTGCCTTACTCAACGGCTATAGGCTGTACCTGGTCGGGTTGCTTAAGTAAATATATACAAACTGAGTACTGATCTGAGAGTGGATATGTACAAACTGAGTACTGCATATGGACTGTACCTGGTCGGGTCACATCCTTCCACTTTCATCCCCAGGGTTTCAATCCCCTTGACGTTGAAGCATCAATGCTTAAAAATATATACAAACTGAGTACTGATCAGAGAGGGGATATGTACAAACTGAGTACTGCATATGGACTCGTGCTCCGACCCTCATATAACCTCTGACCTGTCTCCTGTCAGGTGTCTGAGAACAAGCGTCGCTACCAGAAAGACGGCTTTGACCTGGATCTCACCTACGTCACAGGTTATATCTCACACACACACACCTCTGACCCTGACCTACGTCACAGGTTATATCTCACACACACACACCTCTGACCCTGACCTACGTCACAGGTTATATCTCACACACACACACCTCTGACCCTGACCTGACGTCACAGGTTATATCTCACACACACCTCTGACCCTGACCTACGTCACAGGTTATATCTCACACACACACCTCTGACCCTGACCTACATCACAGGTTATATCTCACACACACACCCCTGACCTACGTCACAGGTTATATCTCACACACACCTCTGACCTCTGACCCTGACCTACGTCACAGGTTATATCTCACACACACACCTCTGACCTTGACCTACATCACAGGTTATATCTCACACGCACCTCTGACCCCTGACCTACGTCACAGGTTATATCTCACACGCACCTCTGACCCCTGACCTACGTCACAGGTTATATATCTCTCACACACACACACCCCTGACCTACGTCACAGGTTACATCTCACACGCACCTCTGACCCCTGACCTACGTCACAGGTTATATCTCACACACACCTCTGACCCTGACCTACGTCACAGGTTATATCTCACACACACCCCTGACCCCTGACCCCTGACCTATGTCACAGATGAGCTGTTTTAAATGAAAGACTAATGTTAGGAACATATCATGAATGTTTATAGTTTACTGCATATGAGTGGCACTTACCAGTTCCTCCTCTCATCCCTCTCTTCTCCTCTCATCCCTCTCTTCAGATCGTGTCATTGCCATGTCGTTCCCCTCCTCTGGGAAACAAGCCCTGTACAGAAACCCCATCCGGGTAAGCCCCGTACAGAAAACCCCATCGGGGTAACACACTATAGTGGAGGATCTGATATTGTCAATAGGGAAATTGACTCCTAAACGTCAGTAATATCTCCTCTCTCCCTGCTAGGTTCCTAAACACACACACACACAAACACCGTGACTCCTAAAGGTGGCCAGAGAGGATAAAGGGTCAGATATCAGTTGTTTTAGAGAATAATCGCATTCTATAATATCTCTTCTCTCTGTTCCTGTTAGGAGGTGGCTAGGTTCCTAGATACCAAACATGAAGACCACTACAGAGTATACAACCTCTGCAGTAAGTACACACATTACTTCCAGTCTACTACAGAGTAGTATATGTCGTCCGTGTGAGGAGAGGGTTGGGAAACCATCTCTGACATGTTGCTGTTTGTTCTTTAGGTGAGAAAGGTTACGACCCCAAGTTCTTCCACTACAGAGTAGAGAGGGTGTTTATCGACGACCACAACGTGCCTTCTCTAGAGTGAGTACTGTACACCCTACTGTGTGCGTGTGTGTGTGGAGTACACCCTACCGGGCTGTGGTAGTCGTGACATTTGTGTCGGCCAGGAACTCTCCCAGAAGGTTAAGAAAAGGTGACGTTTTGATGACAATGTATTCCTAGGTCTGGGGAGCAGAATCTTGCAAGTTCCTGTATGTGTCCTCTATCGCACCGTGTGTTTGTCATGAAGCAGAGACCACCGCTCTTGACAGAGAGAGCCCACTTCCTCTCTGATGAAGCTTCCTTCATAGCAGGAGGGGGGACCTTCAGGGTTATTCTACTTGTAAAACTATTTGATAGAAAATAACGTGTGTGTGTGTTCTCAACTCAGGGACATGCTGAAGTACACTGCAGGTGTGAGAGAGTGGATGGCAGCTGATCCCAAAAACATCATTGCCATCCACTGTAAAGGAGGAAAAGGTAACTACTCCGCCATCTACTGGTAATATGCTGTAGTAGCATCCAGCTGTAATAATGTTGAGCAACTCATGGAGAAAAACAGACTGGGTTGGCTTAGGTTTTTTACAAACAATGTAGCTATGATACCATGATACCAGTGTGTAGCTGTGATGATAGGATGTAGCTATGATACCATGATACCAGTGTGTAGCTGTGATGATAGGATGTAGCTGTGATGACATGATAAGTGTGTAGCTGTGATACCATGATAGCAGTATGTAGCTGTTGGTGATAGCAGTATGTAGCTGTGGTGATGACATGAGTATGTAGCTGTGGTGATGGCAGTATGTAGCTGTGGTGATAACAGTATGTAGCTGTGGTGATAGCAGTATGTAGCTGTGGTGATAGCAGTATGTAGCTGTGGTGATAGCAGTATGTAGCTGTGGTGATGGCAGTATGTAGCTGTGGTGATGACATGATAGCAGTATGTAGCTGTGGTGATGGCAGTATGTAGCTGTGGTGATGACATGATAGCTGTGGTGATAGCAGTGTGTAGCTGTGGTGATAGCAGTGTGTAGCTGTGGTGATAGCAGTGTGTAGCTGTGGTGATAGCAGTATGTAGCTGTGGTGATGACATGATAGCAGTGTGTAGCTGTGGTGATAGCAGTATGTAACTGTGGTGATGGCAGTGTGTAGCTGTGGTGATAACATGATAGCAGTATGTAGCTGTGGTGATAACATGATAGCAGTATGTAGCTGTGGTGATAACATGATAGCAGTATGTAGCTGTGGTGATGACATGATAGCTGTGGTGATAGCAGTGTGTAGCTGTGGTGATGGCAGTGTGTAGCTGTGGTGATGGCAGTGTGTAGCTGTGGTGATGGCAGTGTGTAGCTGTGGTGATGGCAGTGTGTAGCTGTGGTGATGGCAGTGTGTAGCTGTGGTGATGGCAGTGTGTAGCTGTGGTGATGACATGATAGCAGTGTGTAGCTGTGGTGATAGCAGTATGTAGCTGTGGTGATGACATGATAGCAGTATGTAGCTGTGGTGATAGCAGTATGTAGCTGTGGTGATGACATGATAGCAGTATGTAGCTGTGGTGATAGCAGTATGTAGCTGTGGTGATGACATGATAGCAGTATGTAGCTGTGGTGATAGCAGTGTGTAGCTGTGGTGATAGCAGTATGTAGCTGTGGTGATGACATGATAGCAGTGTGTAGCTGTGGTGATGACATGATAGCAGTATGTAGCTGTAATGATGACGGTATGTAGCTGTGGTGATGACATGATAGCAGTATGTAGCTGTGGTGATAGCAGCTGTGGTGATAGCAGTATGTAGCTGTGGTGATAGGAGTGTGTAGCTGTGGTGATAGCAGTGTGTAGCTGTGGTGATAGCAGTGTGTAGCTGTGGTGATAGCAGTGTGTAGCTGTGGTGATGGCTGTGGTGATGGCAGTGTGTAGCTGTGGTGATGGCAGTGTGTAGCTGTGGTGATAGCAGTATGTAGCTGTGGTGATGGCAGTATGTAGCTGTGGTGATGACATGATAGCAGTATGTAGCTGTGATGATGCAGTGTGTAGCTGTGGTGAGCATGTGTAGCTGTGGTGATAGCAGTATGTAGCTGTGGTGATAGCAGTATGTAGCTGTGGTGATAGCAGTATGTAGCTGTGGTGATAGCAGTATGTAGCTGTGGTGATAGCAGTATGTAGCTGTGGTGATGACATGATAGCAGTATGTAGCTGTGGTGATAGCAGTATGTAGCTGTGGTGATGACATGATAGCAGTATGTAGCTGTGGTGATAGCAGTATGTAGCTGTGGTGATAGCAGTATGTAGCTGTGGTGATAACAGTATGTAGCTGTGGTGATGATATGATAGCAGTATGTAGCTGTGGTGATGACATGATAGCAGTATGTAGCTGTGGTGATAGCAGTGTGTAGCTGTGGTGATAGCAGTGTGTAGCTGTGGTGATAGCAGTGTGTAGCTGTGGTGATAGCAGTGTGTAGCTGTGGTGATAGCAGTGTGTAGCTGTGGTGATAGCAGTGTGTAGCTGTGGTGATGGCTGTGGTGATGGCAGTGTGTAGCTGTGGTGATGGCAGTGTGTAGCTGTGGTGATGGCAGTGTGTAGCTGTGGTGATGGCAGTGTGTAGCTGTGGTGATGGCAGTGTGTAGCTGTGGTGATGGCAGTGTGTAGCTGTGGTGATGGCAGTGTGTAGCTGTGGTGATGACATGATAGCAGTGTGTAGCTGTGGTGATGGCAGTATGTAGCTGTGGTGATGACATGATAGCAGTATGTAGCTGTGGTGATAGCAGTATGTAGCTGTGGTGATGGCAGTATGTAGCTGTGGTGATGACATGATAGCAGTATGTAGCTGTGGTGATGGCAGTGTGTAGCTGTGGTGATGACATGATAGCAGTGTGTAGCTGTGGTGATGACATGATAGCAGTATGTAGCTGTGGTGATAGCAGTGTGTAGCTGTGGTGATGACATGATAGCAGTGTGTAGCTGTGGTGATGACATGATAGCAGTATGTAGCTGTGGTGATGACATGATAGCAGTGTGTAGCTGTGGTGATAGCAGTATGTAAGCTGTGGTGATAACATGATAGCAGTATGTAGCTCATGTACATTGAGTAACTATGGTAATTCTCAATGGATGTAAAAACAGATTTTGTTTGCCGTTTTGAGGTGAAGAAAACATTACTTGATGAATGAATCACCGTCTGGCAACTCAACGGACTATTCTGGGTTTGGTGGATGCCAGGAGAACGCTACCTGCCCCAATGCATAGTGCCAACTGTAAAGTTTGGTGGATGCCAGGAGAACGCTACCTGCCCCAATGCATAGTGACAACTGTAAAGTTTGGTGGATGCCAGGAGAACGCTACCTGCCCCAATGCATAGTGACAACTGTAAAGTTTGGTGGATGCCAGGAAAACGCTACCTGCCCCAATGCATAGTGCCAACTGTAAAGTTTGGTGGATGCCAGGAAAACGCTACCTGCCCCAATGCATAGTGCCAACTGTAAAGTTTGGTGGATGCCAGGAAACGCTACCTGCCCCAATGCATAGTGCCAACTGTAAAGTTTGGTGGATGCCAGGAAAACGCTACCTGCCCCAATGCATAGTGACAACTGTAAAGTTTGGTGGATGCCAGGAGGACGCTACCTGCCCCAATGCATAGTGACAACTAAAGTTTGGTGGAGGTATAATGGTCTGGGGATGTTTTTAATGGTCCGGGCTCCTTAGTTGAGGTGAAGGGAAATCTTAATGCTACAACATACAATGACATTCTAGATGATTCTGTGCTTCCAACTTTGTGGCAACAGTTTGGGGAAGGTCCTTTCCTGTTTCAGCATGACAATGCTTCCGTGCACAAAGCGAGGTCCATACAGAAATGGTTTGTCGAGATCGGTTTGGAATAACTTGACTGGCCTGCACAGAACTCTGACCTCAACCCCATCGAACACCTTTGGGATGAATTGGACCGCCGACTGTGAGCCAACATCAGTGCCCGACCTCACTAATGCTCTTGTGGCTGAATGGAAGCAAGTCCCAGCAGCAATGTTCCAACATCTAGTGGAAAGCCTTCCCAGAAGAGTGGAGGCTGTTATAGCAGCAATGTTCCAACATCTAGTGGAAAGCCTTCCCAGAAGAGTGGAGGCTGTTATAGCAGCAATGTTCCAACATCTAGTGGAAAGCCTTCCCAGAAGAGTGGAGGCTGTTATAGCAGCAATGTTCCAACATCTAGTGGAAAGCCTTCCCAGAAGAGTGGAGGCTGTTATAGCAGCAAAGGGGGAACCAACTCCATATTAACGCTTCATAGGTGTCCCCGTACGAGTTCAAAAAATCTTGGTCGACCAACAGTCAAAAAAATTGACCAGTCCACTAATTGGGGTCAGCCGTACAGGGGTCAGCTGTACAGGGGTCAGCCGTACAGGGGTCAGCCCTACCGGGGTCAGCCCTATTGTTTACATTTGTTTACCAACATTGGAGTGAAACAAGCTTATATTTTTGGTTCTGATGAGGTACGACAGTTAAGCTCATGAGGCATTTATAAGTCATATTCTTCAAGAATCAATGTTTTACTTTTCAATAAGTCCAAAAATGGCCCCTTTTTTAACAGTGTGTGTGTGTGTGTGTTCCTACAGGGCGTACAGGGACTCTGGTGTGTACCTGGCTCATTGACAGTGACCAGTTTGAGAGCGCTCAGGTAGGGCAATTACCTGAAAAGGTTCAGGTATTTCAGCATGACACTGTGCTTAAACGGTTTAACACACAAACACCCCAGAACTCCGGGGGATAACATGTTTTATATAATGATCTACAGGACAGCTTGGACTACTTTGGGGAGAGGAGAACAGACAAGAGCCGCAGCTCCAAGTTCCAGGGAGTGGAGACCCCGTCTCAGGTACACGGATATGACTCGCGTTTAGTCTCTGGTACACGGATATGACTCGCGCTTAGTCTCTGGTACACGGATATGACTCGCGCTTAGTCTCTGGTACACGGATATGACTCGCGCTTAGTCTCTGGTACACGGATATGACTCGCGCTTAGTCTCTGGTACACGGATGTGACTCGCGCTTAGTCTCAGGTACACGGATGTGACTCGCTAGTCTCAGGTACACGGATGTGACTCGCTTAGTCTCTGGTACACGGATATGACTCGCTTAGTCTCTGGTACACGGATATGACTCGCGCTTAGTCTCTGGTACACGGATATGACTCGCGCTTAGTCTCTGGTACACGGATATGACTCGCGTAGTCTCTCACGGATATGACTCGCGCTTAGTCTCTGGTACACGGATATGACTCGCGCTTAGTCTCTGGTACACGGATATGACTCGCGCTTAGTCTCTGGTACACGGATATGACTCGCGCTTAGTCTCAGGTACACGGATATGACTCGCGCTTAGTCTCAGGTACACGGATATGACTCGCGCTTAGTCTCTGGTACACGGATATGACTCGCGCTTAGTCTCTGGTACACGGATATGACTCGCGCTTAGTCTCTGGTACACGGATATGACTCGCGCTTAGTCTCTGGTACACGGATATGACTCGCGCTTAGTCTCTGGTACACGGATATGACTCGCGCTTAGTCTCTGGTACACGGATATGACTCGCGCTTAGTCTCTGGTACACGGATATGACTCGCGCTTAGTGTCTGGTACATTGGGCTGCGTTTACACAGACAGCCCAATTCTGATCTTTGTGAGGGGAAAATAAAAGAATACAAATTAGTGAGAACAAGATCAGAATTGGGCTGCCTGTGTAAAACACAGCCATAGAGACATAAAGGTGGTGCAGTGTTTCTCAACAAGACCACAGGTAACATGTGTCCAAAACCTGTGCCATGCCATATTTGATAAGGCAGTTACATGGTGCCGGTCTACTTTGGCACCTTACCTGCTAGCCCGGCCTGTAGAGCGGTGGCCCCCGGCCTGTATCTCTGTGTGTGTGTGCGTTTTTGTGTGTGTGTGTGTTACAGAGCAGGTACGTGGGTTACTATGAAGTGATGATGTGTGTGTGTTACAGAGCAGGTACGTGGGTTACTATGAAGTGATGAAGACTAAGTTCAACCGACAACTTCCTCCAGAACAGAGCCTGAAGATCAAGAGCATCCGCATCCACTCCATAGCAGGTTTGATTGAATATCTGTCCACTATAGTAACATCCACTCCATAGCAGGTTTGATTGAATATCTGTCCACTATAGTAACATCCACTCCATAGCAGGTTTGAATATCTGTCCACTATAGTAACATCCACTCCATAGCAGGTTTGATTGAATATCTGTCCACTATAATAACATCCACTCCATAGCAGGTTTGAATATCTGTCCACTATAGTAACATCCACTCCATAGCAGGTTTGATTGAATATCTGTCCACTATAATAACATCCACTCCATAGCAGGTTTGATTGAATATCTGTCCACTATAATAACATCCACTCCATAGCAGGTTTGATTGAATATCTGTCCACTATAATAACATCCACTCCATAGCAGGTTTGATTGAATATCTGTCCACTATAGTAACATCCACTCCATAGCAGGTTTGATTGAATATCTGTCCACTATAATAACATCCATTCCATAGCAGGTTTGAATATCTGTCCACTATAGTAACATCCACTCCATAGCAGGTTTGATTGAATATCTGTCCTCTATAATAACATCCACTCCATAGCAGGTTTGATTGAATATCTGTCCACTATAATAACATCCACTCCATAGCAGGTTTGATTGAATATCTGTCCACTATAGTAACATCCACTCCATAGCAGGTTTGTTTGAATATCTGTCCACTATAATAACATCCACTCCATAGCAGGTTTGTTTGAATATCTGTCCACTATAATAACATCCACTCCATAGCAGGTTTGAATATCTGTCCACTATAATAACATCCACTCCATAGCAGGTTTGAATATCTGTCCACTATAATAACATCCACTCCATAGCAGGTTTGATTATGTGATTAAAAACGGCTCCACCCAGAGACATTACATACGGCACATAAAACATAATTGAGGATAAAACACAATTTAGCCCATTGTTAGATAATACACAATTTTGATTGGGCAATGCATATTAACATTTTGTCCCTGCTAAATTTGTCACATCACCTGAGAATGCCATTCCCTAAATGGTCAGCAGATGGCGCTGCCATCCACTTGCTAGTATGCATTCTAAAGGAGGGGAATCATATTTTGCATGCCCCATCAGGTCTTTTTGAAGCATTGGTGGCATTTCTTGGGAGGTTATCTACAGTGACACTAGAGTCACAGAGAAAATATTTTAAAGGGTGTTGATTTACCTCATTTCTGTTCCACACAATTACCTGTAAGGTCCCTCAGTCGAGCAGTGAATTTCAAGCAGATTCAACCACAAAGACCAGGGAGGTTTTCCAATGCCTCACAAAGTAGGAAACATATTGCATTTACATTTGTGTCTTTTACTCTTACAGCAGTGAGTCATTTAACAGACTCTCTTATCCAGAGTCAAAGTAGTGGAAACATCCAGAGTGCATTTACATTTGTGCAGACTCTCTTTAGAGTCTTACAGTAGTGAGTCAGTCATTTAACAGACTAGTGAGTCTTATCCAGAGTCACTACAGTAGTGAGTCATTTAGCAGACTCTTATCCAGAGCCACTTACAGTAGTGAGTCATTTAGCAGACTCTTATCCAGAGTCACTACAGTAGTGAGTCATTTAGCAGACTCTTATCCAGAGTCACTACAGTAGTGAGTCATTTAACACTCTTATTCAGAGCCACTTACACTTTCATACTGGTGGGAATCGAATCCACAACCCGGATGTTACAAGGGCCATGCGCTACCAACTGAGTAACATGGGACCATTGGTAGATGGGTAAAATATATATATATATAATATTTTTTTAAGCAGATATTGAATATCCCTTTGAACATGGTGAAGTTATTCATTACACTTCGGATGGTGTATCAATACACCCAGTCACTACAAAGATACAGGCATCCTTCCTAACTCAGTTGCCGGAGAGGAAGGAAACCACTCAGGGATTTCACCATGAGGCCAATGGTGACTTTAAAACAGTTAGAGTTTAGTGGCTGTGATGGGAGAAAACTGAGGATGGATCAACAACATTGTAGACAACACAATATTAACCTAAATGACAGAGTGAAAATTACACCTTTTTGTCCTGACTACGAAGCATTATTTTTGGGGGAAACAACACATCACTGAGTACCACTCTTCATATTTTAAAGCATGGTGGTGGCTGCATCATGTTATGGGTATGCTTGTAATCTGCTAGGGAGATGTTTAGGATAAAATCTTAATGGAGCTAAGCACAGGCAACATCCTAGAGGGAAAAACTGGTTGTCTGCAAATTCACCTTTCAGTAGGACAATAACCTTAAGCACAAGGACAAATATACACTGGAGTTGCTTACCAAAATGACATTTGTTTTTAAATGGCCTAGTAAAAGTTTTGACTTCAATCTGCATGTGAATCTATGGCAAGACTTGAAAATGGCTGTCTAGCAATGGTCAACAACCAATTTAACTTTTTTTTCCCAAGAATAATTGGCAAATATTGTACAATCCAGGTATGCAATGCTCTTAGACTGACCCAGAAAGACTCCCAGCTCTTAGAGCCTTACCCAGAAAGACTCACAGCTCTTAGAGCCTGGCCCAGAAAGACTCCCAGCTCTTAGAGACTGACCCAGAAAGACTCACAACTGTAGTCACTGCCAAAGGTGATTCTAACATGTATTGACTCAAGAGGGGTGAATATTTATCTAATCAAGATATATTATTATTCTTCACATTTGTACAAATCATGGAATTTGTCTTCCGCTTTGACGTTAGATTATATTGTTAATTTATCCCACTTTGTAACATAATGTGTAAAAAGTCAGGGGTTGTGAATACCTTCTGAAGGCATTGTACTTGCTAGCTTGGTTAACATGTGGTATAGATAGCTATTACCTTGTGCCACAGCTGACCTGCTGGGATGAGACGTGAATCCACTAGTCTGGCTAGCTAGCTAATCAAACCGGCAATGCTCTAAAATTACACTCGCATATGTCCCGACAGTTTCATTAAACAGAACTTTATAGCTACCGGTATGTCTATTCTTACCTTGATCATCAACATTACACTTTGGCCATATCTCCAATATATATTATTTGGAGTCTCCATTTACAATAAGGCATATCAGTGTCCAGGCAATGCTGTTCTGCCTCATGTCCCCAGTCCACCTGGCCGTGCTGCTGCTCCAGTTTCAACTGTTCTGCCTGCGGCTATGGAACCCTGACCTGTTCACCGGACGTGCTACCTGTCCCAGACCTGCTGAACCCTGACCTGTTCACCGGACGTGCAACCTGTCCCAGACCTGCTGAACCCTGACCTGTTCACCGGACGTGCTACCTGTCCCAGACCTGCTGAACCCTGACCTGTTCACCGGACAACCTGTCCCAGACCGCTGAACCCTGACCTGTTCACCTGTCCCAGACCTGCTGAACCCTGACCTGTTCACCGGACGTGCAACCTGTCCCAGACCTGCTGAACCCTGACCTGTTCACCGGACGTGCTACCTGTCCCAGACCTGCTGAACCCTGACCTGTTCACCAGACGTGCTACCTGTCCCAGACCTGCTGAACCCTGACCTGTTCACCGGACGTGCTACCTGTCCCAGACCTGCTGTTTTCAACTCTCTAGAGACAGCAGGAGTGGTAGAGATACTCTGAATGATCGGCTATGAAAAGCCAACAGACATTTACTCCTGAGGTGCTGACCTGTTGCTCCCTCTACAACCACTGTGATTATTATTATTATTTGACCCTGCTGGTCATTTATGAACATTTGAACATCTTGGCCATGTTCTGTTATAATCTCCAGCAGGCACAGCCAGAAGAGGACTGGCCACCCCACATAGCCTGGTTCCTCTCTAGGTTTCTTCCTAGGTTCTGGCCTTTCTGGGGAGTTTTTCCTAGCCACAGTGCTTCTACACCTGCATTGCTTGCTGTTTGGGGTTTTAGACTGGGTTTCTGTACAGCACTTTGAGACATCAGCTGATGTAAGAAGAGCTATATAAATACATTTGATTCTGCACTAGTGTGACTGTTGACTGATGTTGCAGCATCTTAACCTGATTATTGTCCTTCGCATTCTGGCAATGGTGTAATTGATAAACAACTTTATTGCAATGCAAACAGCAGGTCGATGAGACTTTAGGCCATTGACAGCCATGTTGTTTTTATGCCATTTTCCAAATAGTTATAATTTCACGGACTTTTTAAAGGCCACTGTAATAATGTTTGGTGGCAGGACTTGTGCTATTTTCACAAGCTATTAACCCTATTAGAATGACAGCTTGTTGAGTGAGAATCCCCCCCCCCTCCTCTGTGTTCTAGGTGTGGGTAATGAGAATCCCCCCCCCCCTCCTCTGTGTTCTAGGTGTGGGTAATGAGAATCCCCCCCCCCTCTGTGTTCTAGGTGTGGGTAATGAGAATGCCCCCCTCTCTGTTCTAGGTGTGGGTAATGAGAATGCCCCCCTTCTGTGTTCTAGGTGTGGGTAATGAGAATCCCCCCCTCTCTGTTCTAGGTGTGGGTAATGAGAATCCCCCCTCTGTGTTCTAGGTGTGGGTAATGAGAATCCCCCTCTCTGTTCTAGGTGTGGGTAATGAGAATCCCCCCCCCTCTGTGTTCTAGGTGTGGGTAATGAGAATCCCCCCCCTCTGTGTTCTAGGTGTGGGTAATGAGAATTTCCCCCCCCTCTCTGTTCTAGGTGTGGGTAATGAGAATCCCCCCCTCTCTGTTCTAGGTGTGGGTAATGAGAACCCCACCCCCTCTCTGTGTTCTAGGTGTGGGTAATGAGAATCCCCCCTCTGTGTTCTAGGTGTGGGTAATGAGAATCCCCCCCCTCTGTGTTCTAGGTGTGGGTAATGAGAATTTAACCCCCCTCTCTGTTCTAGGTGTGGGTAATGAGAATCCCCCCCTCTGTGTTCTAGGTGTGGGTAATGAGAATCCCCCCCCTCCTCTCTGTTCTAGGTGTGGGTAATGAGAATCCCCCCCCTGTGTTCTAGGTGTGGGTAATGAGATTCCCCCCCCCCCTCTGTGTTCTAGGTGTGGGTAATGAGAATCCCCCCCTCTCTGTTCTAGGTGTGGGTAATGAGAATCCCCCTCTGTGTTCTAGGTGTGGGTAATGAGAATCCCCCCTCTGTGTTCTAGGTGTGGGTAATGAGAATCCCCCCCTCTGTGTTCTAGGTGTGGGTAATGAGAATCCCCCTCTCTGTTCTAGGTGTGGGTAATGAGAATTCCCCCTCTGTGTTCTAGGTGTGGGTAATGAGAATCCCCCTCCTCTCTGTTCTAGGTGTGGGTAATGAGAATCCCCCCCCTCTGTGTTCTAGGTGTGGGTAATGAGAACCCCCTCTGTGTTCTAGGTGTGGGTAATGAGAATTCCCCCTCTGTGTTCTAGGTGTGGGTAATGAGAATTCCCCCCCCTCTGTGTTCTAGGTGTGGGTAATGAGAACCCCCTCTGTGTTCTAGGTGTGGGTAATGAGAACCCCTCTGTGTTCTAGGTGTGGGTAATGAGAATTCCCCCCTCTGTGTTCTAGGTGTGGGTAATGAGAACCCCCTCTGTGTTCTAGGTGTGGGTAATGAGAACCCCCTCTGTTCTAGGTGTGGGTAATGAGAATCCCCCCTCTCTGTTCTAGGTGTGGGTAATGAGAACCCCCTCTGTGTTCTAGGTGTGGGTAATGAGAACCCCTCTGTGTTCTAGGTGTGGGTAATGAGAACCCCTCTCTGTTCTAGGTGTGGGTAATGAGAACCCCTCTGTGTTCTAGGTGTGGGTAATGAGAACCCCTCTGTGTTCTAGGTGTGGGTAATGAGAACCCCCTCTCTGTTCTAGGTGTGGGTAATGAGAACCCCTCTGTGTTCTAGGTGTGGGTAATGAGAACCCCTCTGTGTTCTAGGTGTGGGTAATGAGAACCCCTCTGTGTTCTAGGTGTGGGTAATGAGAACCCCCTCTGTGTTCTAGGTGTGGGTAATGAGAACCCCCTCTGTGTTCTAGGTGTGGGTAATGAGAACCCCCTCTGTGTTCTAGGTGTGGGTAATGAGAACCCCCTCTGTGTTCTAGGTGTGGGTAATGAGAACCCCTCTCTGTTCTAGGTGTGGGTAATGAGAACCCCTCTGTGTTCTAGGTGTGGGTAATGAGAACCCCTCTCTGTTCTAGGTGTGGGTAATGAGAACCCCCTCTGTGTTCTAGGTGTGGGTAATGAGAACCCCTCTCTGTTCTAGGTGTGGGTAATGAGAACCCCTCTCTGTTCTAGGTGTGGGTAATGAGAACCCCTCTCTGTTCTAGGTGTGGGTAATGAGAACCCCCTCTCTGTTCTAGGTGTGGGTAATGAGAACCCCCTCTCTGTTCTAGGTGTGGGTAATGAGAACCCCCTCTCTGTTCTAGGTGTGGGTAATGAGAACCCCCTCTCTGTTCTAGGTGTGGGTAATGAGAACCCCCTCTCTGTTCTAGGTGTGGGTAATGAGAACCCCCTCTCTGTTCTAGGTGTGGGTAATGAGAACCCCCTCTCTGTTCTAGGTGTGGGTAATGAGAACCCCCTCTCTGTTCTAGGTGTGGGTAATGAGAACCCCCTCTCTGTTCTAGGTGTGGGTAATGAGAACCCCTCTCTGTTCTAGGTGTGGGTAATGAGAAGCCCCCTCTCTGTTCTAGGTGTGGGTAATGAGAACCCCCTCTCTGTTCTAGGTGTGGGTAATGAGAACCCCTCTCTGTTCTAGGTGTGGGTAATGAGAACCCCTCTCTGTTCTAGGTGTGGGTAATGAGAACCCCCTCTCTGTTCTAGGTGTGGGTAATGAGAACCCCCTCTCTGTTCTAGGTGTGGGTAATGAGAACCCCCTCTCTGTTCTAGGTGTGGGTAATGAGAACCCCCTCTCTGTTCTAGGTGTGGGTAATGAGAACCCCCTCTCTGTTCTAGGTGTGGGTAATGAGAACCCCCTCTGTGTTCTAGGTGTGGGTAATGAGAACCCCCTCTGTGTTCTAGGTGTGGGTAATGAGAACCCCCTCTCTGTTCTAGGTGTGGGTAAAGGGAATGGTAGTGACTTGAAGGTGAAGATCACTGTCAGGAAGAAGCTGGTGTTCCTGTGTGTCTGTGCCAAACAAGAGAACTGCACGGTGAGGCACTCACACTTGATTGATTGATTGGTTGATGTATTGATCTGTCCCAGGTGTTTTCCACATGTATTAAATGATGTATTGATCTGTCCCAGGTGTTTTCCACATGTATTGATCTGTCCCAGGTGTTTTCCACATGTATTAAATGATGTATTGATCTGTCCCAGGTGTTTCCTGATGCTGGTACCAACTCGGTGGTGATCAGCCTGCAGGAGGGGCCTGTTGTCAACGGTGACGTTAAGGTCATGTTTGAGTCCTCTGCTGTGAGTACCTGTGGATGGGGGAAGAATTTAGACGTGACACAACTAACTGGAGCTTGTATTTGGGGGAAGACTTTAAACGTGACACAACTAATTGAAGCCATTATTTAAGGAGAACATTTTAAAAGCCATTCAACGCTGGTGTTAAGGAACATATTTCAAATGTAACACGGATACAATTCACTCTCATAGCCCTCTGGTGTGTATATTGTCTTCTAATAATGCTTCCTTTATCTTCCTCTCCAGGGTCTCCCTAAAGGATATGAAGACTGTCCTTTCTATTTCTGGTTCAACACCTCCTTTATAGAGAACAACAGGTATGTTTCAATACCTCCTCCTCCTCTGTGGTTCAATACCACCTCCTCCTCCTCTGTGGTTCAATACCACCTCCTCTGTGGTTCAATACCTCCTCCTCTGTGGTTCAATACCTCCTCCTCTGTGGTTCAATACCTCCTCCTCCTCCTCTGTGGTTCAATACCTCCACCTCCTCCTCTGTGGTTCAATACCTCCACCTCTGTGGTTCAATACCTCCACCTCCTCCTCTGTGGTTCAATACCTCCACCTCCTCCTCTGTGGTTCAATACCACCTCCTCCTCCTCTGTGGTTCAATACCACCTCCTCCTCCTCTGTGGTTCAATACCACCTCCTCCTCCTCTGTGGTTCAATACCTCCCTCTGTGGTTCCTACCTCCCTCTATGGTTCAATACCTCCCTCTGTGGTTCAATACCTCCCTCTGTGGTTCAATACCTCCCTCTGTGGTTCAATACCTCCCTCTGTGGTTCAATACCTCCCTCTGTGGTTTAATACCTCCTCCTCCATAGAGAACAACAGGCTGTCTGCTCCATCTGTGGGAATGAGCCCTAATACGCCAGCGACATGTCTTTAAAACCCTGTGGTTCAATACCTCCTCCTCCTCCCTCTATGGTTCAATACCTCCTCCTCCTCCTCCTCTATGGTTCAATACCTCCTCCTCCTCCCTCTATGGTTCAATACCTCCTCCTCCTCCCTCTATGGTTCAATACCTCCTCCTCCTCTATGGTTCAATACCTCCTCCTCCTCCTCTATGGTTCAATACCTCCTCCTCTATGGTTCAATACCTCCTCCTCTATGGTTCAATACCTCCTCCTCCTCTATGGTTCAATACCTCCTCCTCCTCCATAGAGAACAACAGGCTGTCTGCTCCATCTGTGGGAATGAGCCCTAATACGCCAGCGACATGTCTTTAAAACCCTGTGGTTTGTTCTCTCTCCTGTATCCCCCTCCCAGACTGGTCCTGTCTAGAGAAGAATTGGACAACCCCCACAAGGCCAAGACCTGGGATCTCTACAAGGAGGCCTTTGGAGTCACCCTGTCTTTCTCTGAACCTTGACCTCTGACCTTTTAACCCCTGTCCAACTCTGAGCCCTTACCCCTGATAACAAACCTGTCTGTGTGCCAAATAGCACTCTGTATAGTGGACGGTCAGACCAGAGCCCCCATGGGGCCTGTATATAACTAAAGTGCTGTATAGAGATTAGGGTACCATTTTGAGATTCATGCCTTCTCTGCCTTCTCTGACCCATGATAGTCCTGTCAGACCAATGGGGCTACACCTCCTGAACTAGCCAAAGACACTCCACTACCAGAAACTACTAGCTGTGTCCCAATCCTCTATCCTTTCTTCTAGAGTGTGCACTCGTTCACTTCCTTTATCATTTGATAAGAGAAACGACTGGCTGTGTCCCAATCCTCTATCCTTTCTCCCACCAATCCAACTTGGGGAAGCAGCGAAGGTGTGTACACCCTTTTATTTAGGAGAAAGGAGATTATTATTGGGACCCTGGTGTCTGTCTGTTTGCACTGAGCCATTAGACCTTACGTTTATCATTAGTCCTCTGTGGTCATTAGACCTTATGTTTATCATTAGTCCTCTGTGGCCATTAGACCTTGTGTTTATCATTAGTCCTCTGTGGTCATTAGACCTTGTGTTTATTATTAGTCCTCTGTGGCCATTAGACCTTGTGTTTATCATTAGTCCTCTGTGGCCATTAGACCTTGTGTTTATCATTAGTCCTCTGTGGCCATTAGACCTTGTGTTTATCATTAGTCCTCTGTGGTCATTAGACCTTGTCTTTTTTCTACATTTCTGTTAACAAACAAAAAGGGATCATTTGGATATGAGGGATGTTCAATACTTAAAGATGATTGTTGTGGAGACCTTGGAAGATTTATGGGCCAGTTTCCCGGACATAGATTAAGTCCTGGACTAAACAGCTGTTTAAATTGAAAGTGTGGTTGTTGTTGTCCAGGTCTAGGATAATCTGAAACCAGGCTTATAAATGTAACTGAATCTATGCTAATATTATCCTGTCAATACAAAGGGGTATACTAAAGAGCAAGATCTATAAATTAGCAAACTAAACTTTAAATATTCTGAAATATATATAATATATATATATATATATATATATATTTTGTAAGGATAAACTTGAAATAGGCATGGTCTAATTTCTGAGGTTAACCTTCTTAATGAAACATAAATTCGATAGATATGTTTCTCGTTGTTTATCAGTTAGCTGGCTAACTTGTTGATCCTGCATTGCAGCAGAGCCCTCTGGGTAGTGAAGGAAGACTGGGGTTCTGTTTCACTAAAATATCAGTGTTCCAGCTTAAAATAAATAAACAAATATATTTCCACGTGTCATGTTGGTTTTTTGTTTTCTTATTATTTTACTCAAATTATACTGGTACATACTGTAGATGACACGGCATTTTTAAGGGCAGATTCAATCTGATTTGACATTTTGTCGGCCATGCACGTTTTTAAAGGCGAAAATTTTTATTTTTTTATTTTTTTTCTCTCCCCCCCGCGTTCACAGAGACCACATTCACGGTAAACGCAGTATGTGCTCAATGGGAAATGTCAATCTGGTTATAACCACTGTCTTCCACGGGTCCAGATTGAATCTAGGCCTAACTTTAATGCAGTCTAGTCTTGTATGAGTGTAATGATAGTGGAAACCCATTTAACCAGAACATCAGATGATTACTGAGTTTTGTTTCTTATTTTAAGTTGACTGTTAATGTCCAGTCTCAACAGGAAATTAATTGTACATGTTGTCATGTCTGTCATATAAAGACTTGATGATCAATAATGACTATACAACTAGATATATATATATATATATATATATACCCGTATCACAACTTTCAAAAAGTCAGATTCTTCAGTTGAAGGGTTCTGTTTGTAAATGCATTCCCATGACAACTTATCAGACGGGAAGAAAGTAGTGTGTTTTGTGACTAGGGCGATGAATGATGACGTCACCACAGGGTTTAGCCGGGTTTACAACCGTTGCCAGACATTACAGATAGAAAAGCCATGAATAGAACTGACGTGATTCTACAGGTCAGAGACGTGTTGTGTTAACTGTCTGATTCTACAGGTCAGAGACGTGTTAACTGTCTGATTCTACAGGTCAGAGAGACATGTTGTGTTAGCTGTCTGATTCTACAGGTCAGAGACGTGTTGTGTTAACTGTCTGATTCTACAGGTCAGAGAGACGTGTTGTGTCTGATTCTACAGGTCAGAGAGACGTGTTGTGTCTGATTCTACAGGTCAGAGAGACGTGTTGTGTCTGATTCTACAGGTCAGAGAGACGTGTTGTGTCTGATTCTACAGGTCAGAGAGACATGTTGTGTTAGCTGTCTGATTCTACAGGTCAGAGACGTGTTGTGTTAACTGTCTGATTCTACAGGTCAGAGAGACGTGTTGTGTCTGATTCTACAGGTCAGAGAGACGTGTTGTGTCTGATTCTACAGGTCAGAGAGACGTGTTGTGTCTGATTCTACAGGTCAGAGAGACGTGTTGTGTCTGATTCTACAGGTCAGAGAGACGTGTTGTGTCTGATTCTACAGGTCAGAGAGACGTGTTGTGTCTGATTCTACAGGTCAGAGAGACGTGTTGTGTCTGATTCTACAGGTCAGAGAGACGTGTTGTGTCTGATTCTACAGGTCAGAGAGACGTGTTGTGTCTGATTCTACAGGTCAGAGAGACGTGTTGTGTCTGATTCTACAGGTCAGAGAGACGTGTTGTGTTAGCTGTCTGATTCTACAGGTCAGAGAGACGTGTTGTGTTAGCTGTCTGATTCTACAGGTCAGAGAGACGTGTTGTGTTAGCTGTCTGATTCTACAGGTCAGAGACGTGTTGTGTTGTGTCTGATTCTACAGGTCAGAGAGACGTGTTGTGTTGTGTCTGATTCTACAGGTCAGAGAGACGTGTTGTGTTAACTGTCTGATTCTACAGGTCAGAGAGACGTGTTGTGTCTGATTCTACAGGTCAGAGACGTGTTGTGTCTGATTCTACAGGTCAGAGAGACGTGTTGTGTCTGATTCTACAGGTCAGAGAGACGTGTTGTGTTAACTGTCTGATTCTACAGGTCAGAGAGACGTGTTGTGTTAGCTGTCTGATTCTACAGGTCAGAGACGTGTTGTGTCTGATTCTACAGGTCAGAGAGACGTGTTGTGTTAACTGTCTGATTCTACAGGTCAGAGACTTGTTGTGTCTGATTCTACAGGTCAGAGAGACTTGTTGTGTCTGATTCTACAGGTCAGAGACGTGTTGTGTCTGATTCTACAGGTCAGAGAGACGTGTTGTGTCTGATTCTACAGGTCAGAGAGACGTGTTGTGTCTGATTCTACAGGTCAGAGAGACGTGTTGTGTCTGATTCTACAGGTCAGAGAGACGTGTTGTGTCTGATTCTACAGGTCAGAGAGACGTGTTGTGTCTGATTCTACAGGTCAGAGAGACGTGTTGTGTTAGCTGTCTGATTCTACAGGTCAGAGACGTGTTGTGTCTGATTCTACAGGTCAGAGAGACGTGTTGTGTCTGATTCTACAAGTCAGAGACGTGTTGTGTCTGATTCTACAGGTCAGAGAGACGTGTTGTGTTAACTGTCTGATTCTACAGGTCAGAGAGACGTGTTGTGTTAACTGTCTGATTCTACAGGTCAGAGAGACGTGTTGTGTCTGATTCTACAGGTCAGAGAGACGTGTTGTGTCTGATTCTACAGGTCAGAGAGACTTGTTGTGTTAACTGTCTGATTCTACAGGTCCGAGAGACGTGTTGTGTCTGATTCTACAGGTCAGAGAGACGTGTTGTGTTAACTGTCTGATTCTACAGGTCAGAGACGTGTTGTGTTAACTGTCTGATTCTACAGGTCAGAGAGACGTGTTGTGTTAGCTGTCTGATTCTACAGGTCAGAGAGACGTGTTGTGTCTGATTCTACAGGTCAGAGAGACGTGTTGTGTTAACTGTCTGATTCTACAGGTCAGAGAGACGTGTTGTGTCTGATTCTACAGGTCAGAGAGACGTGTTGTGTCTGATTCTACAGGTCAGAGACGTGTTAGGTGTCTGATTCTACAGGTCAGAGAGACGTGTTGTGTTAGCTGTCTGATTCTACAGGTCAGAGAGACGTGTTGTGTTAACTGTCTGATTCTACAGGTCAGAGACGTGTTGTGTTAACTGTCTGATTCTACAGGTCAGAGAGACGTGTTGTGTTAGCTGTCTGATTCTACAGGTCAGAGAGACGTGTTGTGTCTGATTCTACAGGTCAGAGAGACGTGTTGTGTCTGATTCTACAGGTCAGAGAGACGTGTTGTGTCTGATTCTACAGGTCAGAGAGACGTGTTGTGTCTGATTCTACAGGTCAGAGAGACGTGTTGTGTCTGATTCTACAGGTCAGAGAGACGTGTTGTGTTAGCTGTCTGATTCTACAGGTCAGAGACGTGACGTGTTGCTGTCTGATTCTACAGGTCAGAGAGACGTGTTGTGTTAGCTGTCTGATTCTACAGGTCAGAGACGTGTTGTGTTAACTGTCTGATTCTACAGGTCAGAGAGACGTGTTGTGTTAACTGTCTGATTCTACAGGTCAGAGAGACGTGTTGTGTTAACTGTCTGATTCTACAGGTCAGAGAGACGTGTTGTGTCTGATTCTACAGGTCAGAGAGACGTGTTGTGTTAACTGTCTGATTCTACAGGTCAGAGAGACGTGTTGTGTTAGCTGTCTGATTCTACAGGTCAGAGAGACGTGTTGTGTCTGATTCTACAGGTCAGAGACGTGTTGTGTCTGATTCTACAGGTCAGAGACGTGTTGTGTCTGATTCTACAGGTCAGAGACGTGTTGTGTCTGATTCTACAGGTCAGAGACGTGTTGTGTCTGATTCTACAGGTCAGAGACGTGTTGTGTGTTGTGTCTGATTCTACAGGTCAGAGACGTGTTGTGTCTGATTCTACAGGTCAGAGACGTGTTGTGTCTGATTCTACAGGTCAGAGAGACGTGTTGTGTCTGATTCTACAGGTCAGAGACGTGTTGTGTCTGATTCTACAGGTCAGAGACGTGTTGTGTCTGATTCTACAGGTCAGAGACGTGTTGTGTCTGATTCTACAGGTCAGAGACGTGTTGTGTCTGATTCTACAGGTCAGAGACGTGTTGTGTCTGATTCTACAGGTCAGAGAGACGTGTTGTGTCTGATTCTACAGGTCAGAGACGTGTTGTGTCTGATTCTACAGGTCAGAGAGACGTGTTGTGTCTGATTCTACAGGTCAGAGACGTGTTGTGTCTGATTCTACAGGTCAGAGAGACGTGTTGTGTCTGATTCTACAGGTCAGAGAGACTTGTTGTACAGGTTAGCTGATTCTGATTCTACAGGTCAGAGAGACGTGTTGTGTTAGCTGTCTGATTCTACAGGTCAGACGTGTTAACTGTCTGTTCTACAGGTGTCTGTTAACTGTCTGATTCTACAGGTCAGAGAGACGTGTTGTGTCTGATTCTACAGGTCAGAGAGACGTGTTGTGTCTGATTCTACAGGTCAGAGACGTGTTGTGTCTGATTCTACAGGTCAGAGACGTGTTGTGTCTGATTCTACAGGTCAGAGACGTGTTGTGTCTGATTCTACAGGTCAGAGACGTGTTGTGTCTGATTCTACAGGTCAGAGACGTGTTGTGTCTGATTCTACAGGTCAGAGACGTGTTGTGTCTGATTCTACAGGTCAGAGACGTGTTGTGTCTGATTCTACAGGTCAGAGACGTGTTGTGTCTGATTCTACAGGTCAGAGACGTGTTGTGTCTGATTCTACAGGTCAGAGACGTGTTGTGTCTGATTCTACAGGTCAGAGACGTGTTGTGTCTGATTCTACAGGTCAGAGACGTGTTGTGTCTGATTCTACAGGTCAGAGACGTGTTGTGTCTGATTCTACAGGTCAGAGACGTGTTGTGTCTGATTCTACAGGGTCAGAGTGTCGTGTTGTGTCTGATTCTACAGGTCAGAGAGACGTGTTGTGTCTGATTCTACAGGTCAGAGAGACGTGTTGTGTCTGATTCTACAGGTCAGAGAGACGTGTTGTGTCTGATTCTACAGGTCAGAGAGACGTGTTGTGTCTGATTCTACAGGTCAGAGAGTGTTGTGTTGTACAGGTTAGCTGTCTGATTCTACAGGTCAGAGAGACGTGTTGTGTCTGATTCTACAGGTCAGAGAGACGTGTTGTGTCTGATTCTACAGGTCAGAGACGTGTTGTGTCTGATTCTACAGGTCAGAGACGTGTTGTGTCTGATTCTACAGGTCAGAGACGTGTTGTGTCTGATTCTACAGGTCAGAGAGACGTGTTGTGTCTGATTCTACAGGTCAGAGACGTGTTGTGTCTGATTCTACAGGTCAGAGACGTGTTGTGTCTGATTCTACAGGTCAGAGAGACGTGTTGTGTTAGCTGTCTGATTCTACAGGTCAGAGAGACGTGTTGTGTCTGATTCTACAGGTCAGAGAGACGTGTTGTGTTAGGTGTCTGATTCTACAGGTCAGAGACGTGTTGTGTCTGATTCTACAGGTCAGAGACGTGTTGTGTCTGATTCTACAGGTCAGAGACGTGTTGTGTCTGATTCTACAGGTCAGAGACGTGTTGTGTTAGCTGTCTGATTCTACAGGTCAGAGAGACGTGTTGTGTTAAGCTGTCTGATTCTACAGGTCAGAGAGACGTGTTGTGTTAGCTGTCTGATTCTACAGGTCAGAGAGACGTGTTGTGTCTGATTCTACAGGTCAGAGAGACGTGTTGTGTCTGATTCTACAGGTCAGAGACGTGTTGTGTCTGATTCTACAGGTCAGAGACGTGTTGTGTCTGATTCTACAGGTCAGAGACGTGTTGTGTCTGATTCTACAGGTCAGAGACGTGTTGTGTCTGATTCTACAGGTCAGAGACGTGTTGTGTCTGATTCTACAGGTCAGAGACGTGTTGTGTCTGATTCTACAGGTCAGAGACGTGTTGTGTCTGATTCTACAGGTCAGAGACGTGTTGTGTCTGATTCTACAGGTCAGAGAGACGTGTTGTGTCTGATTCTACAGGTCAGAGACGTGTTGTGTCTGATTCTACAGGTCAGAGAGACGTGTTAGTGTCTGATTCTACAGGTCAGAGAGACGTGTTGTGTTGTGTCTGATTCTACAGGTCAGACGAGACGTGTTGTTCTGTCTGATTCTACAGGTCAGAGACGTGTTGTGTCTGATTCTACAGGTCAGAGAGACGTGTTGTGTCTGATTCTACAGGTCAGAGAGACGTGTTGTGTCTGATTCTACAGGTCAGAGAGACGTGTTGTGTCTGATTCTACAGGTCAGAGAGACGTGTTGTGTTAGCTGTCTGATTCTACAGGTCAGAGAGACTTGTTGTGTTAGCTGTCTGATTCTACAGGTCAGAGAGACGTGTTGTGTTAGCTGTCTGATTCTACAGGTCAGAGAGACGTGTTGTGTTAGCTGTCTGATTCTACAGGTCAGAGAGACGTGTTGTGTTAACTGTCTGATTCTACAGGTCAGAGAGACGTGTTGTGTCTGATTCTACAGGTCAGAGAGACGTGTTGTGTCTGATTCTACAGGTCAGAGAGACGTGTTGTGTTAGCTGTCTGATTCTACAGGTCAGAGAGACGTGTTGTGTTAGCTGTCTGATTCTACAGGTCAGAGAGACGTGTTGTGTCTGATTCTACAGGTCAGAGAGACGTGTTGTGTCTGATTCTACAGGTCAGAGACGTGTTGTGTTGTGTCTGATTCTACAGGTCAGAGACGTGTTGTGTCTGATTCTACAGGTCAGAGACGTGTTGTGTCTGATTCTACAGGTCAGAGAGACGTGTTGTGTTAGCTGTCTGATTCTACAGGTCAGAGAGACTTGTTGTGTTAGCTGTCTGATTCTACAGGTCAGAGAGACGTGTTGTGTTAACTGTCTGATTCTACAGGTCAGAGAGACGTGTTGTGTCTGATTCTACAGGTCAGAGACGTGTTGTGTCTGATTCTACAGGTCAGAGAGACGTGTTGTGTCTGATTCTACAGGTCAGAGACGTGTTGTGTCTGATTCTACAGGTCAGAGACGTGTTGTGTCTGATTCTACAGGTCAGAGACGTGTTGTGTCTGATTCTACAGGTCAGAGACGTGTTGTGTCTGATTCTACAGGTCAGAGAGACGTGTTGTGTTAACTGTCTGATTCTACAGGTCAGAGACGTGTTGTGTTAACTGTCTGATTCTACAGGTCAGAGACGTGTTGTGTCTGATTCTACAGGTCAGAGACGTGTTGTGTCTGATTCTACAGGTCAGAGACGTGTTGTGTCTGATTCTACAGGTCAGAGAGGTGTTGTGTCTGATTCTACAGGTCAGAGACGTGTTGTGTTAGCTGTCTGATTCTACAGGTCAGAGAGACGTGTTGTGTCTGATTCTACAGGTCAGAGAGACGTGTTGTGTCTGATTCTACAGGTCAGAGACGTGTTGTGTCTGATTCTACAGGTCAGAGACGTGTTGTGTCTGATTCTACAGGTCAGAGACGTGTTGTGTCTGATTCTACAGGTCAGAGAGACGTGTTGTGTCTGATTCTACAGGTCAGAGACGTGTTGTGTTGCTGTCTGATTCTACAGGTCAGAGACGTGTTGTGTTAGCTGTCTGATTCTACAGGTCAGAGAGACGTGTTGCTGTCTGATTCTACAGGTCAGAGAGACGTGTTGTGTTAGTGTCTGATTCTACAGGTCAGAGAGACGTGTTGTGTCTGATTCTACAGGTCAGAGAGACGTGTTGTGTTAGCTGTCTGATTCTACAGGTCAGAGAGACGTGTTGTGTCTGATTCTACAGGTCAGAGAGACGTGTTGTGTCTGATTCTACAGGTCAGAGAGACGTGTTGTGTTAGCTGTCTGATTCTACAGGTCAGAGACGTGTTGTGTTAGCTGTCTGATTCTACAGGTCAGAGAGACGTGTTGTGTTAGCTGTCTGATTCTACAGGTCAGAGACGTGTTAGCTGTCTGATTCTACAGGTCAGAGAGACGTGTTGTGTCTGATTCTACAGGTCAGAGACGTGTTGTGTCTGATTCTACAGGTCAGAGACGTGTTGTGTCTGATTCTACAGGTCAGAGAGACGTGTTGTGTCTGATTCTACAGGTCAGAGACATGTTGTGTTAGCTGTCTGATTCTACAGGTCAGAGAGACGTGTTGTGTCTGATTCTACAGGTCAGAGAGACGTGTTGTGTTAGCTGTCTGATTCTACAGGTCAGAGAGACGTGTTGTGTTAGCTGTCTGATTCTACAGGTCAGAGAGACGTGTTGTGTTAGCTGTCTGATTCTACAGGTCAGAGAGACGTGTTGTGTTAACTGTCTGATTCTACAGGTCAGAGACGTGTTGTGTCTGATTCTACAGGTCAGAGAGCGTGTTGTGTCTGATTCTACAGGTCAGAGAGACGTGTTGTGTCTGATTCTACAGGTCAGAGAGACGTGTTGTGTCTGATTCTACAGGTCAGAGAGACGTGTTGTGTTAGCTGTCTGATTCTACAGGTCAGAGACGTGTTGTGTTAACTGTCTGATTCTACAGGTCAGAGAGACGTGTTGTGTTAGCTGTCTGATTCTACAGGTCAGAGACGTGTTAGCTGTCTGATTCTACAGGTCAGAGTGTCTGATTCTACAGGTCAGAGAGACGTGTTGTGTTGTCTGATTCTACAGGTCAGAGACGTGTTGTGTTAACTGTCTGATTCTACAGGTCAGAGAGACGTGTTGTGTTAGCTGTCTGATTCTACAGGTCAGAGACGTGTTGTGTCTGATTCTACAGGTCAGAGACGTGTTGTGTCTGATTCTACAGGTCAGAGACGTGTTGTGTCTGATTCTACAGGTCAGAGACGTGTTGTGTCTGATTCTACAGGTCAGAGACGTGTTGTGTCTGATTCTACAGGTCAGAGACGTGTTGTGTCTGATTCTACAGGTCAGAGAGACGTGTTGTGTTAACTGTCTGATTCTACAGGTCAGAGAGACGTGTTGTGTTAACTGTCTGATTCTACAGGTCAGAGAGACGTGTTGTGTTAGCTGTCTGATTCTACAGGTCAGAGAGACGTGTTGTGTTAACTGTCTGATTCTACAGGTCAGAGAGACGTGTTGTGTCTGATTCTACAGGTCAGAGAGACGTGTTGTGTCTGATTCTACAGGTCAGAGACGTGTTGTGTCTGATTCTACAGGTCAGAGAGACGTGTTGTGTCTGATTCTACAGGTCAGAGAGACGTGTTGTGTCTGATTCTACAGGTCAGAGAGACGTGTTGTGTCTGATTCTACAGGTCAGAGAGACGTGTGTGTCTGATTCTACAGGTAACGTGTTGTGTCTGATTCTACAGGTCAGAGAGACGTGTTGTGTTAGCTGTCTGATTCTACAGGTCAGAGAGACGTGTTGTGTTAACTGTCTGATTCTACAGGTCAGAGAGACGTGTTGTGTCTGATTCTACAGGTCAGAGAGACGTGTTGTGTTAGCTGTCTGATTCTACAGGTCAGAGAGACGTGTTGTGTTAGCTGTCTGATTCTACAGGTCAGAGAGACGTGTTGTGTTAGCTGTCTGATTCTACAGGTCAGAGAGACGTGTTTGTGTACAGGTAGCTGTCTGATTCTACAGGTCAGAGAGACGTGTTGTGTCTGATTCTACAGGTCAGAGAGCGTGTTGTGTCTGATTCTACAGGTCAGGTCAGAGAGACGTGTTGTGTCTGATTCTACAGGTCAGAGAGACGTGTTGTGTCTGATTCTACAGGTCAGAGAGACGTGTTGTGTTAGCTGTCTGATTCTACAGGTCAGAGAGACTTGTTGTGTTAGCTGTCTGATTCTACAGGTCAGAGAGACGTGTTGTGTTAGCTGTCTGATTCTACAGGTCAGAGAGAGGTCTGATTCTACAGGTCAGAGAGACGTGTTGTGTTAACTGTCTGATTCTACAGGTCAGAGAGACGTGTTGTGTGTCTGATTCTACAGGTCAGAGAGACGTGTTGTGTCTGATTCTACAGGTCAGAGAGACGTGTTGTGTCTGATTCTACAGGTCAGAGAGTTGTGTTGTGTCTGATTCTACAGGTCAGAGAGACGTGTTGTGTTGTGTCTGATTCTACAGGTCAGAGAGACGTGTTGTGTTAGCTGTCTGATTCTACAGGTCAGAGAGACGTGTTGTGTTAGCTGTCTGATTCTACAGGTCAGAGAGACGTGTTGTGTTAGCTGTCTGATTCTACAGGTCAGAGAGACGTGTTGTGTCTGATTCTACAGGTCAGAGAGACGTGTTGTGTTAGCTGTCTGATTCTACAGGTCAGAGAGACGTGTTGTGTTAGCTGTCTGATTCTACAGGTCAGAGAGACGTGTTGTGTCTGATTCTACAGGTCAGAGAGTTGTGTTGTGTCTGATTCTACAGGTCAGAGAGACGTGTTGTGTTCTGTCTGATTCTACAGGTCAGAGAGACGTGTTGTGTTAGCTGTCTGATTCTACAGGTCAGAGAGACGTGTTGTGTCTGTCTGATTCTACAGGTCAGAGAGACGTGTTGTGTCTGATTCTACAGGTCAGAGAGACGTGTTGTGTCTGATTCTACAGGTCAGAGACGTGTTGTGTTAGCTGTCTGATTCTACAGGTCAGAGACGTGTTGTGTTGTGTCTGATTCTACAGGTCAGAGACTTGTTGTGTTGTGTCTGATTCTACAGGTCAGAGAGACGTGTTGTGTTAGCTGTCTGATTCTACAGGTCAGAGACGTGTTGTGACGTGTTGTGTCTGATTCTACAGGTCAGAGAGACGTGTTGTGTTAGCTGTCTGATTCTACAGGTCAGAGAGACGTGTTGTGTTGCTGTCTGATTCTACAGGTCAGAGAGAGTGTTGTGTTGTGTCTGATTCTACAGGTCAGAGAGTTGTGTTGTGTCTGATTCTACAGGTCAGAGACGTGTTGTGTCTGATTCTACAGGTCAGAGAGACGTGTTGTGTCTGATTCTACAGGTCAGAGAGACGTGTTGTGTTGCTGTCTGATTCTACAGGTCAGAGAGACGTGTTGTGTTAGCTGTCTGATTCTACAGGTCAGAGAGACGTGTTGTGTTAGCTGTCTGATTCTACAGGTCAGAGAGACGTGTTGTGTCTGATTCTACAGGTCTGAGCTGTCTGATTCTACAGGTCAGAGAGACGTGTTGTGTTAACTGTCTGATTCTACAGGTCAGAGAGACGTGTTGTGTCTGATTCTACAGGTCAGAGAGACGTGTTGTGTTAGCTGTCTGATTCTACAGGTCAGAGAGACGTGTTGTGTCTGATTCTACAGGTCAGAGAGACGTGTTGTGTCTGATTCTACAGGTCAGAGACGTGTTGTGTCTGATTCTACAGGTCAGAGAGACGTGTTGTGTCTGATTCTACAGGTCAGAGAGGTGTTGTGTCTGATTCTACAGGTCAGAGACGTGTTGTGTTAGCTGTCTGATTCTACAGGTCAGAGAGACGTGTTGTGTCTGATTCTACAGGTCAGAGAGACGTGTTGTGTCTGATTCTACAGGTCAGAGAGACGTGTTGTGTTAGCTGTCTGATTCTACAGGTCAGATTGTGTCTGATTCTACAGGTCAGAGAGACGTGTTGTGTCTGATTCTACAGGTCAGAGAGACGTGTTGTGTTAGCTGTCTGATTCTACAGGTCAGAGAGACTTGTTGTGTTAGCTGTCTGATTCTACAGGTCAGAGAGACGTGTTGTGTTAGCTGTCTGATTCTACAGGTCAGAGAGACGTGTTGTGTTAACTGTCTGATTCTACAGGTCAGAGAGACGTGTTGTGTTAGCTGTCTGATTCTACAGGTCAGAGAGACGAGACGTGTTGTGTCTGATTCTACAGGTCAGAGAGCCGTGTTGTGTCTGATTCTACAGGTCAGAGAGACGTGTTGTGTCTGATTCTACAGGTCAGAGAGACGTGTTGTGTCTGATTCTACAGGTCAGAGAGACGTGTTGTGTTAGCTGTCTGATTCTACAGGTCAGAGAGACTTGTTGTGTTAGCTGTCTGATTCTACAGGTCAGAGAGACGTGTTGTGTTAGCTGTCTGATTCTACAGGTCAGAGAGACGTGTTGTGTTAGCTGTCTGATTCTACAGGTCAGAGAGACGTGTTGTGTTAGCTGTCTGATTCTACAGGTCAGAGACGTGTTGTGTCTGATTCTACAGGTCAGAGAGACGTGTTGTGTCTGATTCTACAGGTCAGAGAGACGTGTCTGATTCTACAGGTCTGTCTGATTCTACAGGTCAGAGAGACGTGTTGTGTTACAGGTGTCTGATTCTACAGGTCAGAGAGACGTGTTGTGTTAGCTGTCTGATTCTACAGGTCAGAGAGACGTGTTGTGTTAGCTGTCTGATTCTACAGGTCAGAGAGACGTGTTGTGTCTGATTCTACAGGTCAGAGCGTGTTGTCTGATTCTACAGGTCAGAGAGACGTGTTGTGTCTGATTCTACAGGTCAGAGAGACGTGTTGTGTTAGCTGTCTGATTCTACAGGTCAGAGAGACGTGTTGTGTCTGATTCTACAGGTCAGAGACGTGTTGTGTCTGATTCTACAGGTCAGAGACGTGTTGTGTCTGATTCTACAGGTCAGAGACGTGTTGTGTCTGATTCTACAGGTCAGAGACGTGTTGTGTCTGATTCTACAGGTCAGAGACGTGTTGTGTCTGATTCTACAGGTCAGAGAGACGTGTTGTGTCTGATTCTACAGGTCAGAGAGACGTGTTGTGTTAACTGTCTGATTCTACAGGTCAGAGACGTGTTGTGTTAACTGTCTGATTCTACAGGTCAGAGAGACGTGTTGTGTTAGCTGTCTGATTCTACAGGTCAGAGAGACGTGTTGTGTTTGCTGTCTGATTCTACAGGTCAGAGAGACGTGTTGTGTTTGCTGTCTGATTCTACAGGTCAGAGAGACGTGTTGTGTCTGATTCTACAGGTCAGAGAGACGTGTTGTGTTAGCTGTCTGATTCTACAGGTCAGAGAGACGTGTTGTGTTAGCTGTCTGATTCTACAGGTCAGAGAGACGTGTTGTGTTAGCTGTCTGATTCTACAGGTCAGAGAGACGTGTTGTGTTAGCTGTCTGATTCTACAGGTCAGAGAGACGTGTTGTGTCTGATTCTACAGGTCAGAGAGACGTGTTGTGTCTGATTCTACAGGTCAGAGAGACGTGTTGTGTCTGATTCTACAGGTCAGAGAGACGTGTTGTGTTAGCTGTCTGATTCTACAGGTCAGAGAGACGTGTTGTGTTTGCTGTCTGATTCTACAGGTCAGAGAGACGTGTTGTGTCTGATTCTACAGGTCGTGATGTCTGATTCTACAGGTCAGAGAGACGTGTTGTGTTAGCTGTCTGATTCTACAGGTCAGAGAGACGTGTTGTGTTAGCTGTCTGATTCTACAGGTCAGAGAGACGTGTTGTGTCTGATTCTACAGGTAGACGTGTTGTGTCTGATTCTACAGGTCAGAGAGACGTGTTGTACAGGTCAGAGAACTGTCTGATTCTACAGGTCAGAGAGACGTGTTGTGTCTGATTCTACAGGTCAGAGAGACGTGTTGTGTCTGATTCTACAGGTCAGAGAGACGTGTTGTGTCTGATTCTACAGGTCAGAGAGACGTGTTGTGTCTGATTCTACAGGTCAGAGAGACGTGTTGTGTCTGATTCTACAGGTCAGAGAGACGTGTTGTGTCTGTACAGGTTAGCTGTCTGATTCTACAGGTCAGAGAGACGTGTTGTGTTAGCTGTCTGATTCTACAGGTCAGAGAGACGTGTTGTGTCTGATCTCTACAGGTCAGAGAGACGTGTTGTGTCTGATTCTACAGGTCAGAGAGACGTGTTGTGTCTGATTCTACAGGTCAGAGAGACGTGTTGTGTTGCTGTCTGATTTACAGGTCAGAGAGACGTGTTGTGTTAACTGTCTGATTCTACAGGTCAGAGAGACGTGTTGTGTTAGCTGTCTGATTCTACAGGTCAGAGAGACGTGTTGTGTCTGATTCTACAGTCTGATTCTACAGGTCAGAGACGTGTTGTGTCTGATTCTACAGGTCAGAGACGTGTTGTGTCTGATTCTACAGGTGTCTGATTCTGATTCTACAGGTCAGAGAGTGTTGTGTCTGTGTTGTGTCTGTACAGGTTAGCGTGTTGTGTCTGATTCTACAGGTCAGAGACGTGTTGTGTCTGATTCTACAGGTCAGAGACGTGTTGTGTCTGATTCTACAGGTCAGAGACGTGTTGTGTCTGATTCTACAGGTCAGAGAGACGTGTTGTGTCTGATTCTACAGGTCAGAGAGACGTGTTGTGTTAACTGTCTGATTCTACAGGTCAGAGAGACGTGTTGTGTCTGATTCTACAGGTCAGAGAGACGTGTTGTGTCTGATTCTACAGGTCAGAGACGTGTTGTGTCTGATTCTACAGGTCAGAGACGTGTTGTGTCTGATTCTACAGGTCAGAGAGACGTGTTGTGTCTGATTCTACAGGTCAGAGAGACGTGTTGTGTTAACTGTCTGATTCTACAGGTCAGAGAGACGTGTTGTGTCTGATTCTACAGGTCAGAGAGACGTGTTGTGTTAACTGTCTGATTCTACAGGTCAGAGACGTGTTGTGTTAACTGTCTGATTCTACAGGTCAGAGACGTGTTGTGTTAACTGTCTGATTCTACAGGTCAGAGACGTGTTGTGTCTGATTCTACAGGTCAGAGACGTGTTGTGTCTGATTCAACAGGTCAGAGACGTGTTGTGTCTGATTCTACAGGTCAGAGACGTGTTAGGTGTCTGATTCTACAGGTCAGAGAGACGTGTTGTGTTAACTGTCTGATTCTACAGGTCAGATTCTACAGGTCAGACGTGTTGTGTTAGCTGTCTGATTCTACAGGTCAGAGAGACGTGTTGTGTTAGCTGTCTGATTCTACAGGTCAGAGAGACGTGTTGTGTTAGCTGTCTGATTCTACAGGTCAGAGAGACGTGTTGTGTTAGCTGTCTGATTCTACAGGTCAGAGAGACGTGTTGTGTCTGATTCTACAGGTCAGAGAGACGTGTTGTGTCTGATTCTACAGGTCAGAGAGACGTGTTGTGTCTGATTCTACAGGTCAGAGAGACGTGTTGTGTTGCTGTCTGATTCTACAGGTCAGAGAGACGTGTTGTGTTCTGTCTGATTCTACAGGTCAGAGAGACGTGTTGTGTTAGCTGTCTGATTCTACAGGTCAGAGAGACGTGTTGTGTTAGCTGTCTGATTCTACAGGTCAGAGAGACGTGTTGTGTTTGCTGTCTGATTCTACAGGTCAGAGACGTGTTGTGTTGTGTCTGATTCTACAGGTCAGAGAGACGTGTTGTGTCTGATTCTACAGGTCAGAGAGACGTGTTGTGTCTGATTCTACAGGTCAGAGAGACGTGTTGTGTTAGCTGTCTGATTCTACAGGTCAGAGAGACGTGTTGTGTCTGTACAGGTTAGCGTGTTGTGTCTGATTCTACAGGTCAGAGAGACGTGTTGTGTCTGATTCTACAGGTCAGAGAGACGTGTTGTGTCTGATTCTACAGGTCAGAGAGACGTGTTGTGTCTGATTCTACAGGTCAGAGAGACGTGTTGTGTTAGCTGTCTGATTCTACAGGTCAGAGAGACGTGTTGTGTTAGCTGTCTGATTCTACAGGTCAGAGAGACGTGTTGTGTCTGATTCTACAGGTCAGAGAGACGTGTTGTGTCTGATTCTACAGGTCAGAGAGACGTGTTGTGTACAGGTCAGAGCTGTCTGATTCTACAGGTCAGGTCAGAGACGTGTTGTGTTGCTGTCTGATTCTACAGGTCAGAGAGACGTGTTGTGTTAGCTGTCTGATTCTACAGGTCAGAGAGACGTGTTGTGTTAGCTGTCTGATTCTACAGGTCAGAGAGACGTGTTGTCTGATTCTACAGGTCAGAGACGTGTTGTGTCTGATTCTACAGGTCAGAGACGTGTTGTGTCTGATTCTACAGGTCAGAGACGTGTTGTGTCTGATTCTACAGGTCAGAGACGTGTTGTGTCTGATTCTACAGGTCAGAGACGTGTTGTGTCTGATTCTACAGGTCAGAGACGTGTTGTGTTAACTGTCTGATTCTACAGGTCAGAGAGACGTGTTGTGTTAACTGTCTGATTCTACAGGTCAGAGAGACGTGTTGTGTCTGATTCTACAGGTCAGAGACGTGTTGTGTCTGATTCTACAGGTCAGAGACGTGTTGTGTCTGATTCTACAGGTCAGAGACGTGATTCTACAGGTCAGAGAGACGTGTTGTGTTAACTGTCTGATTCTACAGGTCAGAGACGTGTTTGTCTGATTCTACAGGTCAGAGAGACGTGTTGTTAACTGTCTGATTCTACAGGTCAGAGACGTGTTGTGTTAACTGTCTGATTCTACAGGTCAGAGACGTGTTGTGTCTGATTCTACAGGTCAGAGACGTGTTGTGTCTGATTCTACAGGTCAGAGACGTGTTGTGTCTGATTCTACAGGTCAGAGACGTGTTGTGTCTGATTCTACAGGTCAGAGACGTGTTGTGTTAGTGTCTGATTCTACAGGTCAGAGAGACGTGTTGTGTTAACTGTCTGATTCTACAGGTCAGAGAGACGTGTTGTGTTAGCTGTCTGATTCTACAGGTCAGAGAGACGTGTTGTGTTAGCTGTCTGATTCTACAGGTCAGAGAGACGTGTTGTGTTAGCTGTCTGATTCTACAGGTCAGAGAGACGTGTTGTGTTAGCTGTCTGATTCTACAGGTCAGAGAGACGTGTTGTGTCTGATTCTACAGGTCAGAGAGACGTGTTGTGTCTGATTCTACAGGTCAGAGAGACGTGTTGTGTCTGATTCTACAGGTCAGAGAGACGTGTTGTGTTAGCTGTCTGATTCTACAGGTCAGAGAGACGTGTTGTGTTAACTGTCTGATTCTACAGGTCAGAGAGACGTGTTGTGTTAGCTGTCTGATTCTACAGGTCAGAGAGACGTGTTGTGTTAGCTGTCTGATTCTACAGGTCAGAGAGACGTGTTGTGTTAGCTGTCTGATTCTACAGGTCAGAGAGACGTGTTGTGTTAGCTGTCTGATTCTACAGGTCAGAGAGACGTGTTGTGTCTGATTCTACAGGTCGTGATGTCTGATTCTACAGGTCAGAGAGACGTGTTGTGTCTGATTCTACAGGTCAGAGAGACGTGTTGTGTCTGATTCTACAGGTCAGAGAGACGTGTTGTGTCTGATTCTACAGGTCAGAGACGTGTTGTGTCTGATTCTACAGGTCAGAGACGTGTTGTGTCTGATTCTACAGGTCAGAGAGACGTGTTGTGTCTGATTCTACAGGTCAGAGAGACGTGTTGTGTCTGATTCTACAGGTCAGAGAGACGTGTTGTGTCTGATTCTACAGGTCAGAGACGTGTTGTGTCTGATTCTACAGGTCAGAGAGACGTGTTGTGTTAGCTGTCTGATTCTACAGGTCAGAGAGACGTGTTGTGTCTGATTCTACAGGTCAGAGAGACGTGTTGTGTCTGATTCTACAGGTCAGAGAGACGTGTTGTGTCTGATTCTACAGGTCAGAGAGACGTGTTGTGTTAACTGTCTGATTCTACAGGTCAGAGAGACGTGTTGTGTTAGCTGTCTGATTCTACAGGTCAGAGACGTGTTGTGTCTGATTCTACAGGTCAGAGAGACGTGTTGTGTCTGATTCTACAGGTCAGAGAGACGTGTTGTGTCTGATTCTACAGGTCAGAGAGACGTGTTGTGTCTGATTCTACAGGTCAGAGAGACGTGTTGTGTTAGCTGTCTGATTCTACAGGTCAGAGACGTGTTGTGTTAACTGTCTGATTCTACAGGTCAGAGAGACGTGTTGTGTTAACTGTCTGATTCTACAGGTCAGAGAGACGTGTTGTGTTAGCTGTCTGATTCTACAGGTCAGAGAGACGTGTTGTGTTAGCTGTCTGATTCTACAGGTCAGAGAGACGTGTTGTGTTAGCTGTCTGATTCTACAGGTCAGAGAGACGTGTTGTGTTTGCTGTCTGATTCTACAGGTCAGAGAGACGTGTTGTGTCTGATTCTACAGGTCAGAGACGTGTTGTGTCTGATTCTACAGGTCAGAGAGACGTGTTGTGTTAGCTGTCTGATTCTACAGGTCAGAGAGACGTGTTGTGTTAACTGTCTGATTCTACAGGTCAGAGACGTGTTGTGTTAGCTGTCTGATTCTACAGGTCAGAGAGACGTGTTGTGTTAACTGTCTGATTCTACAGGTCAGAGAGACGTGTTGTGTTAGCTGTCTGATTCTACAGGTCAGAGAGACGTGTTGTGTCTGATTCTACAGGTCAGAGAGACGTGTTGTGTTAACTGTCTGATTCTACAGGTCAGAGAGACGTGTTGTGTCTGATTCTACAGGTCAGAGAGACGTGTTGTGTCTGATTCTACAGGTCAGAGAGACGTGTTGTGTCTGATTCTACAGGTCAGAGAGACGTGTTGTGTCTGATTCTACAGGTCAGAGAGACGTGTTGTGTTAACTGTCTGATTCTACAGGTCAGAGAGACGTGTTGTGTCTGATTCTACAGGTCAGAGAGACGTGTTGTGTTAACTGTCTGATTCTACAGGTCAGAGAGACGTGTTGTGTCTGAACAGGTCAGAGAGGTGTCTGATTCTACAGGTGTCTGATTCTACAGGTCAGAGACAGGACGTGTTGTGTCTGATTCTACAGGTCAGAGAGACGTGTTGTGTCTGTTAGACGTGTTGTGTCTGATTCTACAGGTCACGTGTTGTGGATTCTACAGGTCAGAGAGCGTGTTGTTGTGTCTGATTCTACAGGTCAGAGACGTGTTGTGTCTGATTCTACAGGTTGTTGTGTCTGATTCTACAGGTCAGAGAGGACGTGTTTTGTCTGATTCTACAGGTAACGTGTTGTGTCTGATTCTACAGGTCAGAGAGACGTGTTGTGTCTGATTCTACAGGTCAGAGAGACGTGTTGTGTCTGATTCTACAGGTCAGAGAGACGTGTTGTGTCTGATTCTACAGGTCAGAGAGACGTTTTGTGTTGTGTCTGATTCTACAGGTCAGAGAGACGTGTTGTGTTAACTGTCTGATTCTACAGGTCAGAGAGACGTGTTGTGTTAGCTGTCTGATTCTACAGGTCAGAGAGACGTGTTGTGTTAGCTGTCTGATTCTACAGGTCAGAGAGACGTGTTGTGTTAACTGTCTGATTCTACAGGTCAGAGAGATGTGTTTTGTTAGCAGATTTCTGTCTGAATATTTCAAAACATTGTGTCCTGCTGAACAACCTCAGTGAGGTTCAGTGAGCCTGACAGTACACTTCACAAAATGGCCTCCTGTTCCCTTCGTAGTGCCACAGGGCCCTGGTCAAATGACATCCTATCCTGGGCCTCTTTAAAGTCACATAGATCACATCATTACTCTTTGTTTACAAAGACCTGCTCTACAAGCTTCTGACGTACCTGACGTCACTGTTAACAACCCCTAGCGGAGTATGTATGTCTGGTGGGCTATGTATGTACAGTTGAAGTCGGAAGCCAAATACATTTATTCAGTTTTTCACAATTCCTGACATTTAATCAGAGTAAAAATCCCTGTCTTAGGTCAGTTAGGATCACCACTTTATTTTAAGAATGTGAAATGTCAGAATAATAGTAGAGAGAATTATTTATTTCAGCTTTTATTTCTTTAATCACATTCCCAGTGGGTCAGAAGTTTACATACACTCAATTAGTATTTGGTAGCATTGCCTTTTTAAATTGTTTAACTTGGGTCAAACGTTTTGGGTAGACTTCCACAAGCTTCCCACAATAAGTTGGGTGAATTTTGGCCCATTCCTCCTGACAGAGCTGGTGTAACTGAGTCAAGTTTGTAGGCCTCCTTGCTCGTACACACTTTTCCAGTTCTGCCCATGTAACAGGGTTGATTATGTTATAGAAAGGTGTATTTAATGTTCAAGCATTCTTATTGGTTGGTTCAACTCTGACAATAAGGTGTGTTGTGATTGGCTTTTTCACACCTTCAATTGACTCTAATGATGGTAAGGATAACTCTTCTATATACACGGGGTACCAGGTAATAACATGGTTATATACAGGAAGTACCAGGTAATAACATGGCTATATACAGGGAGTACCAGGTAATAACATGGTTATATACAGGGAGGTAATAACATGGTTATATACAGGGAGTACCAGGTAATAACATGGTTATATACAGGAAGTACCAGGTAATAACATGGTTATATACAGGGAGTACCAGGTAATAACATGGTTATATACAGGGAGGTAATAACATGGTTATATACAGGGAGTACCAGGTAATAACATGGTTATATACAGGAAGTACCAGGTAATACCATGGCTATATACAGGGAGTACCAGTACTGAGTCGATGTGCACATATAAGTAGCGATAAAGTCACTTGACAACAGGATAGATAGTAGACCGTAACAGCAGTATACTGTAGGTAGGGGTAAAGGATAGATAATAGACAGTAACAGCAGTATACTGTAGGTAGGGGTAAAGGATAGATAATAGACAGTAACAGCAGTAGGTAGGAGTAAAGTGACGAGACAAATTGATTTTTGATACTATCGCAAATGTAAGCAGCATTCCCCAAGAGAACTTCAGCAGTAATACATTCATGAACTTCTTTGAGGAAAAGATCATGATTATTAGAAAGCAAATTACGGACTCCTCTTTAAATCTGCGTATTCCTTCAAAGCTCAGTTGTCTGCACAACTCTGCCAGGACCTAGGATCAAGAGAGACGCTGAAGTGTTTTAGTACTATATCCCTTGACACAATGATGAAAATAATCATGGCCTCTAAACCTTCAAGCTGCATACTGGACCCTATTCCAACTAAACTACTGAAAGAGCTGCTTCCTGTGCTTGGCCCTCCTATGTTGAACATAATAAATGGCTCTCTATCCACCGGATGTGTACCAAACTCACTAAAAGTGGCAGTAATAAAGCCTCTCTTGAAAAAGCCAAACCTTGACCAGAAAATATAAAAAACTATCGGCCTACATCGAATCTTCCATTCCTCTCTACATTTTTAGAAAAGGCTGTTGCGCAGCAACTCACTGCCTTCCTGTAAACAAAAAATGTATACGAAATGCTTCAGTCTGGTTTTAGACCCCGTCATAGCACTGAGATGGCACTTGTGAAGGTGGTAAATTACCTTTTAATGGCATCAGACCGAGGCTCTGCATCTGTCCTCGTGCTCCTAAACCTTAGTGCTGCTTTTGATACCATCGATCACCAGATTCTTTTGGAGAGATATCTGTCGGAACGATATCAGTTTGTCTCTGTGAATGGTTTGTCCTCTGACAAATCAACTGTAAATTTCGGGGTTCCTCAAGGTTCCGTTTTAGGAAAACTATTGTTTTCACTATATATTTTACCTCTTGGGGATGTTATTCGAAAACATATTGTTGACTTTCACTGCTATGTGGATGACACACAGCTGTACATTTCAATGAAACATGGTGAAGCCCCAAAATTGCCCTCGCTAGAAGCATGTGTTTCAGACATAACGAAGTGGATGGCTGCAAACTTTCTACTTTTAAACTCGGACAAAACAGAGATGCTAGTTCAGGGTCCCAAGAAACAAAGAGATCTTCTGTTGAATCTGACAATTACTCTTAATGGTTGTACAGTCGTCTCAAATAAAACTGTCAAGGACCTCGGCATTACTCTGGACCCTGATCTCTCTTTTGACGAACATATCAAGACTGTTTCAAGGACAGTTTTTTTTTTTTTTTCCATCTACGTAACATTGCAAAAATCAGAAACTTTCCATCCAAAAATGAGGCAGAAAAATTCATCCATGCTTTTGTTACTTCTAGGTTAAACTACTGCAATGCTCTACTTTCCGGCTACCCGGATAAAGCACTAAATAAACTTCAGTTAGTGCTAAATACGGCTGCTAGAATCCTGACTAGAACCAAAAAATTTGATCATATTACTCCAGTGCTAGCCTCTCTACACTGGCTTCCTGTCAAAGCAAGGGCTGATTTAAGGTTTTACTGCTAACCTACAAAGCATTACATGGGCTTGCTCCTACCTATCTCTCTGATTTGGTCCTGCCGTACATACCTACACGTACGCTACGGTCACAAGACGCAGGCCTCCTAATTGTCCCTAGAATTTCTAAGCAAACAGCTGGAGGCAGGGCTTTCTCCTATAGAGCTCCATTATTATGGAACGGTCTGCCTACCCATGTGAGAGACGCAGATCCGGTCTCACCCTTTAAGTCTTTACTGAAGACTCATCTCTTCAGTGGGTCATATGATTGAGTGTAGTCTGGCCCAGGAGTGTGAAGGTGAACGGAAAGGCTCTGGAGCAACGAACTGCCCTTGCTGTCTCTGCCTGGCCGGTTCCCCTCTTTCCACTGGGATTCTCTGCCTCTAACCCTATTACAGGGGCTGAGTCACTGGCTTACTGGGGCTCTTTCATGCCGTCCCTAGGAGGGGTGCGTCACTCGAGTGGGTAGTCACTGATGTGATCTTCCTGTCTGGGTTGGCACCCCCCCTTGGGTTGTGCCGTGGCGGAGATCTTTGTGGGCTATACTCGGCCTTGTCTCAGGATGGTAAGTTGGTGGTTAAAGATATCCCTCTAGCGGTGTGGGGGCTGTGCTTTGGCAAAGTGGGTGGGGTTATATCCTTCCTGTTTGGCCCTGTCCGGGGGTATCATCGGATGGGGCCACAGTGTCTCCTGACCCCTCCTGTCTCAGCCTCCAGTATTTATGCTGCAGTAGTTTGTGTCGGGGGGCTAGGGTCAGTTTGTTTTATCTGGAGTTCTTATCCGGTGTCCTGTGTGAATTTAAGTATGCTCTCTCTCGGAGGACCTGAGCCCTAGGACCATGCCTCCGGGACTACCTGGCCTGATGACTCCTTGCTGTCCCCAGTCCACCTGGCCGTGCTGCTGCTCCAGTTTCAACTGTTCTGCCTGCAGCTATGGAACTCTGACCTGTTCACCGGACGTGCTACCTGTCCCAGACCTATTATTTGACCATGCTGGTCATTTATGAACATTTGAACATCTTGGCCATGTTCTGTTATAATCTCTACCCGGCACAGCCAGAAGAGGACTGGCCACCCCTCATAGCCAGGTTTCTTCCTAGGTTTTGGCCTTTCTAGGGAGTTTTTCCTAGCCACCGTGCTTCTACACCTGCATTGCTTGCTGTTTGGGGGGTTTTAGGCTGGGTTTCTGTACAGCACTTTGAGATATCAGCTGATGTACAAAGGGCTATATATAGTGATTTTCATGGTGTCCAAAAGCCTTTAGAATTTTTCCATCTGTGTTCATTAATAATCCTTCAATTCACGAGAGGCCGAATATTCTCTCTCACCGGAGAATGCATCAGAGAGAACACAACAGCACCTCTGTCTCAGTCTGTAGAGAACACAACAGCACCTCAGTCTGTAGAGAACACAACAGCGTCTCAGTCTGTAGAGAACACAACAGCACCTCTGTCTGTCTGTAGAGAACACAACAGCACCTCTGTCTGTCTGTAGAGAACACAACAGCACCTCTGTCTGTCTGTAGAGAACACAACAGCACCTCTGTCTCAGTCTGTCGAGAACACAACAGCACCTCTGTCTGTCTGTAGAGAACACAACAGCACCTCTGTCTGTCTGTAGAGAACACAACAGCACCTCTGTCTGTCTGTAGAGAACACAACAGCACCTCTGTCTGTCTGTAGAGAACACAACAGCACCTCTGTCTGTCTGTAGAGAACACAACAGCACTCTGTCTGTCTGTAGAGAACACAACAGCACCTCTGTCTGTCTGTAGAGAACACAACAGCACCTCTGTCTGTCTGTAGAGAACACAACAGCACTCTGTCTGTCTAGAGAACACAACAGCACCTCTGTCTGTCTGTAGAGAACACAACAGCACTCTGTCTGTCTGTAGAGAACACAACAGCACCTCTGTCTGTCTGTCTGTCTGTCGAGAACACAACAGCACCTCTGTCTGTCTGTCGAGAACACAACAGCACCTCTGTCTGTCTGTAGAGAACACTCAGCACCTCTGTCTGTCTGTAGAGAACACAACAGCACCTCTGTCTGTCTGTAGAGAACACAACAGCACCTCTGTCTGTCTGTAGAGAACACAACAGCACCTCTGTCTGTCTGTAGAGAACACAACAGCACCTCTGTCTGTCTGTAGAGAACACAACAGCACCTCTGTCTGTCTGTAGAGAACACAACAGCACCTCTGTCTCAGTAGAGAACACAACAGCACCTCTGTCTCAGTAGAGAACACAACAGCACCTCTGTCTGTCTGTAGAGAACACAACAGCACCTCTGTCTGTCTGTAGAGAACACAACAGCACCTCTGTCTGTCTGTAGAGAACACAACAGCACCTCTGTCTGTCTGTAGAGAACACAACAGCACCTCTGTCTGTCTGTAGAGAACACAACAGCACCTCTGTCTGTCTGTAGAGAACACAACAGCACCTCTGTCTGTCTGTAGAGAACACAACAGCACCTCTGTCTGTCTGTAGAGAACACAACAGCACCTCTGTCTGTCTGTAGAGAACACAACAGCACCTCTGTCTGTCTGTCGAGAACACAACAGCACCTCTGTCTGTCTGTCGAGAACACAACAGCACCTCTGTCTGTCTGTCGAGAACACAACAGCACCTCTGTCTGTCTGTCGAGAACACAACAGCACCTCTGTCTGTCTGTAGAGAACACAACAGCACCTCTGTCTGTCTGTAGAGAACACAACAGCACCTCTGTCTGTCTGTAGAGAACACAACAGTCTGTCTTAGAGAACACAACAGCACCTCTGTCTGTCTGTAGAGAACACAACAGCACCTCTGTCTGTCTGTAGAGAACACAACAGCACCTCTGTCTGTCTGTAGAGAACAAACAGCACCTCTGTCTGTCTGTAGAGAACACAACAGCACCTCTGTCTGTCTGTAAGAACACAACAGCACCTCTGTCTGTCTGTAGAAACAACAGCACCTCTGTCTGTCTGTCGAGAACACAACAGCACCTCTGTCTGTCTGTCGAGAACACAACAGCACCTCTGTCTGTCTGTAGAGAACACAACAGCACCTCTGTCTGTCTGTAGAGAACACAACAGCACCTCTGTCTGTCTGTAGAGAACACAACAGCACCTCTGTCTGTCTGTAGAGAACACAACAGCACCTCTGTCTGTCTGTAGAGAACACAACAGCACCTCTGTCTGTCTGTAGAGAACACAACAGCACCTCTGTCTGTCTGTAGGAACACAACAGCACTCTGTCTGTCTGTAGAGAACACAACAGCACCTCTGTCTGTCTGTAGAGAACACAACAGCACCTCTGTCTGTCTTAGAGAACACAACAGCACCTCTGTCTGTCTGTAGAGAACACAACAGCACCTCTGTCTGTCTGTAGAGAACACAACAGCACCTCTGTCTGTCTGTAGAGAACACAACAGCACCTCTGTCTGTCTGTAGAGAACACAACAGCACCTCTGTCTGTCTGTAGAGAACACAACAGCACCTCTGTCTGTCTGTAGAGAACACAACAGCACCTCTGTCTGTCTGTAGAGAACACAACAGCACCTCTGTCTGTCTGTAGAGAACACAACAGCACCTCTGTCTGTCTGTAGAGAACACAACAGCACCTCTGTCTGTCTGTAGAGAACACAACAGCACCTCTGTCTGTCTGTAGAGAACACAACAGCACCTCTGTCTGTCTGTAGAGAACACAACAGCACCTCTGTCTGTCTGTAGAGAACACAACAGCACCTCTGTCTGTCTGTAGAGAACACAACAGCACCTCTGTCTGTCTGTAGAGAACACAACAGCACCTCTGTCTGTCTGTAGAGAACACAACAGCAGCTCTGTCTGTCTGTAGAGAACACAACAGCACCTCTGTCTGTCTGTAGAGAACACAACAGCACCTCTGTCTGTCTGTAGAGAACACAACAGCACCTCTGTCTGTCTGTAGAGAACACAACAGCACCTCTGTCTGTCTGTAGAGAACACAACAGCACCTCTGTCTCAGTAGAGAACACAACAGCACCTCTGTCTCAGTAGAGAACACAACAGCACCTCTGTCTCAGTAGAGAACACAACAGCACCTCTGTCTCAGTAGAGAACACAACAGCACCTCTGTCTCAGTAGAGAACACAACAGCACCTCTGTCTCAGTAGAGAACACAACAGCACCTCTGTCTCAGTAGAGAACACAACAGCACCTCTGTCTCAGTAGAGAACACAACAGCACCTCTGTCTCAGTAGAGAACACAACAGCACCTCTGTCTCAGTAGAGAACACAACAGCACCTCTGTCTCAGTAGAGAACACAACAGCACCTCTGTCTCAGTAGAGAACACAACAGCACCTCTGTCTCAGTAGAGAACACAACAGCACCTCTGTCTCAGTAGAGAACACAACAGCACCTCTGTCTCAGTAGAGAACACAACAGCACCTCTGTCTCAGTAGAGAACACAACAGCACCTCTGTCTCAGTAGAGAACACAACAGCACCTCTGTCTCAGTAGAGAACACAACAGCACCTCTGTCTTAGAGAACACAACAGCACCTCTGTCTCAGTAGAGAACACAACAGCACCTCTGTCTCAGTAGAGAACACAACAGCACCTCTGTCTCAGTAGAGAACACAACAGCACCTCTGTCTCAGTAGAGAACACAACAGCACCTCTGTCTCAGTAGAGAACACAACAGCACCTCTGTCTCAGTAGAGAACACAACAGCACCTCTGTCTCAGTCTGTATCTGATGCGGTCCCCCATAGCATTGAATGCAAGGCAAGCATCTGGCCTGTTAAAATAAGAGTGAACTCAGCTGTGGATGGTCCTGGCACTCACAAAAAAGAAAAGGAAGCCAGTTTAGATTTGGCTTCAGACTAATCGCCTCAGAAACCAAACATTACTGACTGAAAAAAATAATAACTGAATTGTTTCATCTTGTTAGCTAGCTAAAAATCATCCCTTTCCTAAATTAGCCATGGATGGAGATAGGGATTTGGACTTGTGGTTTTCCTTAATTCTCCGTACTGGCCAATGATTATAAAGGCGATTCTGATCCAGCCATTAATTCATACATTGTTGTGCTCCTGGCCTGAGAGGATGGAAGGTCAATATGTAGCTAGATGTAGAAGGCTAGATGTTAACTAGCCGGCCTGGTGTATTGTTGCCCATTAGGCTAGCGAGCATTTTAGCCAGGTAGCCTAGGACAACATAAAACGCTTGTACTATATGACAGTGTCACCATGGCATTGGCTTGAGCCAATTATTATTTACACAAAGCAATACGATATTTAGCTCATGTTGAGTGGACTGAATTGTTTTGTGTGTTTTAGTTAGGGTCAGTCGAATGAAGTTGAAATGGTGCTGGAATAGTGGAGGCAGCTCCTGTTTTCTTTGCGACTTTGTTCTTTTCTGGTAGTCTGAAACATTACCTTGCTTGACCATGCAACATGCTTTGTGAACTCCACAGGACAGAGGTTTCTCTCCGGTCCCAGCCTTTACATCTCTCAGCGTCGAGACCGATATGAACTAGCCACTATTTTACTCACAAGTTCTGATTAAGGCCGAAACGTCAACCATAATAGTTGTATCAATAAAAACAATGGTGAGCTTTGCACCCTTTCAATGATAATCTCTTTTAAATGCACCTCGATTCACATCGGTTGAGCGCCCGCCACTTCTTTCCACTGACTGGGCCAGAAAGATAAGGGCAACGAATTAAGTAAATCTCAAAATGCATCTTTATTCACAATGTTTTCATCTTTTTAATAATTACAGACATGTTACACACACAGGACAATCCACACCAGAAATTAAAGTGCTGAATGAGAGTGGAAGGTATTGGTGTAGTAGACTCTGAAAATCACCAGTATATTCATTTCACAACATATGCAAACAACTCACTGAAGACAAACACAGACCTGAAAATGGTTCAAGAATAAAATCTGGACACCAAGGTGAGTTAGCCGTTTTAAGAACTGCTTTCACAAAACCAGAAAATGAAGACCCGAGATTCTGATCATACTGTCAGTTATGCACCTTTTCAGAAAACGGCAATGTTCCCGTGTTCAGAGAGAGACAGCATTGATCATAAAACTCTGTATTTCTCAGCTCAAAAATCAGAAAATTACCTTTTTTTTTTTTTTAATGGCACATAGCCAACAATGGATTGAATCCTGGCCTTAATCTAAGTAACCAGTTCATCAATGTAAACTGGTTGCTAAGCAACTAGTGGATGCGACAGGCAACAACTGAAGTCGAATCAATCTCATTCTGGGGAAAACTTCACACCAAAATACTGACTTGATTTCAACACCAGCTGCTGCTCTCCCCCCTTCGGTCATTCCCGAAAACGCCCCGGGCTCAGCCGGTCATTCCCGAAAACGCCCCGGGCTCAGCCGGTCATTCCCGAAAACGCCCCGGGCTCAGCCGGTCATTCCCAAAAACGCCCCGGGCTCAGCCGGTCATTCCCAAAAACGCCCCGGGCTCAGCCGGTCATTCCCAAAAACGCCCCGGGCTCAGCCGGTCATTCCCAAAAACGCCCCGGGCTCAGCCGGTCATTCCCGAAAACGCCCCGGGCTCAGCCGGTCATTCCCAAAAACGCCCCGGGCTCAGCCGGTCATTCCCAAAAACGGCCCGGGCTCAGCCGGTCATTCCCGAAAACGCCCCGGGCTCAGCAAGCAGACACCTTCAACTCTCAACTCTGTCGCAACGTGAATGAAATCTATTAGGCTAAATGAATGCAGTAACACTATCAATGCAACCCAATGCAAGACTTCACTATGAACACTTCAGGACTCCTCAGTGAAGAGACTCAACGTTCTGTCTTTGTAAAAACAACTTGAAAACATTGTTTTTCCCCCCTCCCATTATTTTCACTAGCAGTAAAATGTCCTCTGACAACGCAGATACTGATTGGACAGACTGGTTGATGGTCTGGTTCAACCTGTGTTCCATGACATTTCACTTACCCAGAATCACATTCAATGTCTTGGAACAGTTGGTGACAACATGACCGACATTCAAAGTTACCAACCCCCCCCCCCCCCCCACCCCCATATCTCTGTTCAACACAGTGTCTTCCTAACAGCTGAAACCATATCTCCCCCGAACTCCAACAGGTCACACTGCTCCAGCTCGTCATATCTGCCGGAACGTAGGAAACAGACAACGGTTGTCTTACAGGCGTCTATACAGGGCTCTGACACATGGCCTTTATGTCTGAGGTACCAGAACCGCTGAAACACACGGTCGTCCTGGAGGAAGGTCCTGATCAGCCCGTCCCAGTCCGCCGGGAACAGGGATGAGACGCCGTAGGCTTCCGAAGCACGGTAGAGGAGGGTCCATTTGGGGTTTGGGTCAGGGTGGAAGACGGCGTGTTGTGAGGTGGTGGGGAGCAGGGAGGAGACCCCCCCTTCAGGCTGTCGGTTAGCCTCTGTAAGGTTTAAGATATACGTCTCGTGGTCCAGAACAAACCGGGAACTGCCCTTGTAGTTACCGTCGACCAGGTAGACCCGGTAACCTGGCAACCGGAGACAACATTTAGAGAAGCTCTATGATTTGTTTTCTGTCTCTAGTACATGACTAACAGTTTGAGACAGTTTCTTGTCCTCGCTCGTGACAGAGTAGAAGAGACCATACATTCTGATTGAGAGGCAACAAATTCAAGTGTGGGTGAGGGGATGTTAGGGCAGGGGTCTGGCAATCGGTGGCTATAGAGTCTGACCCGGGTTGAGGTGTGTGTGTGTGTGCGCGCATGTACCTGGGTTGAGGTTGACATAGGTGGTGATGGAGGGAGCGATGAAGGCCACGCCCACAGCCCTAGTCATCGTCGCCTCATCATAAAACATCTGAAACTCATCCATGTGCGTGTGGCCGAAGAACTGACCAGTGACCGTACCCTCATACCTAGACACAGACGGATACACACATTAAAACCACCCACAGCAGAACAAATGTGATCCAGAACTACAGTCAGCAAGAACTAGTTCATAAACCTCTCCCTCAGGAAAAGACTATTTTGTTGAAGCCCTGAACTAGCTCACCGGGGTTAATCTAGTCAAGGGCTTGCTGGTTAGTTGGTGTTCTCAGGAACGGGTCCCTGAGGAGAGGTGTGAGAACCAGTGACAGAACTGAATGTGGTCTGGAGTCCACATGACTATATAAAATAAATTATCTGACAGATTGGTACCAGTCTGGGATTTTTAATATATATATATATATATTTATTATCTCGCTCTCAACACGAGTTATTATATAGTAGATTATATAACCCCTGGCTGGAACACACTGAACAGAACAAAAAAAATTAAAAAACATGTTAAGTTGTGCACAACATTTGAGAGAAATTAGCTTTTTCTGCACATGGAACATTGCTGGAATGTTTTATTTCAGCTCATGAAACCAACACTTTACATGTTTAGTTTATATTTTAGTTCAGTTTATATTGGTATTGTAATGTAACCTAACATACTAAATGGAGTGGCACGGATGTTTTTTTGTAATACATAATACGTTTTGCTCTGAGACCAGGTTGTCCCTCTGCAGTATTCTGTGGGAATGAGCTGAACACACTGAACAAAACAAATTTAAAAAAACCATGTTAAGTGTTGGTCCCATGTTTTCTGAGACAAAATAAATAAGATCAGACATGTTCCAGACGTACAACAAGCTTCTCATTTACTGCACAAAATGTGTTTACATCCCTGTTAGTGAGCATTTCTCCATTTACCAAGATAATCCATCCACCTGACAGGTGTGGCATATCAATATGATTAAACAGCATGATCATTACACAGGTGCACTTTGTGCCGGGGGTCAATAAAAAGCCACTCTAAAAATGTGCAGTTTTGTCACACAACACAATGCCACAGATGTCTCAAGTTTTTGAGGGAGCGTGCAATTGGCACGCTGACTGCAGGAATGTCCACCAGAGCTGTTTCCAGAATTTTGAACATAGGCCAATTTAGGTCATTTTAGAGAATTTTGCAGGACATCCAACCGGCCTCACAACCACCTTCTTCACATGTGGGATCGTCTGAGACCAGCCACACTGACAGCTGATGAAACTGAGGAATATTTCTGTATGTAATAGAAAGTCCTTTTGTGGGGAAAAAAAAAAAACTCATTCTGATTGGCTCCAAAGTAGATGGGCCTATGCCCACCCATGGCGGTGCCTCTGCATGCAGTGGCTACCAAGGATAGGAGGACTGTTACATGAACACGCAGACAGTGATGGTGAGGGGCCAAAATGGTGATACAAAACAAATCCCTGCTAGGGGGAAATACAGGGTTTAACTAAGTAAAACAAAAGACTAATCTACATGATCAGTCTGTCAAATTTTAGTTAATATGAACCTAACTCACAGCTAAAAAAAAATGTAAAGAAAGCCAATGTTATGGGCTGATTAATTGGGTCTGATTTTAAGTTCATGCAGCAGGAGCCAAGGTAAGTTGCTAGCTAGCATTAAACTTACGTTAACATAATCACTAGTTAAACTAGTAATATCAACCATGTGTAGTTAACTAGCTTTGTCCTGTGTTGCAAATAATAAATGCGGTGCCTGTTAAATTTATCATCGAGCCTACGTCGCCAAACGGGTGATTTAACAAGCGCATTCGCTAAAAAAAAAACAACCACTGTCGTTGCACCAACGTACCTAACCATAAACATCAACGCCTTTCTTAAAATCAATACTCAAGTATATATTTTTTTTACCTGCATATTTAGTTAAGAAATTCATGTTAGCAGGCAATATTAACTAGGGAAATTGTGTCACTTCTCTTGCGTTCTGTGCAAGCAGAGTCAGGGTGTATGCAGCAGTTTGGGCCGCCTGGCTTGTTGCGAACGGTGTGAAGACCAAGAACGGTTCCATATTTCACTGAAAGAATAAATGTTTTGTTTTTCAAAATGATCGCTTCTGGATTTGACCACATTAATGACCAATGTCTCGTATTTCTGTGTGTTTATTATATTATAATTAAGTCTATGATCTGATAGAGCAGTCTGACTGAGCGGGGGTAAGCACCAGCAGGCTCGTGAGCATTCATTCAAACAGCACTTTTGTGCATTTGTCAGAAGCTCTTCGCAATACTTGAACAGTGCGGTTTATATGACTTCAAGCCTATCAACTCCCGAGATTAGGCTGGCAATACTCTAGTGCCTATAAGAACATCCAATAGTCAAAGGTTAATGAAATACAAAATGGTATAGAGAGAAATAGTGCTGTAATAACTACAACCTAAAACTTCTTACCTGGGAATATTGAAGACTCATGTTAGAAGGAACCACCAGCTTTCATATGTTCTGAGCAAGGAACTTAAACAGCTTCTTTTTTTTTTTCTTCATGGCACATATTGCACTTTTACTTTCTCCAGTGTTTTTGCATTACTTAAACATGTTTCATTGGAGACTAAATTGATTATGTATTATATTAAGTTAATTCGGTATAGTTGTAATTGTCATCATTACAAATAGACATAAATAAATTCATCCGATTAATCGGTATTGTCTTTTTTTGGTCCTCCAATAAGCGGTATCGCTGTTGAAGTTCAACACAACAAAAGCAATATCTTTGGGGCTACACTGAACATATTTACATAGTACACGTTCTGCCTGTGGACATCTGTTGTACAATGTGCCAGCAGAGCATGAGACCAGTCGTTGGTATAATTGATCTCTTTCAGGCAGGTAGTCACCTGGCATAGCCCTTTATACCACTGTATTGTAGAGGGAAAGAGTGTGGTCTTTCACCTCTATAGTGGCATCCAGTTTAAGACAGGCTCAGCTACACTTAACAACGCCTCAACGCCTCTCATTCAAAAATAATCTACAGCTACACTTAACGGTTTAACAAACAACGCATCATTTTCACCTAATTCTCTCATTCTGAAAATGTACCACATACTGTAGAGGGATTGTCAACTTCAGATTCAGGTAAACTACTAACGTTAACGCGTTATAACTTGAGGAACGGCAAGGAGTCGTACCGTTACCAGTTAGTAACCTAACCAATTCGTTATTGTATTAACGTTACCTTACCTTACGTAACACGTCAGCTGCCTGACAATCAGCCAGCTAATTTTTCACACCATAAACTAAATGATTTGATCAGTTAAATTGGCTAATGTTGCTCAACATTTCTCTGGATTATCTAACGGAGAAACCGATCCAGCTAACCAGATACTTAACGATGCTAATCATACTTGTTCACCACTTTCTCCTTCAGCTCAAACTCTCCAAAAGCCGGTTGTTTTTCGGTTACAGCTCATGAAGTCCGCTTCATCACCTTCTCGCCCCGGTCTCTCACCCACCCGCTACCTCGCCCCGGTCTCTCACCCACCCGCTACCTCGCCCCGGTCTCTCACCCACCCGCTACCTCGCCCCGGTCTCTCACCCACCCGCTACCTCGCCCCGGTCTCTCACCCACCCGCTACCTCGCCCCGGTCTCTCACCCACCCGCTACCTCGCCCCGGTCTCTCACCCACCCGCTACCTCGCCCCGGTCTCTCACCTACAGTTACCTCGCCCAGTTACCTCGCCCCGGTCTCTCCTACCGTCTCTCCTACCGTCTCTCCTACAGTTACCTCACCCCGGTCCCACCTACCGTTACCTCAGTTACCGTTAAGGGAGACACGCTGCTGTAACGGGACAAGTCTCTTCTTTCAGTCGGGCGCTGCGTTCTGTTGTCATGTGAAAGACTGGCTGAGCCTTGGAAACAGCGGGGATTGGTCCAAACGCACTTCACTCATTCACTGACAGCCAATAGTGATTCAAAGACCCCAGCCCCCCAAACTTCCCATCGGGATCTACATGAATCACTTAGGTCCCCTATATTGGATTCAAAATGGCGAATTTCGCATCCCTGACCATCTCTTCCTACCGGTTGATGATGTGGTAGTAGTTCCAACTCCAGCTGCTCAAACAGAGACCAGGGGGGATGTGACCGATGATGTGGACCTGAGACAGAGACAAGGGGGGGGAGGGGGACCAGTGAGACGAGGTAGGGAGGGGGACCAGTGAGACGAGGGGGACCAGTGAGACGAGGGGAGGGGGGGCAGTGAGACGAGGGGGAGGGGGCAGTGAGACGAGGGGGGGGGGGGGGCGGCGGCGGCCAGTGAGACGAGGGGAGGGGGGCAGTGAGACGAGGGGAGGGGGCAGTGAGACGAGGGGAGGGGGGGCAGTGAGACGAGGGGAGGGGGACCAGTGAGACGAGGGGAGGGGACCAGTGAGACAAGGGGGAGGGGGACCAGTGAGACAAGGGGGAGGGGGACCAGTGAGAGCCATGAGAGAGAGAAAGATACAATGGTTACAGGTTAGTTACACCCCTATTCTCAACCCTCACTCCCTCCTTCCCAAATCCTCCTCCCGTCTGTAGCCTGCAGTATATTGACCAGACCGTGGAGTAGGTTATCACTCTCTCCTCACCCTCTCTCCCTTCTACTCACTGGTCTACAGTATTTTGACCAGACAGTGGAGTGGGTTATCACTCTCTCCTCACTGGCCTGTAGTATATTGACCAGACAGTGGAGTGGGTTATCACTCTCTCCTCACTGGCCTGTAGTATATTGACCAGACAGTGGAGTGGGTTATCACTCTCTCCCCACTGGCCTGTAGTATATTGACCAGACAGTGGAGTGGGTTATCACTCTCTCCTCACTGGCCTGTAGTATATTGACCAGACAGTGGAGTAGGTTATCACTCTCTCCTCACCCTCTCTCCCTTCTACTCACTGGTCTACAGTATTTTGACCAGACAGTGGAGTGGGTTATCACTCTCTCCTCACTGGCCTGTAGTATATTGACCAGACAGTGGAGTGGGTTATCACTCTCTCCTCACTGGCCTGTAGTATATTGACCAGACAGTGGAGTGGGTTATCACTCTCTCCTCACTGGCCTGTAGTATATTGACCAGACAGTGGAGTGGGTTATCACTCTCTCCTCACTGGCCTGTAGTATATTGACCAGACAGTGGAGTGGGTTATCACTCTCTCCTCACCCTCTCTCCCTTCTCTTCACTGTCCTGTAGTATGTGGATCAGCCACTGGAGCTGGTTAGCAGGGTCAGTAGAGTTGACCATCAGCCAGTAATTTTCCCTGGCACAGAAGTTCATGTTCAGAGACACCACTCGAAGACCTGGCTGGACCTCTACCGTGTAGAACCCACCATGCCTGGAGAGAGGAGAGAGGGGGGGGGGAAGAGGGAAATTCATTTTAGAATAAGGCTGTAACGTAACAAGATGTGGAAGAGTAGGGGTCTGAACACTATGTATGAGTTCTGCTGGTCCAGGGATTGTTAGATCTGGCATATGTCTGAAATGCAGTCGGGGAGGGGGAAGGAGATACCTAGTCAGTTGTACAACTATATGCATTCAACTGAAATGTGTCTTCCACAGTTTTCCCCACATATCGGCTAACCTCATCATGAGGGTTTAACATATCGGCTAACCTCATCATGAGGGTTTAACAGATCGGCTAACCTCATCATGAGGGTTTAACAGATCGGCTAACCTCATCATGACCTCATCATGAGGGTTTAACAGATCGGCTAACCTCATCATGAGGGTTTAACAGATCGGCTAACCTCATCATGAGGGTTTAACAGATCGGCTAACCTCATCATGACCTCATCATGAGGGTTTAACAGATCGGCTAACCTCATCATGAGGGTTTAACAGATCGGCTAACCTCATCATGAGGGTTCAACAGATCGGCTAACCTCATCATGAGGGTTCAACAGATCGGCTAACCTCATCATGAGGGTTCAACAGATCAGCTAACCTCATCATGAGGGTTCAACATATCGGCTAACCTCATCATGAGGGTTCAACATATCGGCTAACCTCATCATGAGGGTTTAACAGATCAACTAACCTCATGAGGGTTTAACAGATCAGCTAACCTCATCATGAGGGTTTAACAGATCAGCTAACCTCATAATGACCTCATCATGAGGGTTCAACAGATCAGCTAACCTCATCATGAGGGTTTAACAGATCAGCTAACCTCATCATGAGGGTTTAACATATCGGCTAACCTCATCATGAGGGTTTAACAGATCAGCTAACCTCATCATGACCTCATCATGAGGGTTTAACAGATCAGCTAACCTCATCAGGGTTTAACAGATCAGCTAACCTCATCATGAGGGTTTAACAGATCGGCTAACCTCATCATGAGGGTTTAACAGATCAGCTAACCTCATCATGACCTCATCATGAGGGTTTAACAGATCAGCTAACCTCATCATGAGGGTTTAACAGATCGGCTAACCTCATCATGAGGGTTTAACAGATCGGCTAACCTCATCATGAGGGTTTAACAGATCGGCTAACCTCATCATGAGGGTTTAACAGATCGGCTAACCTCATCATGAGGGTTTAACAGAGCTAACCTCATGAGGGGCTAACCTCATCATGAGGGTTTAACAGATCGGCTAACCTCATCATGAGGGTTTAACAGATCGGCTAACCTCATCATGAGGGTTTAACAGATCGGCTAACCTCATCATGAGGGTTTAACAGATCGGCTAACCTCATCATGAGGGTTTAACAGATCGGCTAACCTCATCCTCATCATCATGAGGGTTTAACAGATCGGCTAACCTCATCATGAGGGTTTAACAGATCGGCTAACCTCATCATGAGGGTTTAACAGATCGGCTAACCTCATCATGAGGGTTTAACAGATCGGCTAACCTCATCATGAGGGTTTAACAGATCGGCTAACCTCATCATGAGGGTTTAACAGATCGGCTAACCTCATCATGAGGGTTTAACAGATCGGCTAACCTCTCATGAGGGTTTCAGATGCTAACCTCATCATGAGGGTTTAACAGATCGCTAACCTCTAACCTCATCATGATGAGGGTTTAACAGATCGGCTAACCTCATCATGAGGGTTTAACAGATCGGCTAACCTCATCATGAGGGTTTAACAGATCGGCTAACCTCATCATGAGGGTTTAAGGGTTTAACAGATCGGCTAACCTAACCTCATCATGAGGGTTTAACAGATCGGCTAACCTCATCATGAGGGTTTAACAGATCGGCTAACCTCATCATGAGGGTTTAACAGATCGGCTAATCATGAGGGTTTCATCGGCTAACCTCATCATGAGGGTTTAACAGATCGGCTAACCTCATCATGAGGGTTTAACAGATCGGCTAACCTCATCATGAGGGTTTAACAGATCGGCTAACCTCATCATGAGGGTTTAACAGATCGGCTAACCTCATCATGAGGGTTTAACAGATCGGCTAACCTCATCATGAGGGTTTAACAGATCGGCTAACCTCATCATGAGGGTTTAACAGATCGGCTAACCTCATCATGAGGGTTTAACAGATCGGCTAACCTCATCATGAGGGTTTAACAGATCGGCTAACCTCATCATGACCTCATCATGAGGGTTTAACAGATCGGCTAACCTCATCATGAGGGTTTAACAGATCGGCTAACCTCATCATGAGGGTTTAACAGATCGGCTAACCTCATCATGAGGGTTTAACAGATCGGCTAACCTCATCATGAGGGTTTAACAGAGGGTTTAACAGATCGGCTAACCTCATCATGAGGGTTTAACAGATCGGCTAACCTCATCATGAGGGTTTAACAGATCGGCTAACCTCATCATGAGGGTTTAACAGATCGGCTAACCTCATCATGAGGGTTTAACAGATCGGCTAACCTCATCATGAGGGTTTAACATCGGCTAACCTCATCGGTTTAACAGATCGGCTAACCTCATCATCATGAGGGTTTAACAGATCGGCTAACCTCATCATGAGGGTTTAACAGATCGGCTAACCTCATCATGAGGGTTTAACAGATCGGCTAACCTCATCATGAGGGTTTAACAGATCGGCTAACCTCATCATGACCTCATCATGAGGGTTTAACAGATCGGCTAACCTCATCATGACCTCATCATGAGGGTTTAACAGATCGGCTAACCTCATCAGGGTTTAACAGATCGGCTAACCTCACCATGAGGGTTTAACAGATCAGCTAACCTCATCATGAGGGTTTAACAGATCATCATCATGAGGGTTTAACAGATCAGCTAACCTCATCATGAGGGTTTAACAGATCAGCTAACCTCATCATGAGGGGTTTAACAGATCGGCTAACCTCTAACCTCATCATGAGGGTTTAACAGATCGGCTAACCTCATCATGAGGGTTTAACAGATCGGCTAACCTCATCATGAGGGTTTAACAGATCGGCTAACCTCATCATGAGGGTTTAACAGATCGGCTAACCTCATCATGAGGGTTTAACAGATCAGCTAACCTCATCATGACCTCATCATGAGGGTTCAACAGATCAGCTAACCTCATCATGAGGGTTTAACAGATCAGCTAACCTCATCATGAGGGTTTAACAGATCGGCTAACCTCATCATGAGGGTTTTTAACAGGGATCGGCTAACCTCATCATGAGGGTTTCTAACCTCATCATGAGGGTTTAACAGATCAACCTAACCTCATCATGAGGGTTTAACAGATCGGCTAACCTCATCATGAGGGTTTAACAGTCATCATGAGGGTTTAACAGATAGCTAACCTCATCATGAGGTTTAACAGATGGTTTAACAGATCGCTAACCTCATCATGACCTCATCATGGGTTTAACAGATCAGCTCAACCTCATCATGACCTCATCATGAGGGTTTCAACAGATCAGGGTTTAACTAACCTCACTCATGAGGGTTTAACAGATTGGCTAAACAGATCAGCTAACCTCATCATGAGGGTTTAACAGATCGGCTAACCTCATCAGACTACCTAACAGATCAGCTAACCTCATCATGACCTCATCATGAGGGTTCAACAGATCAGCTAACCTCTCATCAGCTAACCTCATCATGAGGGTTTAACAGATCAGCTAACCTCATCATGACCTCATCATGAGGGTTTAACAGATCAGCTGACCTCATCATGAGAGTTTAACAGATCAGCTGACCTCATCATGAGGGTTCAACAGATCGGCTAACCTCATCATGAGGGTTTAACAGATCAGCTAACCTCATCATGAGGGTTTAACAGATCAGCTAACCTCATCATGACCTCATCATGAGGGTTCAACATATCGGCTAACCTCATCATGAGGGTTTAACAGATCAGCTAACCTCATCATGAGGGTTTAACAGATCAGCTAACCTCATCATGAGGGTTTAACATATCAGCTAACCTCATCATAGGATACAACAACCTGATACCTGGATAGGTGTGTAACATAAACTACGTCAATCTAGTGCCCAAATGCAGTCATTGACATAGCACACAACCATTGGTTGACGCATACAACGACTGAGCAGGGGAATACAACCACTACCTCAGAACTACAGAGGACTGTCTGGATCCTACCAACCACTACCTCAGAACTACCTCACCACTACAGAGGACTGTCTGGATCCTACCAACCACTACCTCACCACTACAGAGGACTGTCTGGATCCTACCAACCACTACCTCAGAACTACCTCACCACTACAGAGGACTGTCTGGATCCTACCTCACCACTACAGAGGACTGTCTGGATCCTACCAACCACTACCTCAGAACTACCTCAGAACTACCTCACCACTACAGAGGACTGTCTGGACCCTACCAACCACTACCTCAGAACTACCTCACCACTACAGAGGACTGTCTGGATCCTACCAACAGCTACCTCAGAACTACCTCACCACTACAGAGGACTGTCTGGATCCTACCAACAGCTACCTCAGAACTACCTCACCACTACAGAGGACTGTCTGGATCCTACCAACCACTACCTCACCACTACAGAGGACTGTCTGGATCCTACCAACCACTACCTCACCACTACAGAGGACTGTCTGGATCCTACCAACCACTACCTCACCACTACAGAGGACTGTCTGGATCCTACCAACCACTACCTCACCACTACAGAGGACTGTCTGGATCCTACCAACCACTACCTCACCACTACAGAGGACTGTCTGGATCCTACCAACCACTACCTCACCACTACAGAGGACTGTCTGGATCCTACCAACCACTACCTCAGAACTACAGAGGACTGTCTGGATCCTACCAACCACTACCTCACCACTACAGAGGACTGTCTGGATCCTACCAACCACTACCTCACCACTACAGAGGACTGTCTGGATCCTACCAACCACTACATCACCACTACAGAGGACTGTCTGGATCCTACCAACCACTACCTCACCACTACAGAGGACTGTCTGGATCCTACCAACCACTACAGAGGACTGTCTGGATCCTACCAACCACTACCTCACCACTACAGAGGACTGTCTGGATCCTACCAACCACTACCTCAGAACTACAGAGGACTGTCTGGATCCTACCAACCACTACCTCAGAACTACCTCAGAACTACCTCACCACTACAGAGGACTGTCTGGACCCTACCAACCACTACCTCAGAACTACCTCACCACTACAGAGGACTGTCTGGATCCTACCAACAGCTACCTCAGAACTACCTCACCACTACAGAGGACTGTCTGGATCCTACCAACCACTACCTCACCACTAGAGGACTGTCTGGATCCTACCAACCACTACAGAGGACTGTCTGGATCCTACCAACCACTACCTCACCACTACAGAGGACTGTCTGGACCCTACCAACCACTACAGAGGACTGTCTGGATCCTACCAACCACTACAGAGGACTGTCTGGATCCTACCAACCACTACCTCAGAACTACCTCACCACTACAGAGGACTGTCTGGATCCTACCAACCACTACCTCAGAACTACAGAGGACTGTCTGGATCCTACCAACCACTACCTCACCACTACAGAGGACTGTCTGGATCCTACCAACCACTACAGAGGACTGTCTGGATCCTACCAACCACTACCTCACCACTACAGAGGACTGTCTGGATCCTACCAACCACTACCTCACCACTACAGAGGACTGTCTGGATCCTACCAACCACTACCTCACCACTACAGAGGACTGTCTGGATCCTACCAACCACTACCTCAGAACTACAGAGGACTGTCTGGATCCTACCAACCACTACCTCACCACTACAGAGGACTTTCTGGATCCTACCAACCACTACCTCACCACTACAGAGGACTGTCTGGATCCTACCAACCACTACATCACCACTACAGAGGACTGTCTGGATCCTACCAACCACTACAGAGGACTGTCTGGATCCTACCAACCACTACCTCACCACTACAGAGGACTGTCTGGATCCTACCAACCACTACCTCACCACTACAGAGGACTGTCTGGATCCTACCAACCACTACCTCAGAACTACAGAGGACTGTCTGGATCCTACCAACCACTACCTCAGAACTACCTCACCACTACAGAGGACTGTCTGGATCCTACCAACCACTACCTCACCACTACAGAGGACTGTCTGGATCCTACCAACCACTACCTCACCACTACAGAGGACTGTCTGGATCCTACCAACCACTACAGAGGACTGTCTGGATCCTACCAACCACTACCTCAGAACTACCTCAGAACTACCTCACCACTACAGAGGACTGTCTGGATCCTACCAACCACTACCTCAGAACTACCTCACCACTACAGAGGACTGTCTGGACCCTACCAACCACTACCTCAGAACTACCTCACCACTACAGAGGACTGTCTGGATCCTACCAACCACTACCTCAGAACTACCTCACCACTACAGAGGACTGTCTGGATCCTACCAACCACTACCTCAGAACTACCTCACCACTACAGAGGACTGTCTGGATCCTACCAACCACTACCTCACCACTACAGAGGACTGTCTGGATCCTACCAACCACTACCTCACCACTACAGAGGACTGTCTGGACCCTACCAACCACTACAGAGGACTGTCTGGATCCTACCAACCACTACAGAGGACTGTCTGGATCCTACCAACCACTACCTCACCACTACAGAGGACTGTCTGGATCCTACCAACCACTACAGAGGACTGTCTGGATCCTACCAACCACTACCTCAGAACTACCTCACCACTACAGAGGACTGTCTGGATCCTACCAACCACTACCTCACCACTACAGAGGACTGTCTGGATCCTACCAACCACTACCTCACCACTACAGAGGACTGTCTGGATCCAACCACCAACCACTACCTACCAACCACTACCTCACCACTACAGAGGACTGTCTGGATCCTACCAACCACTACCTCACCACTACAGAGGACTGTCTGGATCCTACCAACCACTACCTCACCACTACAGAGGACTGTCTGGATCCTACCTCACCACTACAGAGGACTGTCTGGATCCTACCAACCACTACCTCAGAACTACCTCAGAACTACCTCACCACTACAGAGGACTGTCTGGATCCTACCAACCACTACCTCAGAACTACCTCACCACTACAGAGGACTGTCTGGATCCTACCAACCACTACCTCAGAACTACCTCACCACTACAGAGGACTGTCTGGATCCTACCAACCACTACCTCACCACTACAGAGGACTGTCTGGATCCTACCAACCACTACCTCACCACTACAGAGGACTGTCTGGATCCTACCAACCACTACCTCAGAACTACCTCACCACTACAGAGGACTGTCTGGATCCTACCAACCACTACCTCACCACTACAGAGGACTGTCTGGATCCTACCAACCACTACCTCACCACTACAGAGGACTGTCTGGATCCTACCAACCACTACAGAGGACTGTCTGGATCCTACCAACCACTACCTCACCACTACAGAGGACTGTCTGGATCCTACCAACCACTACAGAGGACTGTCTGGATCCTACCAACCACTACAGAGGACCTCAGAACTACCTCACCACTACAGAGGACTGTCTGGATCCTACCAACCACTACCTCAGAACTACCTCACCACTACAGAGGACTGTCTGGATCCTACCAACCACTACCTCCCCACTACAGAGGACTGTCTGGATCCTACCAACCACTACCTCACCACTACAGAGGACTGTCTGGATCCTACCAACCACTACCTCACCACTACAGAGGACTGTCTGGATCCTACCAACCACTACCTCAGAACTACCTCACCACTACAGAGGACTGTCTGGATCCTACCAACCACTACCTCACCACTACAGAGGACTGTCTGGATCCTACCAACCACTACCTCAGAACTACCTCACCACTACAGAGGACTGTCTGGATCCTACCTCACCACTACAGAGGACTGTCTGGATCCTACCAACCACTACCTCAGAACTACCTCAGAACTACCTCACCACTACAGAGGACTGTCTGGATCCTACCAACCACTACCTCAGAACTACCTCACCACTACCTCACCACTACAGAGGACTGTCTGGACCCTACCAACCACTACCTCAGAACTACCTCACCACTACAGAGGACTGTCTGGACCCTACCAACCACTACCTCACCACTACAGAGGACTGTCTGGATCCTACCAACCACTACCTCACCACTACAGAGGACTGTCTGGACCCTACCAACCACTACAGAGGACTGTCTGGATCCTACCAACCACTACAGAGGACTGTCTGGATCCTACCAACCACTACAGAGGACTGTCTGGATCCTACCAACCACTACCTCACCACTACAGAGGACTGTCTGGATCCTACCAACCACTACAGAGGACTGTCTGGATCCTACCAACCACTACCTCAGAACTACCTCACCACTACAGAGGACTGTCTGGATCCTACCAACCACTACCTCACCACTACAGAGGACTGTCTGGATCCTACCAACCACTACCTCACCACTACAGAGGACTGTCTGGATCCTACCAACCACTACCTCAGAACTACAGAGGACTGTCTGGATCCTACCAACCACTACCTCACCACTACAGAGGACTGTCTGGATCCTACCAACCACTACCTCAGAACTACAGAGGACTGTCTGGATCCTACCAACCACTACCTCAGAACTACCTCAGAACTACCTCACCACTACAGAGGACTGTCTGGACCCTACCAACCACTACCTCAGAACTACCTCACCACTACAGAGGACTGTCTGGATCCTACCAACAGCTACCCAGAACTACCTCACCACTACAGAGGACTGTCTGGATCCTACCAACCACTACCTCACCACTACAGAGGACTGTCTGGATCCTACCAACCACTACAGAGGACTGTCTGGATCCTACCAACCACTACCTCACCACTACAGAGGACTGTCTGGATCCTACCAACCACTACAGAGGACTGTCTGGATCCTACCTCACCACTACAGAGGACTGTCTGGATCCTACCAACCAACCTCAGAACTACCTCAGAACTACCTCACCACTACAGAGGACTGTCTGGATCCTACCAACCACTACCTCACCACTACAGAGGACTGTCTGGATCCTACCAACCACTACCTCAGAACTACCTCACCACTACAGAGGACTGTCTGGATCCTACCAACCACTACCTCACCACTACAGAGGACTGTCTGGATCCTACCAACCACTACCTCACCACTACAGAGGACTGTCTGGATCCTACCAACCACTACCTCACCACTACAGAGGACTGTCTGGATCCTACCAACCACTACCTCAGAACTACCTCACCACTACAGAGGACTGTCTGGATCCTACCAACCACTACCTCACCACTACAGAGGACTGTCTGGATCCTACCAACCACTACCTCACCACTACAGAGGACTGTCTGGATCCTACCAACCACTACCTCAGAACTACCTCACCACTACAGAGGACTGTCTGGATCCTACCAACCACTACCTCACCACTACAGAGGACTGTCTGGATCCTACCAACCACTACCTCACCACTACAGAGGACTGTCTGGATCCTACCAACCACTACAGAGGACTGTCTGGATCCTACCAACCACTACCTCACCACTACAGAGGACTGTCTGGATCCTACCAACCACTACAGAGGACTGTCTGGATCCTACCAACCACTACCTCAGAACTACCTCACCACTACAGAGGACTGTCTGGATCCTACCAACCACTACCTCAGAACTACCTCACCACTACAGAGGACTGTCTGGATCCTACCAACCACTACCTCACCACTACAGAGGACTGTCTGGATCCTACCAACCACTACCTCACCACTACAGAGGACTGTCTGGATCCTACCAACCACTACCTCACCACTACAGAGGACTGTCTGGATCCTACCAACCACTACCTCAGAACTACCTCACCACTACAGAGGACTGTCTGGATCCTACCAACCACTACCTCACCACTACAGAGGACTGTCTGGATCCTACCAACCACTACCTCAGAACTACCTCACCACTACAGAGGACTGTCTGGATACCAACCCTACCTCACCACTACAGAGGACTGTCTGGATCCTACCAACCACTACCTCAGAACTACCTCAGAACTCACCACTACAGAGGACTGTCTGGATCCTACCAACCACTACCTCAGAACTACCTCACCACACTCACCACTACAGAGGACTGTCTGGATCCTACCAACCACTACCTCAGAACTACCTCACCACTACAGAGGACTGTCTGGATCCTACCAACCACTACCTCACCACTACAGAGGACTGTCTGGATCCTACCAACCACTACCTCACCACTACAGAGGACTGTCTGGACCCTACCAACCACTACAGAGGACTGTCTGGATCCTACCAACCACTACAGAGGACTGTCTGGATCCTACCAACCACTACCTCACCACTACAGAGGACTGTCTGGATCCTACCAACCACTACAGAGGACTGTCTGGATCCTACCAACCACTACCTCAGAACTACCTCACCACTACAGAGGACTGTCTGGATCCTACCAACCACTACCTCACCACTACAGAGGACTGTCTGGATCCTACCAACCACTACCTCACCACTACAGAGGACTGTCTGGATCCTACCAACCACTACCTCAGAACTACAGAGGACTGTCTGGATCCTACCAACCACTACCTCAGAACTACAGAGGACTGTCTGGATCCTACCAACCACTACCTCAGAACTACAGAGGACTGTCTGGATCCTACCAACCACTACCTCAGAACTACCTCAGAACTACCTCACCACTACAGAGGACTGTCTGGACCCTACCAACCACTACCTCAGAACTACCTCACCACTACAGAGGACTGTCTGGATCCTACCAACAGCTACCTCAGAACTACCTCACCACTACAGAGGACTGTCTGGATCCTACCAACCACTACCTCACCACTACAGAGGACTGTCTGGATCCTACCAACCACTACAGAGGACTGTCTGGATCCTACCAACCACTACCTCACCACTACAGAGGACTGTCTGGATCCTACCTCACCACTACAGAGGACTGTCTGGATCCTACCTCACCACTACAGAGGACTGTCTGGATCCTACCAACCACTACCTCAGAACTACCTCAGAACTACCTCACCACTACAGAGGACTGTCTGGATCCTACCAACCACTACCTCAGAACTACCTCACCACTACAGAGGACTGTCTGGATCCTACCAACCACTACCTCAGAACTACCTCACCACTACAGAGGACTGTTTGGATCCTACCAACCACTACCTCACCACTACAGAGGACTGTCTGGATCCTACCAACCACTACCTCACCACTACAGAGGACTGTCTGGATCCTACCAACCACTACCTCAGAACTACCTCACCACTACAGAGGACTGTCTGGATCCTACCAACCACTACCTCACCACTACAGAGGACTGTCTGGATCCTACCAACCACTACCTCACCACTACAGAGGACTGTCTGGACCCTACCAACCACTACAGAGGACTGTCTGGATCCTACCAACCACTACAGAGGACTGTCTGGATCCTACCAACCACTACCTCACCACTACAGAGGACTGTCTGGATCCTACCAACCACTACAGAGGACTGTCTGGATCCTACCAACCACTACCTCAGAACTACCTCACCACTACAGAGGACTGTCTGGATCCTACCAACCACTACCTCAGAACTACCTCACCACTACAGAGGACTGTCTGGATCCTACCAACCACTACCTCCCCACTACAGAGGACTGTCTGGATCCTACCAACCACTACCTCACCACTACAGAGGACTGTCTGGATCCTACCAACCACTACCTCACCACTACAGAGGACTGTCTGGATCCTACCAACCACTACCTCAGAACTACCTCACCACTACAGAGGACTGTCTGGATCCTACCAACCACTACCTCACCACTACAGAGGACTGTCTGGATCCTACCAACCACTACCTCAGAACTACCTCACCACTACAGAGGACTGTCTGGATCCTACCTCACCACTACAGAGGACTGTCTGGATCCTACCAACCACTACCTCAGAACTACCTCAGAACTACCTCACCACTACAGAGGACTGTCTGGATCCTACCAACCACTACCACTACAGAGGACTGTCTGGATCCACTACCTCACCACTACAGAGGACTGTCTGGACCCTACCAACCACTACCTCAGAACTACCTCACCACTACAGAGGACTGTCTGGATCCTACCAACCACTACCTCAGAACTACCTCACCACTACAGAGGACTGTCTGGATCCTACCAACCACTACCTCACCACTACAGAGGACTGTCTGGATCCTACCAACCACTACCTCAGAACTACCTCACCACTACAGAGGACTGTCTGGATCCTACCAACCACTACCTCACCACTACAGAGGACTGTCTGGATCCTACCAACCACTACCTCACCACTACAGAGGACTGTCTGGACCCTACCAACCACTACAGAGGACTGTCTGGATCCTACCAACCACTACCTCACCACTACAGAGGACTGTCTGGATCCTACCAACCACTACCTCACCACTACAGAGGACTGTCTGGATCCTACCAACCACTACATCACCACTACAGAGGACTGTCTGGATCCTACCAACCACTACCTCAGAACTACCTCCACTACAGAGGACTGTCTGGATCCTACCAACCACTACAGAGGACTGTCTGGATCCTACCAACCACTACCTCACCACTACAGAGGACTGTCTGGATCCTAACAACCACTACCTCATAACTACCTCCACTACAGAGGACTGTCTGGATCCTACCAACCACTACCTCAGAACTACCTCACCACTACAGAGGACTGTCTGGATCCTACCAACCACTTACCTCAGAACTACCTCACCACTACAGAGGACTGTCTGGATCCTACCAACCACTTACCTCAGAACTACCTCACCACTACAGAGGACTGTCTGGATCCTACCAACCACTACCTCACCACTACAGAGGACTGTCTGGATCCTACCAACCACTACCTCAGAACTACAGAGGACTGTCTGGATCCTACCAACCACTACCTCAGAACTACCTCACCACTACAGAGGACTGTCTGGATCCTACCAACCACTACCTCACCACTACAGAGGACTGTCTGGATCCTACCAACCACTACCTACAGAGGACTGTCTGGATCCTACCAACCAACCTGGGATCAGTTTCCGATAAGTACAAATCTGGGATCAGTTTGATGTTTTTGTCTAGTTAAATAAAGGTTAAATAAAATAAAATTCTAAATGAAGAACTATGGTGAACTAGAAGATTCTCTAGTTAAATCATTATCAGACCTAAGAGTCTTCAGGGCCTGTTCTGGTAACCATGGCGCCCACTCCTCGGCCATGGTGTCATAGAGCCAGCGTGACGACCGGTTGCCATGGACGAACGGCGGGGGGAAACTGTTGACCGGGGTGCTCTCATGATTACCGATCGCCGGGTACACCTTCAAGTTACCTAGGTGACTACAGAGAGTAAAATAAGGTGGTCAGTTACCATTCAACACACACACACACCACACACATACAGAGAGATTGTGTACCTGTGTATCAGTCTGGTGATTACGGTGAGTTCAGACAGTTGCTGCTTCCTGGTTTGAGACCAGATGTTATGAGCAGGTATGTCTCCTGTCCAGTAGACCCAGTCCCACGGTCCGGTTCGCGCTGCGTTCTCCAACATGTTCTCCACAGTTCTCAGGGGCAGGTCACATTTACTGTAGGAGCCCCAGAACCCAGCCGCTCTCTGATTCCAGCTGGGAGATCCAGACTCATTACGACAGCACAGCGGGTCCTTACAGTCAGCAGAGCTGCCCACTGCATACTCCTGTTCACAAATAACACCAGGATGTGGACATTACGGTTGTATTTTAATGTTGCGAAAGCAGCAGCTACTCTTCCTGGGGTCCATATAAAACAAGACATTATAAAACAGGAATAATGTTTGGCCACATTGAATGACGCGTGAAGCGATTTTGCGTTAGCTGAAGGTGAAGCTAAATGTATTTCTGTAATGGGTGGTCAAAAAGGCCATGTCTATCAGAGAGGTCTACCATCACAAACAATGGAGAAAATGCATCCCATGACATTTTACCATGGAAACAGCTGTTCTATCATTTAGCCTACAGTAGCAGCCAAAAGAGTGGTGTTCAATGTAGACCTACATTCCAGGAGACGTTTTGGGGGGGGTAACAAAATGATGGGTGTGACAACCTGTTAATCCTCTTGTCCTTTAGACAAGGTGATTGATTATGTGTTTGATGCAAGAAACCACTTTACAAAATAAAATGCATTATTCCCCATACCATAGTTTGTACCTTCAGACACATGAAATGGTTCACAATGGGAACAGTTGGCCTACTACCCGGCGCGCAGGGCAGCCGAATCAAACGACCAACATATCTGTATTCCTAGTCAGGTGAAATCCGTAGATTAATGAATTGATTTACATCGACTGATTTCCTTACACCAACTCACTCATTAAAATGGTTCCCTTTATATTTGTCCAGGATACATAACCGAGCAGAAATTTACAATAAGCATTTTAGATATGCAACTCCGAAGTTGAACTTTCTAAATTAGTGGCAGAATTCCTTCCCCCTCCTTTAGACAAGCAAGCATTCACATTCGCTTGTAAAAATGTCCAAACGCACCAACAATGACATTTGGCAGAATATTAGTTTATTTGTGTGTGCTCGTTAGCATATTTAGTTAGCAGCCTCCATTGAAATCCATTATTACTTGTGCTAATTTTGCTACTATTGTAATGACAGGCAGGGAGCAGGTCTCGAACCCTCGACCTTCTAGCCCAAAGTCCAGTGCGAACGGCAGTGTCGGTTTCCGCGCTTGTAAACCCAGGGTCGTTTCAGTATTCTGGTAACAGACACCCCCTCCCCTCCTCCCCCCCATGGGCTTTTTGGAATGTGTTGGCGCCCCCTTGTGTACTAAACCGGTAACTTTAAGTCCTAGGACGAGAGGTGATCATCTGGATACCACTCAACCGTACTTCACTGACATTTCACGGAGTTTGTCAACGTTTAGTTAAAGTCAATGAAATGATTGGCAAGGTCAAAAGTTTGTTATTAAAAATGACCCATCAACTTCAATGAACGACAGATTAATTGGGTTTTCTGCCCATGATATCATTTAAACTACCTACCCCCCCCATTGGGTTATGTCATTCATCTTGGTAAAATAATTTTTTTTTGTTGAGTTTAGTAACATCTCAATGGACAGTACGTCAACCAATCAGCTGAGCAGCCTGACTTGTTTGGATCTCGTTAGGCTCAAACCATTGGCCTTGTCATTGCCACAATTATGGTCACTACAGCCAATGGATCTCTTTAGGCTCAAACCATTGGCCTTGTCATTGCCACAATTATGGTCACTACAGCCAATGGATCTCTTTAGGCTCAAACCATTGGCCTTGTCATTGCCACAATTATGGTCACTACAGCCAATGGATCTCTTTAGGCTCAAACCATTGGCCTTGTCATTGCCACAATTATGGTCACTACAGCCAATGGATCTCTTTAGGCTCAAACCATTGGCCTTGTCATTGCCACAATTATGGTCACTACAGCCAATGGATCTCTTTAGGCTCAAACCATTGGCCTTGTCATTGCCACAATTATGGTCACTACAGCCAATGGATCTCTTTAGGCTCAAACCATTGGCCTTGTCATTGCCACAATTATGGTCACTACAGCCAATGGGAACGGATATTTCTTTGGAGCAAAGGCTCTGGCAAATTAGTGAAGATATAATCAATACAAGCGATGTCACAAATCCAAACCTAATTGATACTCAATCTAGCTGGTTGAGTGATAAACCTGGGTTATATTACACGCGTTAGAAGTTCTCTTCATTCGGACACCTAGTTTACTAACCAGTCAATGTTCAGGTCACCCAGAAAAAAAAGACCTCTTTATCATCATACACCATCAAGCATTGCACACGTTATCCAAATACTGACTGTTAACACTTGGTGGCCTTCAGCAGCAGCCCAAAATAAAGATACTTTATATATGAGGCAGGTGAACTTGTAACCACAACACTTAACATGAGCTTCACAGAAATGTGGCTATGAAACATAGAGCGCCACCTCCGCCATTGGCATTCCTGTCTTTTCTGCACATGTTGTATCATTGTATAGCTACTGCTTTATCAAAAGGAATGATCAAGGTGAGTAGATACCCAGAGGCACACCCCAGAGGCACACCCCAGAGGCACACCCCAGAGGCACACCCCAGAGGCACACCCCAGAGGCACACCCCAGAGGCACACCCCAGAGGCACACCCCAGAGGCACACCCCAGAGGCACACCCCAGAGGCACACCCCAGAGGCACACCCCAGAGGCACACCCCAGAGGCACACCCCAGAGGCACACCCCAGAGGCACACCCCAGAGGCACACCCCAGAGGCACTCCCCAGAGGCACTCCCCAGAGGCACTCCCCAGAGGCACTCCCCAGAGGCACACCCCAGAGGCACTCCCGACAGAACTGGTCAACATATTAATGAATTAGATGAGCTAGTTCAGGACTACAACCACAGTGAAACGTCTTCCGAGGAGAGAAAAACGGCCCTACCACATTTTGACTAACCTGATCCCAGTGTATGTCTGTGAGGAAGAGGACCCTGCTCTGTGGTGCTCCAGGCTTGGGGGGTGCGGGCGGGGTGACTGGGGGTTTGGGGATCCGGGGTAGGGTTACGTTCCAGGGAGCATAGATATCGAAGCGTCCGCATGACCTCCCAACCAGCAGAGCACAGGCCTCTGACGGCCACAACAGAGACTGTTGCAAGGCCCTGAAAAACAGGAGGAAGGACATAACCATTATTTACAACTGCCCGTCTCCATGGAAACACAGGCATGTGGTCCAGGTGCAGCGAGCACATCACCTCTTTAAATAAATGAGGACAGCATCTCTTCAGAGGCTAGGTGTATTCACTCACTGTCCCACCATGCACTGCAGCAAACTAATAGAACACCAGGAAAAATGATTTTTATTTTTGAAAGATATCAGATAATCAGGACCAATCCCAAGCCTACCTGATGAAGTCATCTCTGAACAGCTCTGTGATTTGACGACAGACCCGCTCTTCAGCCAGGTGGAGACGGATACAGGCCTCACCCACAGCCCGCGCCACACGTTCCTCATTAACGTCACTCTACATGGGACAGGAAGTAGTGAGGAGAGAGGTTAGACTGATACAGGCCTCTCACCACATCACTGTACCTGGGAGAGGAAAGAGGTTAGACTGATACAGGCCTCTCCCACAGCCTGCTCATCACTGTACCTGGGAGAGGAGAGAGGTTAGACTGATACAGGCCTCTCCCACAGCCTGCTCATCACTGTACCTGGGAGAGGAGAGAGGTTAGACTGATACAGGCCTCTCCCACAGCCTGCTCATCACTGTACCTGGGAGAGGAGAGAGGTTAGACTGATACAGGCCTCTCCCACAGCCTGCTCATCACTGTACCTGGGAGAGGAGAGGTTAGACTGATACAGGCCTCTCATCACATCACTGTACCTGGGAGAGGAGAGAGGTTAGACTGATACAGGCCTCTCATCACAGTGCTGTACCTGGGAGAGGAGAGAACCACCAATTTCCTCAGATAAGAGATATAAATTAAGGTTAAGGTTGCAATAAAAATATATAATAATCAAAATCCTGATGGGAGGAGTCCAGATTCTCTGCTTCTTCCCTCCTGATTTCGTGAATCTACTAACCAGGTTCTCAACCCTATTGGTTGACAGACGAGAGAAAGACATTTCATTGGCTCCTTTCTGGTTCATCCACAGCAAGTGAACTAAACAGACCAGACCCAGCTGGTACCTGGTTCCTCTACAGTCAATGAACTAATCAGACCAGACCCAGCTGGTACCTGGTTCCTCTACAGTCAATGAACTAATCAGACCAGACCCAGCTAGTACCTGGTTCCTCTACAGTCAATGAACTAATCAGACCAGACCCAGCTGGTACCTGGTTCCTCTACAGTTAATGAACTAAACAGACCAGACCCAGCTGGTACCTGGTTCCTCTACAGTCAATGAACTAATCAGACCAGACCAAGCTGGTACCTGGTTCCTCTACAGTCAATGAACTAAACAGACCAGACCCAGCTGGTACCTGGTTCCTCTACAGCCAATGAACTAATCAGACCAGACCCAGCTGGTACCTGGTTCCTATTATACAGTCAATGAACTAAACAGACCAGACCCAGCTGGTACCTGGTTCCTATTATACAGTTAATGAACTAATCAGACCAGACCCAGCTGGTACCTGGTTCCTCTACAGTCAATGAACTAATCAGACCAGACCCAGCTGGTACCTGGTTCCTATTATACAGTTAATGAACTAAACAGACCAGACCCAGCTGGTACCTGGTTCCTATTATACAGTCAATGAACTAAACAGACCAGACCCAGCTGGTACCTGGTTCCTCTACAGTCAATGAACTAAACAGACCAGACCCAGCTGGTACCTGGTTCCTCTACAGTCAATGAACTAAACAGACCAGACCAAGCTGGTACCTGGTTCATATTATACAGTTAATGAACTAATCAGACCAGACCCAGCTGGTACCTGGTTCCTATTATACAGTTAATGAACTAAACAGACCAGACCCAGCTGGTACCTGGTTCCTATTATACAGTTAATGAACTAAACAGACCAGACCCAGCTGGTACCTGGTTCCAGTCAATGAACTAAACAGACCAGACCCACAGTTAATGAACTAAACAGACCAGACCCAGCTGGTACCTGGTTCCTATTATACAGTTAATGAACTAAACAGACCAGACCCAGCTGGTACCTGGTTCCTCTACAGTTAATGAACTAAACAGACCAGACCCAGCTGGTACCTGGTTCATATTATACAGTTAATGAACTAAACAGACCAGACCCAGCTGGTACCTGGTTCCTATTATACAGTTAATGAACTAAACAGACCAGACCCAGCTGGTACCTGGTTCCTATTATACAGTTAATGAACTAAACAGACCAGACCCAGCTGGTACCTGGTTCCTCTACAGTTAATGAACTAATCAGACCAGACCCAGCTGGTACCTGGTTCCTCTACAGTCAATGAACTAATCAGACCAGACCCAGCTGGTACCTGGTTCCTCTACAGTCAATGAACTAAACAGACCAGACCCAGCTGGTACCTGGTTCCTCTACAGTCAATGAACTAATCAGACCAGACCCAGCTGGTACCTGGTTCCTCTACAGTCAATGAACTAATCAGACCAGACCCAGCTGGTACCTATTATACAGTTAATGAACTAATCAGACCAGACTCAGCTGGTACAGTTAATGAACTAATCAGACCAGACCCAGCTGGTACCCTGTTAATGTTCTGGTACCTGGTTCCTCTACAGTCAATGAACTAATCAGACCAGACCCAGCTGGTACCTGGTTCCTCTACAGTCAATGAACTAATCAGACCAGACCCAGCTGGTACCTGGTTCCTATTATACAGTTAATGAACTAATCAGACCAGACCCAGCTGGTACCTGGTTCCTCTACAGTCAATTAACTAATCAGACCAGACCCAGCTGGTACCTGGTTCCTCTACAGTTAATGAACTAAACAGACCAGACCCAGCTGGTACCTGGTTCATATTATACAGTTAATGAACTAAACAGACCAGACCCAGCTGGTACCTGGTTCCTATTATACAGTCAATGAACTAAACAGACCAGACCCAGCTGGTACCTGGTTCCTATTATACAGTTAATGAACTAATCAGACCAGACCAAGCTGGTACCTGGTTCCTCTACAGTCAATGAACTAATCAGACCAGACCCAGCTGGTACCTGGTTCCTATTATACAGTTAATGAACTAAACAGACCAGACCCAGCTGGTACCTGGTTCCTATTATACAGTTAATGAACTAAACAGACCAGACCCAGCTGGTACCTGGTTCCTCTACAGTCAATGAACTAAACAGACCAGACCCAGCTGGTACCTGGTTCCTCTACAGTCAATGAACTAAACAGACCAGACCAAGCTGGTACCTGGTTCATATTATACAGTTAATGAACTAATCAGACCAGACCCAGCTGGTACCTGGTTCCTCTACAGTTAATGAACTAAACAGACCAGACCCAGCTGGTACCTGGTTCCTATTATACAGTTAATGAACTAAACAGACCAGACCCAGCTGGTACCTGGTTCCTCTACAGTCAATGAACTAAACAGACCAGACCCAGCTGGTACCTGGTTCCTATTATACAGTTAATGAACTAAACAGACCAGACCCAGCTGGTACCTGGTTCCTCTACAGTCAATGAACTAAACAGACCAGACCCAGCTGGTACCTGGTTCCTCTACAGTTAATGAACTAAACAGACCAGACCCAGCTGGTACCTGGTTCATATTATACAGTTAATGAACTAAACAGACCAGACCCAGCTGGTACCTGGTTCATATTATACAGTTAATGAACTAAACAGACCAGACCCAGCTGGTACCTGGTTCCTCTACAGTCAATGAACTAAACAGACCAGACCCAGCTGGTACCTGGTTCCTATTATACAGTTAATGAACTAAACAGACCAGACCCAGCTGGTACCTGGTTCCTCTACAGTCAATGAACTAAACAGACCAGACCCAGCTGGTACCTGGTTCCTCTACAGTTAATGAACTAAACAGACCAGACCCAGCTGGTACCTGGTTCATATTATACAGTTAATGAACTAAACAGACCAGACCCAGCTGGTACCTGGTTCATATTATACAGTTAATGAACTAAACAGACCAGACCCAGCTGGTACCTGGTTCCTCTACAGTCAATGAACTAAACAGACCAGACCCAGCTGGTACCTGGTTCCTATTATACAGTTAATGAACTAAACAGACCAGACCCAGCTGGTACCTGGTTCCTCTACAGTCAATGAACTAAACAGACCAGACCCAGCTGGTACCTGGTTCCTCTACAGTTAATGAACTAAACAGACCAGACCCAGCTGGTACCTGGTTCATATTATACAGTTAATGAACTAAACAGACCAGACCCAGCTGGTACCTGGTTCATATTATACAGTTAATGAACTAAACAGACCAGACCCAGCTGGTACCTGGTTCCTATTATGCAGTTAATGAACTAAACAGACCAGACCCAGCTGGTACCTGGTTCCTCTACAGTCAATGAACTAATCAGACCAGACCCAGCTGGTACCTGGTTCCTCTACAGTCAATGAACTAATCAGACCAGACCCAGCTGGTACCTGGTTCCTCTACAGTCAATGAACTAATCAGACCAGACCCAGCTGGTACCTGGTTCCTCTACAGTCAATGAACTAATCAGACCAGACCCAGCTGGTACCTGGTTCCTATTATACAGTTAATGAACTAATCAGACCAGACCCAGCTGGTACCTGGTTCCTCTACAGTCAATGAACTAATCAGACCAGACCCAGCTGGTACCTGGTTCCTATTATACAGTTAATGAACTAATCAGACCAGACCCAGCTGGTACCTGGTTCCTCTACAGTCAATGAACTAATCAGACCAGACCCAGCTGGTACCTGGTTGCGCTACAGTCAATGAACTAATCAGACCAGACCCAGCTGGTACCTGGTTCCTATTATACAGTTAATGAACTAATCAGACCAGACCCAGCTGGTACCTGGTTCCTCTACAGTCAATTAACTAATCAGACCAGACCCAGCTGGTACCTGGTTCCTCTACAGTTAATGAACTAAACAGACCAGACCCAGCTGGTACCTGGTTCATATTATACAGTTAATGAACTAAACAGACCAGACCCAGCTGGTACCTGGTTCCTCTACAGTCAATGAACTAAACAGACCAGACCCAGCTGGTACCTGGTTGCTCTACAGTTAATGAACTAATCAGACCAGACCCAGCTGGTACCTGGTTCCTATTATACAGTCAATGAACTAAACAGACCAGACCCAGCTGGTACCTGGTTGCTCTACAGTTAATGAACTAAACAGACCAGACCCAGCTGGTACCTGGTTCCTCTACAGTCAATGAACTAATCAGACCAGACCCAGCTGGTACCTGGTTCCTATTACACAGTTAATGAACTAAACAGACCAGACCTCGCTGCCATCTCATTGGTGTCTAAGCAGACCGGAAACGTTACCCTATGACAACCCTTCTTGGTTGTTATGGGGATGATGCAGGACGTTGAGATCTGACTATCTGCAGTGTCAACCAAAAGAACACCGTTAGCCTCAGTGACGTTCACTCACCACCAGGCCAAACCACAGAGCAGTCTTCTCGTCAGGCCTCTAATCTGTGTTACTTTCAGTTGTCACTTTTTTAAAGTGTGATCTTGGTTGCTCGTCATTTCAGCTACCTTAGATGGTTGACAGACAGATGAACAGGCCTGGAGTGCTTGCTACTAGGATGAAGTATCGTGGAACATCCAACCCTGTCTGAATAACCTCATCTAGCCCCTGTATCAGTTGTGTTGCTAAACCACCAACCCTGTCTGTTTAACCCCATCTAGCCCCTGTATCAGTTGTGTTGCTAAACCACCAACCCTGTCTGAATAACCTCATCTAGCCCCTGTATCAGTTGTGTTGCTCAACAACCAACCCATCTATTCTGCCCGACCAAGCACCAAGGCAGTAACTGCTCAGAGTGGAACTGAGAAAATGGCTTTTAATTTACCTTTGGTTTCACAGTAACTTTATCCAGTTACTGGCTAACATGACCCCCATTGTCTCCTAAACACAATAGAGGCAGGATACTTGTCCACATGATTAGGCATATTGAAATGTAGTAAAAAAAAATTACATTGCTCATTTGGTCAAAAATGTGTTAGTTACTGTCTTTTTGCTTGGTAGGCCAATATTGCTTGCCCATTGGCATTGCCAGTTTGATAAAGCTCTGCCAACTCAAGGTCACATAGATAAACCGTTTTAGTTCACAGAACCGGGTCAAGGCTAGGTGCTGCACTAAGTCACGTGATCAGCTGCACTAAGTCACGTGATCAGCTGTAAATGCCAAGACCCTTGTGACTTCTGGAACGCGTCTCAACTGAGTCATGGTTTTATGAAGACAGCTTCCTTGGCACACTGCTTTGTTTGAACTCAGTGAAAAGTCAGTTCTGCAGATGTTGTTCCTTCCCTTTTAGATCAGGGACCAACTGCAGATGGATGCAGTGAATGTAGAACAGAGAAACTGGTCTGGAACTCGCAGGGAAAGCATTGGACATCCCCATCCTACAGGTTTTAGGTTCTCCCTCCCTGCCCCACGTGCTAGTACCGACATGCAGTCCTTCCCCCTCCCGTCCTTCCCCCTCCAGTCCTTCCCCCTGCAGTCCTTCCCCCTGCAGTCCTTCCCCCTGCAGTCCTTCCCCCTCCAGTCCTTCCCCTCCAGTCCTTCCCCCTCCAGTCCTTCCCCCTGCAGTCCTTCCCCCTCCAGTCCTTCCCCTGCAGTCCTCCCCCTGCAGTCCTCCCCCTGCAGTCCTCCCCCTGCAGTCCTCCCCCTGCCGTCGTTCCCCTGCCGTCGTTCTCCCTGCAGCGTTCTCTCGTTCTCCCTGCAGTCGTTCTCCCTGCAGTCGTTCTCCCTGCAGTCGTTCTCCCTGCAGTCGTTCTCCTGCCCTACATGCACCAATCGCTCCAGGCGTTTACAGTGTACTAATCGTGTTAGCGCAGGTTATTAGTTCAAGAGCCCTAAGATTGCATTGAGAGAATAGGGTGCAAGGGCCATATAGGGAATAGGGTGCCATAGGGCTCTGGTCTAAAGTAGTGCACTATATAGGGAATAGCGTGCCATAGGGCTCTGGTCTAAAGTAGTGCACTATATAGTGAATAGGGCTCCATCTTACCAGCAGAGCGACATCCAGGATGGTGAAGAGGACTTTGCACACCGGACAGGTCAGGTTCCGCCAGTTGAACCCGACCCGGAGACGCCCGACCTCTTCCAGAAACGTTATTCCCGGTTTCCCCTCGTCCTGCACGGGGAACGAGGTCCCCAACCGTACGGAGCACAACACCAGAACACAACACAGCAAACCCGCGGCGCAGGGGATAGGTGCGAAGCGCATTGTTCTGCTCAACAGCGAAGTCAGCTCGCCGAAAGGGATTCAAAACAATGTTTCAGTCCAATAGTTGAAAAATAAATTACAAAAATAAACCATCCAAATAGCTTTTTTTCTAAAACCTCTAGTTGCTTAGTTAACTAGTCAGCTATCACGCAATAACCACGTTTGCATTCGCAGCTGTTGTGTTCTGTTTGGTTGCGACACCGATGTAATAAAAAAAACCAGGAAGCGCTGTGATGACAGCTTTGTTTCCCTCTTTATAAAAGTCTACTGCGCTGCAATAAATAGAATCGATAAGTGACAAACTCGAGTGCTGCTGAATCGAGAGAGCAACCTTCGGGTCTAACACCCTAAAACTGCTGAACAACAAACAAACACAGACGAATGGCCCGATGACTGCCTTGTTTTTTATGAGCCAGTACAGAGGTCAGCTGACTGATCACATGACAGAACCGGTTTACAGTGTGATGTAAATGGGTTCTCTGGGTCAGATTGGAGCCATTCAATTGGTTAATTACTACTAATCAGTCAATGAATCGTTGTGTTCGTCCGTGGATTTTTAACGTCAACATTACATACCTTAAATAAATAAAAAATAATGAGGATTAAAACACAATAATGCCTGAAGGCTTCTTTCCTTTATGGTCCAAGGGGTTATATTTAATGACACGTGTTATATTTAATGACACGTGTTATATTTAATGACACGTGTTATATTTAATGACGTGTGTTATATTTAATGACGTGTGTTATATTTAATGACGTGTTATATTTAATGACATGTGTTATATTTAATGACACGTGTTATATTTAATGACATGTGTTATATTTAATGACATGTGTTATATTTAATGACACGTGTTATATTTAATGACATGTGTTATATTTAATGACACGTGTTATATTTAATGACATGTGTTATATTTAATGACATGTGTTATATTTAATGACACGTGTTATATTTAATGACACGTGTTATATTTAATGACACGTGTTATATTTAATGACACGTGTTATATTTAATGACACGTGTTATATTTAATGACACGTGTTATATTTAATGACATGTGTTATATTTAATGACATGTGTTATATTTAATGACACGTGTTATATTTAATGACATGTGTTATATTTAATGACACGTGTTATATTTAATGACATGTGTTATATTTAATGACATGTGTTATATTTAATGACACGTGTTATATTTAATGACACGTGTTATATTTAATGACGTGTGTTATATTTAATGACGTGTGTTATATTTAATGACGTGTTATATTTAATGACATGTGTTATATTTAATGACACGTGTTATATTTAATGACATGTGTTATATTTAATGACATGTGTTATATTTAATGACACGTGTTATATTTAATGACATGTGTTATATTTAATGACACGTGTTATATTTAATGACATGTGTTATATTTAATGACATGTGTTATATTTAATGACACGTGTTATATTTAATGACACGTGTTATATTTAATGACACGTGTTATATTTAATGACACGTGTTATATTTAATGACACGTGTTATATTTAATGACACGTGTTATATTTAATGACGTGTGTTATATTTAATGACATGTGTTATATTTAATGACATGTGTTATATTTAATGACACGTGTTATATTTAATGACACGTGTTATATTTAATGACACGTGTTATATTTAATGACACGTGTTATATTTAATGACGTGTGTTATATTTAATGACGTGTGTTATATTTAATGACGTGTTATATTTAATGACATGTGTTATATTTAATGACACGTGTTATATTTAATGACATGTGTTATATTTAATGACATGTGTTATATTTAATGTGTTATATTTAATGACATGTGTTATATTTAATGACATGTGTTATATTTAATGACACGTGTTATATTTAATGACATGTGTTATATTTAATGACATGTGTTATATTTAATGACACGTGTTATATTTAATGACACGTGTTATATTTAATGACACGTGTTATATTTAATGACACGTGTTATATTTAATGACACGTGTTATATTTAATGACACGTGTTATATTTAATGACGTGTGTTATATTTAATGACATGTGTTATATTTAATGACATGTGTTATATTTAATGACACGTGTTATATTTAATGACACGTGTTATATTTAATGACGTGTTATATTAAATGACATGTGTTATATTTAATGACACGTGTTATATTTAATGACACGTGTTATATTTAATGACATGTGTTATATTTAATGACGTGTTATATTTAATGACGTGTTATATTTAATGACACGTGTTATATTTAATGACGTGTTATATTTAATGACGTGTTATATTGAATGACATGTGTTATATTAAATGACGTGTTATATTTAATGACATGTGTTATATTTAATGACGTGTTATATTTAATGACATGTGTTATATTTAATGAATGACACGTGTTATATTTAATGACATGTGTTATATTTAATGACACGTGTTATATTTAATGACACGTGTTATATTTAATGACGTGTGTTATATTTAATGACATGTGTTATATTTAATGACACGTGTTATATTTAATGACACGTGTTATATTTAATGCCATGTGTTATATTTAATGACATGTGTTATATTGAATGACATGTGTTATATTTAATGACGTATTATATTTAATGACATGTGTTATATTAATGACACGTGTTATATTTAATGACATGTGTTATATTGAATGCCATGTGTTATATGTTATAAGCGTTATATGGGAATGGTTAGTAAGGTCTACTTTTCCATCAATAAGAAAACTATTACTTTTTTTCTTCTTCAAACCTGATCAATTTAGCATTTCCAACGTGCAGCATGTACTATTTAATCTAGTCTCCTCTTCAGAAACACAGACATTGAGGGTCTACAGGCTACAGATAAGCATGATGCAACAACAGCCATTTTGTTCTTTTACTTTTGTTTGTCCTAGGGGTAGTGTTCCAAATCGAACCCTATTCTGTATATATAGTGCACTAGGGAATTAGGGTGCCCTTTGGGATGCATTCCCAGTCAACCATCTGCCAAAGACTGAATGATATTTTATACATTTATTTTATTTCACCTTTATTTAACCGGGTAGGCCACTTGAGAACTTGAGAAGTTCTCATTTACAACTGCGACCTGGCCAAGATAAAGCAAAGGAGTTTGACACAAACAACAACGCAGAGTTACACATGGAATAAAACAAAACATACAGTCAATAACACAACAGAAAAGTCTATATACAGTGTGTGCAAATGAGGTAAGATTAGGGATGTAAAGGCAATAAATAGGCCATAATGGAGCGAAATAATTACAATTTAGCAGCTAAACACTGGAGTGAGACGTGCAGAAAATGAATGTGCAGGTAGAGATACTGAGGTGCAAAGAAGCCAAAATAAAAATAACAACAATGAGATGAGGTAGTCGGATGGGATATCATTGTTGTTATTTTTATTTTGGAAACACTAAACAATGATATCCCATCCGACTACCTCATCTCATTGTTGTTATTTTTATTTTTGGCTTCTTTGCACCTCAGTATCTCTACCTGCACATTCATTTTCTGCGCGTCTCACTCCAGTGTTTAGCTGCTAAATTGTAATTATTTCGCCATTATGGCCTATTTATTGCCTTTCATTGTTTAGTGCTTCCATATTATTACATTTACATTTCAACTGGCAGCAAAAACAACCTAAAGGCACTATACTGGGTTCCAGAGTGCACCCTACTCCCTTTATAGATGTGATACTTTTTGACCACGGGGGCCAAAAGTAGTGCACTACGTAGGGAATATTATTTGGGACTCGTGGTTTTATAAGCATTGATAAGTTATATAAAGTCTGATGTAGAGCATTGTTAATGTCATAATAAACAACGCAAATAACCTCTATTTAAGTTGATTATTACTGATCTGTCTCACTAACCCACTGATCTGTCTCACCAACCCACTGATCTGTATAACTAACCCACTGATCTGTCTCACTAACCCACTGATCTGTCTCACTAACCCACTGATCTGTCTCACTAACCCACTGATCTGTCTCACTAACCCACTGATCTGTCTCACTAACCCACTGACCTGTCTCACTAACCCACTGACCTGTCTCACTAACCCACTGACCTGTCTCACTAACCCACTGATCTGTCTCACTAACCCACTGACCTGTCTCACTAACCCACTGATCTGTCTCACTAACCCACTGATCTGTCTCACTAACCCACTGATCTGTCTCACTAACCCACTGATCTGTCTCACTAACCCACTGACCTGTATAACTAACCCACTGATCTGTATAACTAACCCACTGATCTGTATAACTAACCCACTGATCTGTCTCACTAACCCACTGATCTGTCTCACTAACCCACTGATCTGTCTCACAAACCCACTGATCTGTCTCACTAACCCACTGATCTGTCTCACCAACCCACTGATCTGTCTCACTAACCCACTGATCTGTCTCACTAACCCACTGATCTGTCTCACTAACCCACTGATCTGTCTCACTAACCCACTGATCTGTCTCACTAACCCACTGATCTGTCTCACTAACCCACTGATCTGTCTCACCAACCCACTGATCTGTCTCACTAACCCACTGATCTGTCTCACTAACCCACTGATCTGTCTCACTAACCCACTGATCTGTCTCACCAATCCACTGATCTGTCTCACTAACCCACTGACCTGTATAACTAACCCACTGATCTGTCTCACCAACCCACTGACCTGTATCACTAACCCACTGACCTGTATAACTAACCCACTGATCTGTATAACTAACCCACTGATCTGTATAACTAACCCACTGACCTGTCTCACTAACCCACTGATCTGTCTCACTAACCCACTGATCTGTCTCACTAACCCACTGATCTGTCTCACTAACCCACTGACCTGTATAACTAACCCACTGATCTGTATAACTAACCCACTGATCTGTATCACCAACCCACTGATCTGTATAACTAACCCACTGACCTGTATAACTAACCCACTGATCTGTCTCACTAACCCACTGATCTGTCTCACTAACCCACTGACCTGTATAACTAACCCACTGATCTGTATATCTAACCCACTGACCTGTATAACTAACCCACTGATCTGTATAACTAACCCACTGATCTGTCTCACTAACCCACTGATCTGTCTCACTAACCCACTGATCTGTATCACTAACCCACTGACCTGTATAACTAACCCACTGATCTGTATAACTAACCCACTGATCTGTCACACTAACCCACTGACCTGTATCACTAACCCACTGATCTGTCTCACTAACCCACTGATCTGTCTCACTAACCCACTGATCTGTCTCACTAACCCACTGATCTGTCTCACTAACCCACTGATCTGTCTCACTAACCCACTGATCTGTCTCACTAACCCACTGATCTGTCTCACTAACCCACTGATCTGTATAACTAACCCACTGACCTGTATAACTAACCCACTGATCTGTCTCACTAACCCATTGATCTGTCTCACTAACCCACTGATCTGTCTCACTAACCCACTGATCTGTCTCACTAACCCACTGATCTGTCTCACTAACCCACTGATCTGTCTCACTAACCCACTGATCTGTCTCACTAACCCACTGATCTGTCTCACTAACCCACTGATCTGTATCACCAACCCACTGATCTGTATAACTAACCCACTGATCTGTCTCACCAACCCACTGACCTGTATAACTAACCCACTGATCTGTATAACTAACCCACTGATCTGTATCACTAACCCACTGACCTGTCTCACCAACCCACTGATCTGTATAACTAACCCACTGACCTGTCTCACCAACCCACTGATCTGTCTCACTAACCCACTGATCTGTCTCACTAACCCACTGATCTGTCTCACCAACCCACTGATCTGTATAACTAACCCACTGATCTGTATCACTAACCCACTGATCTGTCTCACTAACCCACTGATCTGTCTCACTAACCCACTGATCTGTCTCACTAACCCACTGATCTGTCTCACCAACCCACTGATCTGTCTCACTAACCCACTGATCTGTCTCACTAACCCACTGATCTGTCTCACTAACCCACTGATCTGTCTCACTAACCCACTGATCTGTCTCACTAACCCACTGATCTGTCTCACTAACCCACTGATCTGTCTCACTAACCCACTGATCTGTCTCACTAACCCACTGATCTGTCTCACTAACCCACTGATCTGTCTCACTAACCCACTGATCTGTCTCACTAACCCACTGATCTGTCTCACTAACCCACTGATCTGTCTCACTAACCCACTGATCTGTCTCACCAACCCACTGACCTGTCTCACTAACCCACTGATCTGTCTCACTAACCCACTGATCTGTCTCACTAACCCACTGATCTGTCTCACTAACCCACTGATCTGTCTCACTAACCCACTGATCTGTATCACTAACCCACTGACCTGTATAACTAACCCACTGATCTGTATAACTAACCCACTGATCTGTCACACTAACCCACTGACCTGTATCACTAACCCACTGATCTGTCTCACTAACCCACTGATCTGTCTCACTAACCCACTGATCTGTCTCACTAACCTAACCCACTGATCTGTCTCACTAACCCACTGATCTGTCTCACTAACCCACTGATCTGTCTCACTAACCCACTGATCTGTCTCACTAACCCACTGATCTGTCTCACTAACCCACTGACCTGTATAACTAACCCACTGATCTGTATAACTAACCCACTGACCTGTATAACTAACCCACTGATCTGTCTCACTAACCCATTGATCTGTCTCACTAACCCACTGATCTGTCTCACTAACCCACTGATCTGTCTCACTAACCCACTGATCTGTCTCACTAACCCACTGATCTGTCTCACTAACCCACTGATCTGTCTCACTAACCCACTGATCTGTCTCACTAACCCACTGATCTGTATCACCAACCCACTGATCTGTATAACTAACCCACTGATCTGTCTCACCAACCCACTGACCTGTATAACTAACCCACTGATCTGTATAACTAACCCACTGATCTGTATCACTAACCCACTGACCTGTCTCACCAACCCACTGATCTGTATAACTAACCCACTGACCTGTCTCACCAACCCACTGATCTGTCTCACTAACCCACTGATCTGTCTCACTAACCCACTGATCTGTCTCACCAACCCACTGATCTGTATAACTAACCCACTGATCTGTCTCACTAACCCACTGATCTGTCTCACTAACCCACTGATCTGTCTCACTAACCCACTGATCTGTCTCACTAACCCACTGATCTGTCTCACCAACCCACTGATCTGTCTCACTAACCCACTGATCTGTCTCACTAACCCACTGATCTGTCTCACTAACCCACTGATCTGTCTCACTAACCCACTGATCTGTCTCACTAACCCACTGATCTGTCTCACTAACCCACTGATCTGTCTCACTAACCCACTGATCTGTCTCACTAACCCACTGATCTGTCTCACTAACCCACTGATCTGTCTCACTAAACCACTGATCTGTCTCACTAACCCACTGATCTGTCTCACTAACCCACTGATCTGTCTCACCAACCCACTGACCTGTCTCACTAACCCACTGATCTGTCTCACTAACCCACTGATCTGTCTCACTAACCCACTGATCTGTCTCACTAACCCACTGATCTGTCTCACTAACCCACTGATCTGTCTCACTAACCCACTGATCTGTCTCACCAACCCACTGACCTGTCTCACTAACCCACTGATCTGTCTCACTAACCCACTGACCTGTCTCACTAACCCACTGACCTGTCTCACTAACCCACTGATCTGTCTCACTAACCCACTGACCTGTCTCACTAACCCACTGATCTGTCTCACCAACCCACTGATCTGTCTCACTAACCCACTGATCTGTCTCACTAACCCACTGATCTGTCTCACTAACCCACTGATCTGTCTCACTAACCCACTGACCTGTCTCACTAACCCACTGATCTGTCTCACCAACCCACTGATCTGTCTCACTAACCCACTGATCTGTCTCACTAACCCACTGATCTGTCTCACTAACCCACTGATCTGTCTCACTAACCCACTGACCTGTCTCACTAACCCACTGATCTGTCTCACCAACCCACTGATCTGTCTCACTAACCCACTGATCTGTCTCACTAACCCACTGATCTGTTGTCCTGGTCTCAACAAGACAAGCTGACCTATTGAACTCATTTGGATGCTGGTAAAATACTGCAATAATCCATCCATCAAAAAAACATAAATAGACTATAACAAAACCATAAAATATGAAACAGACAAAAACATAAATAGACTATAACAAAACCATAAAATATGAAACAGACAAAAACATAAATAGACTATAACAAAACCATAAAATATGAAACAGACAAAAACATAAATAGACTATAACAAAACCATAAAATATGAAACAGACAAAAACATAAATAGACTATAACAAAACCATAAAATATGAAACAGACAAAAACATAAATTAGACTATAACAAAACCATAAAATATGAAACAGACAAAAACATAAATAGACTATAACAAAACCATAAAATATGAAACAGACAAAAACATAAATAGACTATAACAAAACCATAAAATATGAAACAGACAAAAACATAAATAGACTATAACAAAACCATAAAATATGAAACAGACAAAAACATAAATAGACTATAACAAAACCATAAAATATGAAACAGACAAAAACATAAATAGACTATAACAAAACCATAAAATATGAAACAGACAAAAACATAAATAGACTATAACAAAACCATAAAATATGAAACAGACAAAAACATAAATAGACTATAACAAAAACCATAAAATATGAAACAGACAAAAACATAAATAGACTATAACAAAACCATAAAATATGAAACAGACAAAAACATAAATAGACTATAACAAAACCATAAAATATGAAACAGACAAAAACAGAACACATGAAGCACTAGTGTAGTGACTAGAAACAACTGGACTAGTGTAGTGATTAGAAACAACTGGACTAGTGTAATGATTAGAAACAACTGGACTAGTGTCGTGACTATGAACAACTGGACTAGTGTAGTGACTAGAAACAACTGGACTAGTGTAGTGACTAGAAACAACTGGACTAGTGTAGTGACTAGAAACAACTGGACTAGTGTAGTGACTAGAAACAACTGGACTAGTGTAGTGACTAGAAACTACTGGACTAGTGTAGTGACTAGAAACAACTGGACTAGTGTAGTGACTAGAAACAACTGGACTAGTGTAGGGATTAGAAACAACTGGACTAGTGTCGTGATTAGAAACAACTGGACTAGTTTAGTGACTAGAAACAACTGGACTAGTTTAGTGACTAGAAACAACTGGACTAGTTTAGTGATTAGAAACAACTGGACTAGTTTAGTGACTAGAAACAACTGGACTAGTTTAGTGATTAGAAACAACTGGACTAGTGTAGTAACTAGAAACAACTGGACTAGTGTAGTGATTAGAAACAACTGGACTAGTGTAATGACTAGAAACAACTGGACTAGTGTAGTGATTAGAAACAACTGGACTAGTTTAGTGACTAGAAACAACTGGACTAGTGTAGTGACTAGAAACAACTGGACTAGTGTAGTGATTAGAAACAACTGGACTAGTGTAGTGATTAGAAACAACTGGACTAGTGTCGTGATTAGAAACAACTGGACTAGTTTAGTGACTAGAAACAACTGGACTAGTGTAGTGACTAGAAACAACTGGACTAGTGTAGTGATTAGAAACAACTGGACTAGTGTAGTGACTAGAAACAACTGGACTAGTGTAGTGACTAGAAACAACTGGACTAGTGTAGTGACTAGAAACAACTGGACTAGTGTAGTGATCAGAAACAACTGGACTAGTTTAGTGACTAGAAACAACTGGACTAGTGTAGTGATTGTCACGGCTGTTGAAGGAGGAGGACCAAGGTGCAGCGTGGTGAGCGTACAATTAGAAAATATGACGGCAACAAAACAAATAACACCGTTAAAAACCCCGTGCCGCTAAAGGCTATGTGCCCTAAACAAAGTCAACTTCCCACAAAGACAGGTGGAAAAAGGGCTGCCTAAGTATGGTTCCCAATCAGAGACAACGATAGACAGCTGTCCCTGATTGAGAACCCTACCCGGCCAAAACATAGAAATACAAATAATAGAATATAGAATACCCACCCCAACTCAAACCCTGACCAAACCATAATAGAGACATAAACAGGATCTCTAAGGTTAGGGCATGACAGTGATTATAAACAACTGGACTAGTTTAGTGATTATAAACAGCTGGACTAGTTTAGTGATTTTAAAGTGGCTTGGCATTTTAAGAACAGTCCTTTGTCTTGGTATTTTGGCCATATATCAGACCACTCCTTCTTTAATTTTCCTTTTTTTTTAAAACATTTATTTATACAGGTTCTTTCTCATTGAGATAACATCTCTTTTCCAAGAGAGACCTGGTCCAATAGCAGCAGGGGCAACAAGTTTCAGACAAAACAACTTACATACACTAACACAACATTAAACAAAACTATAGACACACATACAGTACAACAATTACATGTTACGTTAAAACACACGAAAGTCTTGACTAAAAACAGCTGTCCTAAAAATAATTACACTCTTCTATGATATATACATCAATCAAAGTGTTTAAACTAGATCATCAAATTTTTAAATGTACAGGAGAGAATTCCAGGACCACGGAGCTGAGTAACTAAAACTATTTCTACCATGACCTGTTCTAATTGTAATTTTTGGTACTGTTAGAAACAAATGAGAACGGGACCGTAATTTATATTGATTTACTGACCTGATTAAAAAGAACAGAGATAAAGTGGCATTTTACCCAACATGGCCTTATAAATCAGTGTATACCAGAGTTTAAGCCTACGCAAGGTCAATGACAACCAGCCAACAGCGCTGTAGAAATCACAATGATGTGTTAGACGTTTCTGATTTGTAATGAACCTGAGGGCTGCATGATACACTGAATCAAGTGCTCTCAGGGTAGTGGTTGAGGCCTGCATATACAGTGGGGCAAAAAAGTATTTAGTCAGCCACCAATTGTGCAAGTTCTCCCACTTAAAAAGATGAGAGGCCTGTAATTTTCATCATAGGTACACTTCAACTATGACAGACAAAATTAGAAAAGAAATCCAGAAAATCACATTGTAGGATTTTTAATGAATTTATTTGCAAATTATGGTGGAAAATAAGTATTTGGTAACCTACAAACAAGCAAGATTTCTGGCTCTCACAGACCTGTAACTTCTTCTTTAAGAGGCTCCTCTGTCCTCCACTTGTCTGTCATAGTTGAAGTGTACCTATGATAAAAATTACAGGCCTCTCTCATCTTTTTAAGTGGGAGAACTTGCACATTTGGTGGCTGACTAAATACTTTTTTGCCGCACTGTATATAACATCACTAAAATCTAAAACTGCCAATAATGTACATCGTACCAGCTCCTTCCTGGCCTCAAAAGATAAACAAGCCTTATGCTGATAATAAAAACCTATTCTCAGCTTGAGCTTCCTTATCAAGTTCTCTATATAAACAGTGAAGCTCAGCTTATCATCAGCCCACACACCCAAATATTTGTACACGTTAACTTGCTCTATAGTATGTCCAGCCAATGTAGCAATGACATGATTAGTAACATGCCTGGCTTTTGAAAAAAACATGCATTTAGTTTTTCACGCAAATTTAGAACCAGCTTTAAATCATACAGATTCTGTTGTATCAGACGAAGGACTGTTCTTTGGGCATTTTCAAAAGCTAAAGATAAACTACTACCACTTGAATAAAGAACAGTATCATCTGCATAAAAATGAACATCCGCTGTTTCAATAAGATCCCCATGATCCCCAATAAGATCCACATGTTGTTGATATACAACTCAGTGATATACCAATGAACAACAGTGGGCCCAAAATAGAACCTTGCGGAACACCTGAGCACAACTCTATGGACTCAGATTTACAACCATCCGCCATTACACATTGTGTATGATTTGATAGGTCATTTATAAACCAATCTAGAGCATGACCAGTAATTCCACAACATTTTAACCTTTGCACTAACACAGCATGGTGCACGGTATCAAATGCCTTCGACAAATCAATAAAGACAGACAACACAATGTAACTTCTTATCAAGAGCACAGTGGATGTCCTTTAAAACCTTCACTGTTGCTGAAACAATGGTGTGTTGAACATATACCAGAACAGTCCATAGTCTGATACCAGAAGAGTCCATAGTCTGAACAGTCCTTAGTCTTATACCAGAACAGTCCTTAGTCTTATACCAGAACAGTCCTTAGTCATATACCAGAACAGTCCTTAGTCTTATACCAGAACAGTCCTTAGTCTTGGTATGTTGAACATATACCAGAACAGTCCTTAGTCATATACCAGAACAGTCCTTAGTCATATACCAGAACAGTCCATAGTCTTATACCAGAACAGTCCTTAGTCATATACCAGAACAGGCCTTAGTCTTATACCAGAACAGTCCTTAGTCTTGGTATGTTGAACATATACCAGAACAGTCCTTAGTCATATACCAGAACAGTCCATAGTCTTATACCAGAACAGTCCTTAGTCTTGGTGTGTTGAACATATACCAGAACAGTCCTTAGTCTTGGTATGTTGAACATACACCAGAACAGTCCTTAGTCATATACCAGAACAGTCCTTAGTCTTGGTGTGTTGAACATATACCAGAACAGTCCTTAGTCTTGGTGTGTTGAACATATACCAGAACAGTCCTTAGTCTTGGTATGTTGAACATATACCAGAACAGTCTTTAGTCTTGGTGTGTTGAACATATACCAGAACAGTCTTTAGTCTTGGTGTGTTGAACATATACCAGAACAGTCCTTAGTCTGATACCAGAACAGTCCTTAGTCTGATACCAGAACAATCCATAGTCTGATACCAGAACAGTCCTTAGTCTGATACCAGAACAATCCATAGTCTGATACCAGAACAGTCCATAGTCTGATACCAGAACAATCCATAGTCTGATACCAGAACAGTCCATAGTCTGATACCAGAACAGTCCATAGTCTGATACCAGAACAGTCCATAGTCTGATACCAGAACAATCCATAGTCTGATACCAGAACAGTCCTTAGTCTTGGTATGTTGAACATATACCAGAACAGTCCTTAGTCATATACCAGAACAGTCCATAGTCTTATACCAGAACAGCCCTTAGTCTTGGTATGTTGAACATATACCAGAACAGTCCTTAGTCTTGGTATGTTGAACATATACCAGAACAGTCCTTAGTCATATACCAGAACAGTCCTTAGTCATATACCAGAACAGTCCTTAGTATTGGTATGTTGAACATATACCAGAACAGTCCTTAGTCTTGGTATGTTGAACATATACCAGAACAGTCCTTAGTCTTGGTATGTTGAACATATACCAGAACAGTCCTTAGTCATATACCAGAACAGTCCTTAGTCATATACCAGAACAGTCCTTAATCATATACCAGAACAGTCCTTAGTCTTGGTGTGTTGCACATATACCAGAACAGTTCTTAGTCTTGGTGTGTTGAACATATACCAGAACAGTCCTTTGTCATATACCAGAACAGTCCTTAGTCTTATACCAGAACAGTCCTTAGTCTTGGTGTGTTGAACATATACCAGAACAGTTCTTAGTCTTGGTGTGTTGAACATATACCAGAACAGTTCTTAGTCTTGGTGTGTTGAACATATACCAGAACAGTCCTTTGTCATATACCAGAACAGTCCTTAGTCTTATACCAGAACAGTCCTTAGTCTTGGTGTGTTGAACATATACCAGAACAGTTCTTAGTCTTGGTGTGTTGAACATATACCAGAACAGGCCTTAGTCATATACCAGAACAGTCCTTAGTCTTATACCAGAACAGTCCTTAGTCTTGGTGTGTTGAACATATACCAGAACAGTCCTTAGTCTTGGTGTGTTGAACATATACCAGAACAGCCCTTAGTCATATACCAGAACAGTCCTTAGTCATATACCAGAACAGTCCTTAGTCATATACCAGAACAGTCCTTAGTCATATACCAGAACAGTCCTTCCTTGGTGTGTTGAACATATACCAGAACAGTCCTTAGTCTTGGTGTGTTGAACATATACCAGAACAGCCCTTAGTCATATACCAGAACAGTCCTTAGTCATATACCAGAACAGTCCTTAGTCATATACCAGAACAGTCCTTAGTAATATACCAGAACAGTCCTTCGTCTTGGTGTGTTGAACATATACCAGAACAGGCCTTAGTCATATACCAGAACAGTCCTTCGTCTTGGTGTGTTGAACATATACCAGAACAGTCCTTCGTCTTGGTGTGTTGAACATTTACCAGAACAGGCCTTAGTCATATACCAGAACAGTCCTTCGTCTTGGTGTGTTGAACATATACCAGAACAGTCCTTCGTCTTGGTGTGTTGAACATATACCAGAACAGCCCTTCGTCTTGGTGTGTTGAACATATACCAGAACAGTCCTTCGTCTTGGTGTGTTGAACATATACCAGAACAGTCCTTCGTCTTGGTGTGTTGAACATATACCAGAACAGTCCTTCGTCTTGGTGTGTTGAACATATACCAGAACAGTCCTTCGTCTTGGTGTGTTGAACATATACCAGAACAGTCCTTCGTCTTGGTGTGTTGAACATATACCAGAACAGTCCTTCGTCTTGGTGTGTTGAACATATACCAGAACAGTCCTTCGTCTTGGTGTGTTGAACATATACCAGAACAGTCCTTCGTCTTGGTGTGTTGAACATATACCAGAACAGTCCTTCGTCTTGGTGTGTTGAACATATACCAGAACAGTCCTTCGTCTTGGTGTGTTGAACATATACCAGAACAGTCCTTAGTCATATACCAGAACAGTCCTTCGTCTTGGTGTGTTGAACATATACCAGAACAGTCCTTCGTCTTGGTGTGTTGAACATATACCAGAACAGTCCTTCGTCTTGGTGTGTTGAACATATACCAGAACAGTCCTTAGTCTTGGTGTGTTGAACATATACCAGAACAGTCCTTAGTCATATACCAGAACAGTCCTTAGTCATATACCAGAACAGTCCTTAGTCATATACCAGAACAGTCCTTCGTCTTGGTGTGTTGAACATATACCAGAACAGTCCTTCGTCTTGGTGTGTTGAACATATACCAGAACAGTCCTTCGTCTTGGTGTGTTGAACATATACCAGAACAGTCCTTAGTCATATACCAGAACAGTCCTTCGTCTTGGTGTGTTGAACATATACCAGAACAGTCCTTCGTCTTGGTGTGTTGAACATATACCAGAACAGTCCTTCGTCTTGGTGTGTTGAACATATACCAGAACAGTCCTTAGTCTTGGTGTGTTGAACATATACCAGAACAGTCCTTAGTCATATACCAGAACAGTCCTTAGTCATATACCAGAACAGTCCTTAGTCATATACCAGAACAGTCCTTCGTCTTGGTGTGTTGAACATATACCAGAACAGTCCTTCGTCTTGGTGTGTTGAACATATACCAGAACAGTCCTTCGTCTTGGTGTGTTGAACATATACCAGAACAGTCCTTAGTCTTGGTGTGTTGAACATATACCAGAACAGTCCTTAGTCATATACCAGAACAGTCCTTAGTCATATACCAGAACAGTCCTTAGTCATATACCAGAACAGTCCTTCGTCTTGGTGTGTTGAACATATACCAGAACAGTCCTTCGTCTTGGTGTGTTGAACATATACCAGAACAGTCCTTCGTCTTGGTGTGTTGAACATATACCAGAACAGTCCTTCGTCTTGGTGTGTTGAACATATACCAGAACAGTCCTTAGTCTTGGTGTGTTGAACATATACCAGAACAGTCCTTAGTCATATACCAGAACAGTCCTTAGTCATATACCAGAACAGTCCTTAGTCTTGGTATGTTGAACATATACCAGAACAGTCCTTAGTCATATACCAGAACAGTCCTTAGTCATATACCAGAACAGTCCATAGTCTTATACCAGAACAGTCCTTAGTCATATACCAGAACAGGCCTTAGTCTTATACCAGAACAGTCCTTAGTCTTGGTATGTTGAACATATACCAGAACAGTCCTTAGTCATATACCAGAACAGTCCATAGTCTTATACCAGAACAGTCCTTAGTCTTGGTGTGTTGAACATATACCAGAACAGTCCTTAGTCTTGGTATGTTGAACATACACCAGAACAGTCCTTAGTCATATACCAGAACAGTCCTTAGTCTTGGTGTGTTGAACATATACCAGAACAGTCCTTAGTCTTGGTGTGTTGAACATATACCAGAACAGTCCTTAGTCTTGGTATGTTGAACATATACCAGAACAGTCTTTAGTCTTGGTGTGTTGAACATATACCAGAACAGTCCTTAGTCTGATACCAGAACAGTCCTTAGTCTGATACCAGAACAATCCATAGTCTGATACCAGAACAGTCCTTAGTCTGATACCAGAACAATCCATAGTCTGATACCAGAACAGTCCATAGTCTGATACCAGAACAATCCATAGTCTGATACCAGAACAGTCCATAGTCTGATACCAGAACAGTCCATAGTCTGATACCAGAACAGTCCATAGTCTGATACCAGAACAATCCATAGTCTGATACCAGAACAGTCCTTAGTCTTGGTATGTTGAACATATACCAGAACAGTCCTTAGTCATATACCAGAACAGTCCATAGTCTTATACCAGAACAGCCCTTAGTCTTGGTATGTTGAACATATACCAGAACAGTCCTTAGTCTTGGTATGTTGAACATATACCAGAACAGTCCTTAGTCATATACCAGAACAGTCCTTAGTCATATACCAGAACAGTCCTTAGTATTGGTATGTTGAACATATACCAGAACAGTCCTTAGTCTTGGTATGTTGAACATATACCAGAACAGTCCTTAGTCTTGGTATGTTGAACATATACCAGAACAGTCCTTAGTCATATACCAGAACAGTCCTTAGTCATATACCAGAACAGTCCTTAGTCATATACCAGAACAGTCCTTAATCATATACCAGAACAGTCCTTAGTCTTGGTGTGTTGCACATATACCAGAACAGTCCTTAGTCTTCTATAACAGTCCTTAGTCTTGGTGTGTTGAACATATACCAGAACAGTTCTTAGTCTTGGTGTGTTGAACATATACCAGAACAGTCCTTTGTCATATACCAGAACAGTCCTTAGTCTTATACCAGAACAGTCCTTAGTCTTGGTGTGTTGAACATATACCAGAACAGTTCTTAGTCTTGGTGTGTTGAACATATACCAGAACAGGCCTTAGTCATATACCAGAACAGTCCTTAGTCTTATACCAGAACAGTCCTTAGTCTTGGTGTGTTGAACATATACCAGAACAGTCCTTAGTCTTGGTGTGTTGAACATATACCAGAACAGCCCTTAGTCATATACCAGAACAGTCCTTAGTCATATACCAGAACAGTCCTTAGTCATATACCAGAACAGTCCTTAGTCATATACCAGAACAGTCCTTCGTCTTGGTGTGTTGAACATATACCAGAACAGTCCTTAGTCTTGGTGTGTTGAACATATACCAGAACAGCCCTTAGTCATATACCAGAACAGTCCTTAGTCATATACCAGAACAGTCCTTAGTCATATACCAGAACAGTCCTTAGTAATATACCAGAACAGTCCTTCGTCTTGGTGTGTTGAACATATACCAGAACAGGCCTTAGTCATATACCAGAACAGTCCTTCGTCTTGGTGTGTTGAACATATACCAGAACAGTCCTTCGTCTTGGTGTGTTGAACATTTACCAGAACAGGCCTTAGTCATATACCAGAACAGTCCTTCGTCTTGGTGTGTTGAACATATACCAGAACAGTCCTTCGTCTTGGTGTGTTGAACATATACCAGAACAGCCCTTCGTCTTGGTGTGTTGAACATATACCAGAACAGTCCTTCGTCTTGGTGTGTTGAACATATACCAGAACAGTCCTTCGCCTTGGTGTGTTGAACATATACCAGAACAGTCCTTCGTCTTGGTGTGTTGAACATATACCAGAACAGTCCTTCGTCTTGGTGTGTTGAACATATACCAGAACAGTCCTTAGTCATATACCAGAACAGTCCTTCGTCTTGGTGTGTTGAACATATACCAGAACAGTCCTTCGTCTTGGTGTGTTGAACATATACCAGAACAGTCCTTCGTCTTGGTGTGTTGAACATATACCAGAACAGTCCTTCGTCTTGGTGTGTTGAACATATACCAGAACAGTCCTTCGTCTTGGTGTGTTGAACATATACCAGAACAGTCCTTAGTCTTGGTGTGTTGAACATATACCAGAACAGCCCTTAGTCTTGGTGTGTTGAACATATACCAGAACAGTCCTTCGTCTTGGTGTGTTGAACATATACCAGAACAGTCCTTCGTCTTGGTGTGTTGAACATATACCAGAACAGTCCTTAGTCATATACCAGAACAGTCCTTCGTCTTGGTGTGTTGAACATATACCAGAACAGTCCTTCGTCTTGGTGTGTTGAACATATACCAGAACAGTCCTTCGTCTTGGTGTGTTGAACATATACCAGAACAGTCCTTCGTCTTGGTGTGTTGAACATATACCAGAACAGTCCTTCGTCTTGGTGTGTTGAACATATACCAGAACAGTCCTTAGTCTTGGTATGTTGAACATACACCAGAACAGTCCTTAGTCATATACCAGAACAGTCCTTAGTCTTGGTGTGTTGAACATATACCAGAACAGTCCTTAGTCTTGGTGTGTTGAACATATACCAGAACAGTCCTTAGTCTTGGTATGTTGAACATATACCAGAACAGTCTTTAGTCTTGGTGTGTTGAACATATACCAGAACAGTCCTTAGTCTGATACCAGAACAGTCCTTAGTCTGATACCAGAACAATCCATAGTCTGATACCAGAACAGTCCTTAGTCTGATACCAGAACAATCCATAGTCTGATACCAGAACAGTCCATAGTCTGATACCAGAACAATCCATAGTCTGATACCAGAACAGTCCATAGTCTGATACCAGAACAGTCCATAGTCTGATACCAGAACAGTCCATAGTCTGATACCAGAACAATCCATAGTCTGATACCAGAACAGTCCTTAGTCTTGGTATGTTGAACATATACCAGAACAGTCCTTAGTCATATACCAGAACAGTCCATAGTCTTATACCAGAACAGCCCTTAGTCTTGGTATGTTGAACATATACCAGAACAGTCCTTAGTCTTGGTATGTTGAACATATACCAGAACAGTCCTTAGTCATATACCAGAACAGTCCTTAGTCATATACCAGAACAGTCCTTAGTATTGGTATGTTGAATATATACCAGAACAGTCCTTAGTCTTGGTATGTTGAACATATACCAGAACAGTCCTTAGTCTTGGTATGTTGAACATATACCAGAACAGTCCTTAGTCATATACCAGAACAGTCCTTAGTCATATACCAGAACAGTCCTTAGTCATATACCAGAACAGTCCTTAATCATATACCAGAACAGTCCTTAGTCTTGGTGTGTTGCACATATACCAGAACAGTCCTTAGTCTTCTATAACAGTCCTTAGTCTTGGTGTGTTGAACATATACCAGAACAGTTCTTAGTCTTGGTGTGTTGAACATATACCAGAACAGTCCTTTGTCATATACCAGAACAGTCCTTAGTCTTATACCAGAACAGTCCTTAGTCTTGGTGTGTTGAACATATACCAGAACAGTTCTTAGTCTTGTGTGTTGAACATATACCAGAACAGGCCTTAGTCATATACCAGAACAGTCCTTAGTCTTATACCAGAACAGTCCTTAGTCTTGGTGTGTTGAACATATACCAGAACAGTCCTTAGTCTTGGTGTGTTGAACATATACCAGAACAGCCCTTAGTCATATACCAGAACAGTCCTTAGTCATATACCAGAACAGTCCTTAGTCATATACCAGAACAGTCCTTAGTCATATACCAGAACAGTCCTTCGTCTTGGTGTGTTGAACATATACCAGAACAGTCCTTAGTCTTGGTGTGTTGAACATATACCAGAACAGCCCTTAGTCATATACCAGAACAGTCCTTAGTCATATACCAGAACAGTCCTTAGTCATATACCAGAACAGTCCTTAGTAATATACCAGAACAGTCCTTCGTCTTGGTGTGTTGAACATATACCAGAACAGGCCTTAGTCATATACCAGAACAGTCCTTCGTCTTGGTGTGTTGAACATATACCAGAACAGTCCTTCGTCTTGGTGTGTTGAACATTTACCAGAACAGGCCTTAGTCATATACCAGAACAGTCCTTCGTCTTGGTGTGTTGAACATATACCAGAACAGTCCTTCGTCTTGGTGTGTTGAACATATACCAGAACAGCCCTTCGTCTTGGTGTGTTGAACATATACCAGAACAGTCCTTCGTCTTGGTGTGTTGAACATATACCAGAACAGTCCTTCGTCTTGGTGTGTTGAACATATACCAGAACAGTCCTTCGTCTTGGTGTGTTGAACATATACCAGAACAGTCCTTCGTCTTGGTGTGTTGAACATATACCAGAACAGTCCTTAGTCATATACCAGAACAGTCCTTCGTCTTGGTGTGTTGAACATATACCAGAACAGTCCTTCGTCTTGGTGTGTTGAACATATACCAGAACAGTCCTTCGTCTTGGTGTGTTGAACATATACCAGAACAGTCCTTCGTCTTGGTGTGTTGAACATATACCAGAACAGTCCTTCGTCTTGGTGTGTTGAACATATACCAGAACAGTCCTTAGTCTTGTGTGTTGAACATATACCAGAACAGCCCTTAGTCTTGGTGTGTTGAACATATACCAGAACAGTCCTTCGTCTTGGTGTGTTGAACATATACCAGAACAGTCCTTCGTCTTGGTGTGTTGAACATATACCAGAACAGTCCTTAGTCATATACCAGAACAGTCCTTCGTCTTGGTGTGTTGAACATATACCAGAACAGTCCTTCGTCTTGGTGTGTTGAACATATACCAGAACAGTCCTTCGTCTTGGTGTGTTGAACATATACCAGAACAGTCCTTAGTCTTGGTGTGTTGAACATATACCAGAACAGTCCTTAGTCTTGGTGTGTTGAACATATACCAGAACAGTCCTTCGTCTTGGTGTGTTGAACATATACCAGAACAGTCCTTCGTCTTGGTGTGTTGAACATATACCAGAACAGTCCTTAGTCATATACCAGAACAGTCCTTGTCTTGGTGTGTTGAACATATACCAGAACAGTCCTTCGTCTTGGTGTGTTGAACATATACCAGAACAGTCCTTCGTCTTGGTGTGTTGAACATATACCAGAACAGTCCTTAGTCTTGGTGTGTTGAACATATACCAGAACAGTCCTTAGTCATATACCAGAACAGTCCTTAGTCATATACCAGAACAGTCCTTAGTCATATACCAGAACAGTCCTTCGTCTTGGTGTGTTGAACATATACCAGAACAGTCCTTCGTCTTGGTGTGTTGAACATATACCAGAACAGTCCTTCGTCTTGGTGTGTTGAACATATACCAGAACAGTCCTTAGTCTTGGTGTGTTGAACATATACCAGAACAGTCCTTAGTCATATACCAGAACAGTCCTTAGTCATATACCAGAACAGTCCTTAGTCATATACCAGAACAGTCCTTCGTCTTGGTGTGTTGAACATATACCAGAACAGTCCTTAGTCTTGGTGTGTTGAACATATACCAGAACAGTCCTTAGTCTTGGTGTGTTGAACATATACCAGAACAGTCCTTCGTCTTGGTGTGTTGAACATATACCAGAACAGTCCTTAGTCATATACCAGAACAGTCCTTAGTCATATACCAGAACAGTCCTTAGTCATATACCAGAACAGTCCTTCGTCTTGGTGTGTTGAACATATACCAGAACAGTCCTTCGTCTTGGTGTGTTGAACATATACCAGAACAGTCCTTAGTCTTGGTGTGTTGAACATATACCAGAACAGTCCTTAGTCTTGGTGTGTTGAACATATACCAGAACAGTCCTTCGTCTTGGTGTGTTGAACATATACCAGAACAGTCCTTAGTCTTGGTGTGTTGAACATATACCAGAACAGTCCTTCGTCTTGGTGTGTTGAACATATACCAGAACAGTCCTTAGTCTTGGTGTGTTGAACATATACCAGAACAGTCCTTCGTCTTGGTGTGTTGAACATATACCAGAACAGTCCTTAGTCTTGGTGTGTTGAACATATACCAGAACAGTCCTTCGTCTTGGTGTGTTGAACATATACCAGAACAGTCCTTAGTCTTGTTGTGTTGAACATATACCAGAACAGTCCTTAGTCATATACCAGAACAGTCCTTAGTCATATACCAGAACAGTCCTTAGTCATATACCAGAACAGTCCTTCGTCTTGGTGTGTTGAACATATACCAGAACAGTCCTTAGTCTTGGTGTGTTGAACATATACCAGAACAGTCCTTAGTCTTGGTGTGTTGAACATATACCAGAACAGTCCTTAGTCTTGGTGTGTTGAACATATACCAGAACAGTCCTTCGTCTTGGTGTGTTGAACATATACCAGAACAGTCCTTAGTCATATACCAGAACAGTCCTTAGTCTTGGTGTGTTGAACATATACCAGAACAGTCCTTCGTCTTGGTGTGTTGAACATATACCAGAACAGTCCTTAGTCTTGGTGTGTTGAACATATACCAGAACAGTCCTTCGTCTTGGTGTGTTGAACATATACCAGAACAGTCCTTAGTCTTGGTGTGTTGAACATATACCAGAACAGTCCTTAGTCTTGGTGTGTTGAACATATACCAGAACAGTCCTTCGTCTTGGTGTGTTGAACATATACCAGAACAGTCCTTAGTCTTGGTGTGTTGAACATATACCAGAACAGTCCTTCGTCTTGGTGTGTTGAACATATACCAGAACAGTCCTTAGTCATATACCAGAACAGTCCTTAGTCATATACCAGAACAGTCCTTAGTCATATACCAGAACAGTCCTTCGTCTTGGTGTGTTGAACATATACCAGAACAGTCCTTCGTCTTGGTGTGTTGAACATATACCAGAACAGTCCTTAGTCTTGGTGTGTTGAACATATACCAGAACAGTCCTTAGTCTTGGTGTGTTGAACATATACCAGAACAGTCCTTAGTCTTGGTGTGTTGAACATATACCAGAACAGTCCTTAGTCTTGGTGTGTTGAACATATACCAGAACAGTCCTTCGTCTTGGTGTGTTGAACATATACCAGAACAGTCCTTAGTCTTGGTGTGTTGAACATATACCAGAACAGTCCTTCGTCTTGGTGTGTTGAACATATACCAGAACAGTCCTTAGTCTTGGTGTGTTGAACATATACCAGAACAGTCCTTCGTCTTGGTGTGTTGAACATATACCAGAACAGTCCTTAGTCTTGTTGTGTTGAACATATACCAGAACAGTCCTTAGTCATATACCAGAACAGTCCTTAGTCATATACCAGAACAGTCCTTAGTCATATACCAGAACAGTCCTTCGTCTTGGTGTGTTGAACATATACCAGAACAGTCCTTAGTCTTGGTGTGTTGAACATATACCAGAACAGTCCTTAGTCTTGGTGTGTTGAACATATACCAGAACAGTCCTTAGTCTTGGTGTGTTGAACATATACCAGAACAGTCCTTCGTCTTGGTGTGTTGAACATATACCAGAACAGTCCTTAGTCATATACCAGAACAGTCCTTCGTCTTGGTGTGTTGAACATATACCAGAACAGTCCTTAGTCTTGGTGTGTTGAACATATACCAGAACAGTCCTTCGTCTTGGTGTGTTGAACATATACCAGAACAGTCCTTAGTCTTGGTGTGTTGAACATATACCAGAACAGTCCTTAGTCATATACCAGAACAGTCCTTAGTCATATACCAGAACAGTCCTTAGTCATATACCAGAACAGTCCTTCGTCTTGGTGTGTTGAACATATACCAGAACAGTCCTTAGTCTTGGTGTGTTGAACATATACCAGAACAGTCCTTAGTCTTGGTGTGTTGAACATATACCAGAACAGTCCTTAGTCATATACCAGAACAGTCCTTAGTCATATACCAGAACAGTCCTTAGTCATATACCAGAACAGGTGTGTTGAACATATACCAGAACAGTCCTTCGTCTTGGTGTGTTGAACATATACCAGAACAGTCCTTCGTCTTGGTGTGTTGAACATATACCAGAACAGTCCTTCGTCTTGGTGTGTTGAACATATACCAGAACAGTCCTTAGTCTTGGTGTGTTGAACATATACCAGAACAGTCCTTAGTCATATACCAGAACAGTCCTTAGTCATATACCAGAACAGTCCTTAGTCATATACCAGAACAGTCCTTCGTCTTGGTGTGTTGAACATATACCAGAACAGTCCTTCCGTCTTGGTGTGTTGAACATATACCAGAACAGTCCTTAGTCTTGGTGTGTTGAACATATACCAGAACAGTCCTTAGTCTTGGTGTGTTGAACATATACCAGAACAGTCCTTCGTCTTGGTGTGTTGAACATATACCAGAACAGTCCTTAGTCTTGGTGTGTTGAACATATACCAGAACAGTCCTTCGTCTTGGTGTGTTGAACATATACCAGAACAGTCCTTAGTCTTGGTGTGTTGAACATATACCAGAACAGTCCTTCGTCTTGGTGTGTTGAACATATACCAGAACAGTCCTTAGTCTTGGTGTGTTGAACATATACCAGAACAGTCCTTCGTCTTGGTGTGTTGAACATATACCAGAACAGTCCTTAGTCTTGTTGTGTTGAACATATACCAGAACAGTCCTTAGTCATATACCAGAACAGTCCTTAGTCTTACCAGAACAGTGTTGAGTCATATACCAGAACAGTCCTTCGTCTTGGTGTGTTGAACATATACCAGAACAGTCCTTCGTCTTGGTGTGTTGAACATATACCAGAACAGTCCTTAGTCTTGGTGTGTTGAACATATACCAGAACAGTCCTTAGTCTTGGTGTGTTGAACATATACCAGAACAGTCCTTCGTCTTGGTGTGTTGAACATATACCAGAACAGTCCTTAGTCATATACCAGAACAGTCCTTCGTCTTGGTGTGTTGAACATATACCAGAACAGTCCTTCGTCTTGGTGTGTTGAACATATACCAGAACAGTCCTTCGTCTTGGTGTGTTGAACATATACCAGAACAGTCCTTAGTCTTGGTGTGTTGAACATATACCAGAACAGTCCTTAGTCATATACCAGAACAGTCCTTAGTCATATACCAGAACAGTCCTTAGTCATATACCAGAACAGTCCTTCGTCTTGGTGTGTTGAACATATACCAGAACAGTCCTTCGTCTTGGTGTGTTGAACATATACCAGAACAGTCCTTCGTCTTGGTGTGTTGAACATATACCAGAACAGTCCTTAGTCTTGGTGTGTTGAACATATACCAGAACAGTCCTTAGTCATATACCAGAACAGTCCTTAGTCATATACCAGAACAGTCCTTAGTCATATACCAGAACAGTCCTTCGTCTTGGTGTGTTGAACATATACCAGAACAGTCCTTCGTCTTGGTGTGTTGAACATATACCAGAACAGTCCTTCGTCTTGGTGTGTTGAACATATACCAGAACAGTCCTTCGTCTTGGTGTGTTGAACATATACCAGAACAGTCCTTAGTCTTGGTGTGTTGAACATATACCAGAACAGTCCTTAGTCATATACCAGAACAGTCCTTAGTCATATACCAGAACAGTCCTTAGTCATATACCAGAACAGTCCTTCGTCTTGGTGTGTTGAACATATACCAGAACAGTCCTTCGTCTTGGTGTGTTGAACATATACCAGAACAGTCCTTAGTCTTGGTGTGTTGAACATATACCAGAACAGTCCTTAGTCTTGGTGTGTTGAACATATACCAGAACAGTCCTTCGTCTTGGTGTGTTGAACATATACCAGAACAGTCCTTAGTCTTGGTGTGTTGAACATATACCAGAACAGTCCTTCGTCTTGGTGTGTTGAACATATACCAGAACAGTCCTTAGTCTTGGTGTGTTGAACATATACCAGAACAGTCCTTAGTCTTGGTGTGTTGAACATATACCAGAACAGTCCTTAGTCTTGGTGTGTTGAACATATACCAGAACAGTCCTTCGTCTTGGTGTGTTGAACATATACCAGAACAGTCCTTAGTCTTGTTGTGTTGAACATATACCAGAACAGTCCTTAGTCATATACCAGAACAGTCCTTAGTCATTGAACAGTCCTTAGTCATATACCAGAACAGTCCTTCGTCTTGGTGTGTTGAACATATACCAGAACAGTCCTTCGTCTTGGTGTGTTGAACATATACCAGAACAGTCCTTAGTCTTGGTGTGTTGAACATATACCAGAACAGCCCTTAGTCTTGGTGTGTTGAACATATACCAGAACAGTCCTTCGTCTTGGTGTGTTGAACATATACCAGAACAGCCCTTAGTCTTGGTGTGTTGAACATATACCAGAACAGTCCTTCGTCTTGGTGTGTTGAACATATACCAGAACAGTCCTTCGTCTTGGTGTGTTGAACATATACCAGAACAGTCCTTAGTCTTGGTGTGTTGAACATATACCAGAACAGCCCTTAGTCTTGGTCTGTTGAACATATACCAGAACAGCCCTTAGTCTTGGTGTGTTGAACATATACCAGAACAGCCCTTAGTCTTGGTGTGTTGAACATATACCAGAACAGTCCTTCGTCTTGGTGTGTTGAACATATACCAGAACAGTCCTTAGTCTTGGTGTGTTGAACATATACCAGAACAGCCCTTAGTCTTGGTGTGTTGAACATATACCAGAACAGCCCTTAGTCTTGGTGTGTTGAACATATACCAGAACAGCCCTTAGTCTTGGTGTGTTGAACATATACCAGAACAGTCCTTAGTCTTGGTGTGTTGAACATATACCAGAACAGCCCTTCGTCTTGGTGTGTTGAACATATACCAGAACAGCCCTTCGTCTTGGTGTGTTGAACATATACCAGAACAGACCTTAGTCATATACCAGAACAGTCCTTAGTCATATACCAGAACAGCCCTTCGTCTTGGTGTGTTGAACATATACCAGAACAGCCCTTAGTCTTGGTGTGTTGAACATATACCAGAACAGCCCTTCGTCTTGGTGTGTTGAACATATACCAGAACAGCCCTTCGTCTTGGTGTGTTGAACATATACCAGAACAGTCCTTAGTCATATACCAGAACAGTCCTTAGTCATATACCAGAACAGCCCTTCGTCTTGGTGTGTTGAACATATACCAGAACAGCCCTTAGTCTTGGTGTGTTGAACATATACCAGAACAGTCCTTCGTCTTGGTGTGTTGAACATATACCAGAACAGCCCTTAGTCTTGGTGTGTTGAACATATACCAGAACAGCCCTTAGTCTTGGTGTGTTGAACATATACCAGAACAGCCCTTAGTCTTGGTGTGTTGAACATATACCAGAACAGCCCTTAGTCTTGGTGTGTTGAACATATACCAGAACAGTCCTTAGTCTTGTTGTGTTGAACATATACCAGAACAGTCCTTAGTCATATACCAGAACAGTCCTTAGTCATATACCAGAACAGTCCTTAGTCATATACCAGAACAGTCCTTCGTCTTGGTGTGTTGAACATATACCAGAACAGTCCTTAGTCTTGGTGTGTTGAACATATACCAGAACAGTCCTTAGTCTTGGTGTGTTGAACATATACCAGAACAGTCCTTAGTCTTGGTGTGTTGAACATATACCAGAACAGTCCTTCGTCTTGGTGTGTTGAACATATACCAGAACAGTCCTTAGTCATATACCAGAACAGTCCTTCGTCTTGGTGTGTTGAACATATACCAGAACAGTCCTTCGTCTTGGTGTGTTGAACATATACCAGAACAGTCCTTCGTCTTGGTGTGTTGAACATATACCAGAACAGTCCTTAGTCTTGGTGTGTTGAACATATACCAGAACAGTCCTTAGTCATATACCAGAACAGTCCTTAGTCATATACCAGAACAGTCCTTAGTCATATACCAGAACAGTCCTTCGTCTTGGTGTGTTGAACATATACCAGAACAGTCCTTCGTCTTGGTGTGTTGAACATATACCAGAACAGTCCTTAGTCTTGGTGTGTTGAACATATACCAGAACAGTCCTTAGTCTTGTTGTGTTGAACATATACCAGAACAGTCCTTAGTCATATACCAGAACAGTCCTTAGTCATATACCAGAACAGTCCTTAGTCATATACCAGAACAGTCGTCTTGGTGTGTTGAACATATACCAGAACAGTCCTTCGTCTTGGTGTGTTGAACATATACCAGAACAGTCCTTAGTCTTGGTGTGTTGAACATATACCAGAACAGTCCTTCGTCTTGGTGTGTTGAACATATACCAGAACAGTCCTTAGTCTTGTGTGTTGAACATATACCAGAACAGTCCTTAGTCATATACCAGAACAGTCCTTAGTCATATACCAGAACAGTCCTTAGTCATATACCAGAACAGTCCTTCGTCTTGGTGTGTTGAACATATACCAGAACAGTCCTTCGTCTTGGTGTGTTGAACATATACCAGAACAGTCCTTAGTCTTGGTGTGTTGAACATATACCAGAACAGTCCTTAGTCTTGGTGTGTTGAACATATACCAGAACAGTCCTTCGTCTTGGTGTGTTGAACATATACCAGAACAGTCCTTAGTCTTGGTGTGTTGAACATATACCAGAACAGTCTTGGTGTGTTGAACATATACCAGAACAGTCCTTAGTCTTGGTGTGTTGAACATATACCAGAACAGTCCTTCGTCTTGGTGTGTTGAACATATACCAGAACAGTCCTTAGTCTTGGTGTGTTGAACATATACCAGAACAGTCCTTAGTCTTGTTGTGTTGAACATATACCAGAACAGTCCTTGGTAGTCATATACCAGAACAGTCCTTAGTCTTGGTGTGTTGAACGCCATATACCAGAACAGTCCTTAGTCATATACCAGAACAGTCCTTCGTCTTGGTGTGTTGAACATATACCAGAACAGTCCTTCGTCTTGGTGTGTTGAACATATACCAGAACAGTCCTTAGTCTTGGTGTGTTGAACATATACCAGAACAGCCCTTAGTCTTGGTGTGTTGAACATATACCAGAACAGTCCTTCGTCTTGGTGTGTTGAACATATACCAGAACAGCCCTTAGTCTTGGTGTGTTGAACATATACCAGAACAGTCCTTCGTCTTGGTGTGTTGAACATATACCAGAACAGTCCTTCGTCTTGGTGTGTTGAACATATACCAGAACAGTCCTTAGTCTTGGTGTGTTGAACATATACCAGAACAGTCCTTAGTCTTGGTCTGTTGAACATATACCAGAACAGCCCTTAGTCTTGGTGTGTTGAACATATACCAGAACAGTCCTTAGTCTTGGTGTGTTGAACATATACCAGAACAGTCCTTCGTCTTGGTGTGTTGAACATATATACCAGAACAGTCCTTAGTCTTGGTGTGTTGAACATATACCAGAACAGTCCTTAGTCTTGGTGTGTTGAACATATACCAGAACAGTCCTTGGTGTGTTGAACATATACCAGAACAGTCCTTCTAGTCTTGGTGTGTTGAACATATACCAGAACAGTCCTTAGTCTTGGTGTGTTGAACATATACCAGAACAGCCCTTAGTCTTGGTGTGTTGAACATATACCAGAACAGTCCTTCGTCTTGGTGTGTTGAACATATACCAGAACAGCCCTTCGTCTTGGTGTGTTGAACATATACCAGAACAGACCTTAGTCATATACCAGAACAGTCCTTAGTCATATACCAGAACAGTCCTTCGTCTTGGTGTGTTGAACATATACCAGAACAGCCCTTAGTCTTGGTGTGTTGAACATATACCAGAACAGCCCTTCGTCTTGGTGTGTTGAACATATACCAGAACAGCCCTTCGTCTTGGTGTGTTGAACATATACCAGAACAGTCCTTAGTCATATACCAGAACAGTCCTTAGTCATATACCAGAACAGCCCTTCGTCTTGGTGTGTTGAACATATACCAGAACAGCCCTTAGTCTTGGTGTGTTGAACATATACCAGAACAGTCCTTCGTCTTGGTGTGTTGAACATATACCAGAACAGCCCTTAGTCTTGGTGTGTTGAACATATACCAGAACAGCCCTTAGTCTTGGTGTGTTGAACATATACCAGAACAGCCCTTAGTCTTGGTGTGTTGAACATATACCAGAACAGCCCTTAGTCTTGGTGTGTTGAACATATACCAGAACAGTCCTTAGTCTTGGTGTGTTGAACATATACCAGAACAGTCCTTAGTCTTGGTGTGTTGAACATATACCAGAACAGCCCTTAGTCTTGGTGTGTTGAACATATACCAGAACAGTCCTTCGTCTTGGTGTGTTGAACATATACCAGAACAGCCCTTAGTCTTGGTGTGTTGAACATATACCAGAACAGTCCTTAGTCTTGGTGTGTTGAACATATACCAGAACAGCCCTTAGTCTTGGTGTGTTGAACATATACCAGAACAGCCCTTAGTCTTGGTGTGTTGAACATATACCAGAACAGCCCTTAGTCTTGGTGTGTTGAACATATACCAGAACAGTCCTTCGTCTTGGTGTGTTGAACATATACCAGAACAGTCCTTAGTCTTGGTGTGTTGAACATATACCAGAACAGTCCTTCGTCTTGGTGTGTTGAACATATACCAGAACAGCCCTTAGTCTTGGTGTGTTGAACATATACCAGAACAGCCCTTAGTCTTGGTGTGTTGAACATATACCAGAACAGCCCTTAGTCTTGGTGTGTTGAACATATACCAGAACAGTCCTTAGTCTTGGTGTGTTGAACATATACCAGAACAGTCCTTAGTCTTGGTGTGTTGAACATATACCAGAACAGTCCTTAGTCTTGGTGTGTTGAACATATACCAGAACAGCCCTTCGTCTTGGTGTGTTGAACATATACCAGAACAGTCCTTAGTCTTGGTGTGTTGAACATATACCAGAACAGCCCTTAGTCTTGGTGTGTTGAACATATACCAGAACAGTCCTTACCAGAACAGCCCTTGGTGTGTTGAACATATACCAGAACAGTCCTTAGTCTTGGTGTGTTGAACATATACCAGAACAGTCCTTCGTCTTGGTGTGTTGAACATATACCAGAACAGTCCTTCGTCTTGGTGTGTTGAACATATACCAGAACAGTCCTTCGTCTTGGTGTGTTGAACATATACCAGAACAGTCCTTAGTCTTGGTGTGTTGAACATATACCAGAACAGTCCTTAGTCTTGGTGTGTTGAACATATACCAGAACAGTCCTTAGTCTTGGTGTGTTGAACATATACCAGAACAGCCCTTAGTCTTGGTGTGTTGAACATATACCAGAACAGTCCTTAGTCTTGGTGTGTTGAACATATACCAGAACAGCCCTTAGTCTTGGTGTGTTGAACATATACCAGAACAGTCCTTAGTCTTGGTGTGTTGAACATATACCAGAACAGTCCTTAGTCTTGGTGTGTTGAACATATACCAGAACACAGTCTTGGTGTGTTGAACATATACCAGAACAGCCCTTAGTCTTGGTGTGTTGAACATATACCAGAACAGTCCTTAGTCTTGGTGTGTTGAACATATACCAGAACAGCCCTTAGTCTTGGTGTGTTGAACATATACCAGAACAGCCCTTAGTCTTGGTGTGTTGAACATATACCAGAACAGAACAGTCCATATACCAGAACAGTCTTGGTGTGTTGAACATATACCAGAACAGCCCTTAGTCTTGGTGTGTTGAACATATACCAGAACAGTCCTTAGTCTTGGTGTGTTGAACATATACCAGAACAGCCCTTAGTCTTGGTGTGTTGAACATATACCAGAACAGCCCTTAGTCTTGGTGTGTTGAACATATACCAGAACAGCCCTTAGTCTTGGTGTGTTGAACATATACCAGAACAGCCCTTAGTCTTGGTGTGTTGAACATATACCAGAACAGCCCTTAGTCTTGAACATATACCAGAACAGTCCTTGTCTTGGTGTGTTGAACATATACCAGAACAGCCCTTCGTCCATATACCAGAACAGTCCTTGTCTTGGTGTGTTGAACATATACCAGAACAGCCCTTAGTCTTGGTGTGTTGAACATATACCAGAACAGCCCTTAGTCTTGGTGTGTTGAACATATACCAGAACAGCCCTTAGTCTTGGTGTGTTGAACATATACCAGAACAGTCCTTAGTCTTGGTGTGTTGAACATATACCAGAACAGCCCTTAGTCTTGGTGTGTTGAACATATACCAGAACAGCCCTTAGTCTTGGTGTGTTGAACATATACCAGAACAGTCCTTAGTCTTGGTGTGTTGAACATATACCAGAACAAGTCATATACCAGAACAGTCCTTAGTCTTGGTGTGTTGAACATATACCAGAACAGTCCTTAGTCTTGGTGTGTTGAACATATACCAGAACAGCCCTTAGTCTTGGTGTGTTGAACATATACCAGAACAGTCCTTAGTCTTGGTGTGTTGAACATTGACCAGAACAGTCTTGTGTTGAACATATACCAGAACAGTCCTTAGTCTTGGTGTGTTGAACATATACCAGAACAGTCCTTAGTCTTGGTGTGTTGAACATATACCAGAACAGTCCTTAGTCTGTGTTGAACATATACCAGAACAGTCCTTGTTGTTGAACATATACCAGAACAGTCCTTCGTCTTGGTGTGTTGAACATATACCAGAACAGCCCTTAGTCTTGGTGTGTTGAACATATACCAGAACAGCCCTTAGTCTTGGTGTGTTGAACATATACCAGAACAGCCCTTAGTCTTGGTGTGTTGAACATATAGCCCTTAGTCTTGGTGTGTTGAACATATACCAGAACAGTCCTTCGTCTTGGTGTGTTGAACATATACCAGAACAGCCCTTAGTCTTGGTGTGTTGAACATATACCAGAACAGTCCTTAGTCTTGGTGTGTTGAACATATACCAGAACAGTCCTTAGTCTTGGTGTGTTGAACATATACCAGAACAGTCCTTAGTCTTGGTGTGTTGAACATATACCAGAACAGTCCTTAGTCTTGGTGTGTTGAACATATACCAGAACAGCCCTTAGTCTTGGTGTGTTGAACATATACCAGAACAGCCCTTAGTCTTGGTGTGTTGAACATATACCAGAACAGTCCTTAGTCTTGGTGTGTTGAACATATACCAGAACAGCCCTTAGTCTTGGTGTGTTGAACATATACCAGAACAGCCCTTAGTCTTGGTGTGTTGAACATATACCAGAACAGCCCTTAGTCTTGGTGTGTTGAACATATACCAGAACAGTCCTTAGTCTTGGTGTGTTGAACATATACCAGAACAGCCCTTAGTCTTGGTGTGTTGAACATATACCAGAACAGTCCTTAGTCTTGGTGTGTTGAACATATACCAGAACAGCCCTTAGTCTTGGTGTGTTGAACATATACCAGAACAGTCCTTAGTCTTGGTGTGTTGAACATATACCAGAACAGCCCTTAGTCTTGGTGTGTTGAACATATACCAGAACAGCCCTTAGTCTTGGTGTGTTGAACATATACCAGAACAGCCCTTAGTCTTGGTGTGTTGAACATATACCAGAACAGCCCTTAGTCTTGGTGTGTTGAACATATACCAGAACAGTCCTTAGTCTTGGTGTGTTGAACATATACCAGAACAGCCCTTAGTCTTGGTGTGTTGAACATATACCAGAACAGTCCTTAGTCTTGGTGTGTTGAACATATACCAGAACAGTCCTTAGTCTTGGTGTGTTGAACATATACCAGAACAGCCCTTAGTCTTGGTGTGTTGAACATATACCAGAACAGCCCTTAGTCTTGGTGTGTTGAACATATACCAGAACAGTCCTTAGTCTTGGTGTGTTGAACATATACCAGAACAGTCCTTAGTCTTGGTGTGTTGAACATATACCAGAACAGCCCTTAGTCTTGGTGTGTTGAACATATACCAGAACAGCCCTTAGTCTTGGTGTGTTGAACATATACCAGAACAGCCCTTAGTCTTGGTGTGTTGAACATATACCAGAACAGCCCTTAGTCTTGGTGTGTTGAACATATACCAGAACAGCCCTTAGTCTTGGTGTGTTGAACATATACCAGAACAGCCCTTAGTCTTGGTGTGTTGAACATATACCAGAACAGTCCTTAGTCTTGGTGTGTTGAACATATACCAGAACAGCCCTTAGTCTTGGTGTGTTGAACATATACCAGAACAGTCCTTAGTCTTGGTGTGTTGAACATATACCAGAACAGTCCTTAGTCTTGGTGTGTTGAACATATACCAGAACAGTCCTTAGTCTTGGTGTGTTGAACATATACCAGAACAGCCCTTAGTCTTGGTGTGTTGAACATATACCAGAACAGCCCTTAGTCTTGGTGTGTTGAACATATACCAGAACAGCCCTTAGTCTTGGTGTGTTGAACATATACCAGAACAGTCCTTAGTCTTGGTGTGTTGAACATATACCAGAACAGTCCTTAGTCTTGGTGTGTTGAACATATACCAGAACAGCCCTTAGTCTTGGTGTGTTGAACATATACCAGAACAGCCCTTAGTCTTGGTGTGTTGAACATATACCAGAACAGTCCTTAGTCTTGGTGTGTTGAACATATACCAGAACAGTCCTTAGTCTTGGTGTGTTGAACATATACCAGAACAGCCCTTAGTCTTGGTGTGTTGAACATATACCAGAACAGTCCTTAGTCTTGGTGTGTTGAACATATACCAGAACAGTCCTTAGTCTTGGTGTGTTGAACATATACCAGAACAGTCCTTAGTCTTGGTGTGTTGAACATATACCAGAACAGCCCTTAGTCTTGGTGTGTTGAACATATACCAGAACAGCCCTTAGTCTTGGTGTGTTGAACATATACCAGAACAGTCCTTAGTCTTGGTGTGTTGAACATATACCAGAACAGCCCTTAGTCTTGGTGTGTTGAACATATACCAGAACAGTCCTTAGTCTTGGTGTGTTGAACATATACCAGAACAGTCCTTAGTCTTGGTGTGTTGAACATATACCAGAACAGTCCTTAGTCTTGGTGTGTTGAATTTGGTCATATACCAGAACAGTCCTTAGTCTTGGTGTGTTGAACATATACCAGAACAGTCCTTAGTCTTGGTGTGTTGAACATATACCAGAACAGCCCTTAGTCTTGGTGTGTTGAACATATACCAGAACAGCCCTTAGTCTTGGTGTGTTGAACATATACCAGAACAGTCCCTTAGTCTTGGTGTGTTGAACATATACCAGAACAGCCCTTAGTCTTGGTGTGTTGAACATATACCAGAACAGCCCTTAGTCTTGGTGTGTTGAACATATACCAGAACAGTCCTTAGTCTTTGGAACATATACCAGAACAGTCCTTGTCTTGTGTTGAACATATACCAGAACAGCCCTTAGTCTTGGTGTGTTGAACATATACCAGAACAGTCCTTAGTCTTGGTGTGTTGAACATATACCAGAACAGTCCTTAGTCTTGGTGTGTTGAACATATACCAGAACAGTCCTTAGTCTTGGTGTGTTGAACATATACCAGAACAGCCCTTAGTCTTGGTGTGTTGAACATATACCAGAACAGCCCTTAGTCTTGGTGTGTTGAACATATACCAGAACAGTCCTTAGTCTTGGTGTGTTGAACATATACCAGAACAGCCCTTAGTCTTGGTGTGTTGAACATATACCAGAACAGCCCTTAGTCTTGGTGTGTTGAACATATACCAGAACAGTCCTTCGTCTTGGTGTGTTGAACATATACCAGAACAGTCCTTAGTCTTGGTGTGTTGAACATATACCAGAACAGTCCTTAGTCTTGGTGTGTTGAACATATACCAGAACAGCCCTTAGTCTTGGTGTGTTGAACATATACCAGAACAGCCCTTAGTCTTGGTGTGTTGAACATATACCAGAACAGTCCTTAGTCTTGGTGTGTTGAACATATACCAGAACAGCCCTTCAGTATCTTGGTGTGTTGAACATATACCAGAACAGCCCTTAGTCTTGGTGTGTTGAACATATACCAGAACAGCCCTTAGTCTTGGTGTGTTGAACATATACCAGAACAGTCCTTCGTCTTGGTGTGTTGAACATATACCAGAACACCCCATTGATTACATTTTTTTTTTTTTTTTTTTACAATCGCCAGGACTAATTTCTCAATACTTAGGTCATTTTTTCAAATCTCTTCACACAGTTCTCCTAACTAACTTTCAGCTTGACACAGCAGTTCATTTCATATTCAAAATGTACTAAAACGACCAAAACACTTCATACATGTCTCAAATCAACTCGTTCTTCCAGAACACGAGCAAAGGTTGTCACCCAACAGGCACACTGTCAGTCATAAAACAATGACCTAAAAAACATTAACGAGAGGTAGCATTACACAATGTTTTCTTTTGTAAAAATGTCTTTACAAAACAAGACTGACACCTGTTTAGGCATTCAGCATTCATTGCGTCCAGGAGGGACATTTGATCATGTGGATGGTGGTCATAAACCTTCCACCTCCATGAGGAACATAATTCCTCTATGGTGTTGAGGAACGGAGAGTAAGGTGGGAGGAAAAGTGACACCATCCTGGGATGGGCTGAAAACCACTCTGTGAACTGAAGTTTAACAGTTTTGAAAGGAGTATGTAAACATTTGCAAATTGGCCTGTAGGTATAGTGGGGCAAAAAGTATTTAGTCAGTTCTCCCACTTAAAAGATGAGAGAGGCCTGTCATTTTCATCATAGGTACACTTCAACTATGACAGACAAATGAAAAAAAATCCAGAAAATCACATTGTAGGATTTTTTATGAATTTATTTGCAAATTATGGTGGAAAATAAGTATTTGGTCAATAACAAAAGTTTCTCTCAATACTTTGTTATACACTCTTTGTTGGCAATGACAGAGGTCAAACGTTTTCTGTAAGTCTTCACAAGGTTTTCACACACTGTTGCTGGTATTTTGGCCCATTCCTCCATGCAGATCTCCTCTAGAGCAGTGATGTTTTGGGGCTGGGAGGAGGGAGGGAGGGAGGGAGGGAGGGAGGGAGGGGGAGCTCAATTTTGAGTCTCATAACAAAGGGTCTGAATATTTATGTAAATAAGACTCTGGTTGCTGCTCTGTATTTCAGTTTTTTTTTTAAACAATAGCAAAAAAATCAAACAAATATTTTATACTTTGTCGTTATGGGGTATTGTGTTTGGATTGCTGAGGATTATTATTATTATTTTTAATCCAGTGTAGAATAAGGCTGTAACATATTTTTTTTTTGAAAAAGTCAAGGGGTCTGAATATTTTCTGAAGGCACTTTATGTAAATGTTTGATTTTATATGAGAATCAGTACAACTGACTTGAAGCCAAAGTCTGTGGTGGGTGATTCTGTAACGGTTCTCTTGGTGTGAAGGAGAGTCGGACCAAAATGCAGCGTGTAGATTGCGATCCATGTTTAATAAACAACGTAAACACGAATTAACACAAACACTACAAAACAAAGAAAGTAAATAATGAAACGAAAACCGAAACAGCCTATACTTGTGTCAACTAACACAGAGACAGGAACAAGGACACTAAGGACAATCACCCACGACAAACTCAAAGAATATGGCTGCCTAAATATGGTTCCCAATCAGAGACAACGATAAACACCTGCCTCTTGATTGAGAACCACTCCAGACAGCCATAGACTTTGCTAGATACCCCACTAAGCTACAATCCCAATACCAACACCAAAACCCCAAGTCAAACACACCACAATACAAAAACCCCATGCCACACCCTGGCCTGACCCAATACATGAAGATAAATACAAAATACTTCGACCAGGGCGTGACATCTCTGTGTAATTCATTTCTACATGTCCCCCTTTCAGGGGTATAACAAACAGGATTATTAGGGAAATCATTCTTCTTGCAAAGAATATAAATAGCATTTAATCGAGCTGTTATATGAATCTGACTATCGACAGTAAGTGCATCACTGTGTGCATGTAACCATACTCAGTGTCACACTACTACAACACAAGCTAGCTAACGTTACTAGCGTTAGCGTGGGAAAACTAGTGCTTGCGCCACTGATTATTTTCCCTTGCGCTCTCAGTAGTGATGTGTCTCTAGGCCTTTGAGGAGGCCTACACCCTCATTCTCAACTCTGGACCTCCAAACCAGTTCCACTACATGTCTCTAGGCCTTTGAGGAGGCCTACACCCCTCATTCTCAACTCTGGACCTCCAAACCAGTTCCACTACATGTTTTTCCCATTGTTCCCCTCTAATCAGGACACCAGGTGGATGATATTAATGAATTAATTATCAGGTAGAACATGACCAGCAGGCTCCGGACCTCGTAGGATAAGAGTTGGCCTAGACACAAAAATTTTTTCACAAGGTCCCAAAATTCCCAAATTCTGCTCTAATACAGTTGAACATCTTGGCCATGTTCTGTTATAATCTCCACCCGGCACAACCAGAAGAGGACTGGCCACCCCTCACAGCCCGGTTCCTCTCTAGGCTTCTTCCTAGTTTCCGGCCTTTCTAGGGAGGGAGGGAGAGAAAGACAATCCCAATTCCAAACTGAATTGTTTTGTTGGAAATGAGTAGTTAATCTGTATGAAGAATGTGCTATTTGCAGTGTTATCACATTATATACGGACTACGACTCTGGTTGTTGCTCTGTAAAACAACACATACACATTATATACGGACTACGACTCTGGTTGTTGCTCTGTAAAACAACACATACACATTATATACGGACTACGACTCTGGTTGTTGCTCTGTAAAACAACACATACACATTATATACGGACTACGACTCTGGTTGTTGCTCTGTAAAACAACACATTATATACGGACTACGACTCTGGTTGTTGCTCTGTAAAACAACACATTATATACGGACTACGACTCTGGTTGCTGCTCTGTAAAACAACACATACACATTATATACGGACTACGACTCTGGTTGTTGCTCTGTAAAACAAACAACACATTATATACGGACTACGACTCTGGTTGCTGCTCTGTAAAACAACACATACACATTATATACGGACTACGACTCTGGTTGCTGCTCTGTAAAACAACACATACAATTGTTATTGTTGTTGTTATTATTATATAATCATTACTCATCACTGTTGACTCGTTACCTTATACAGGTAACACTCTGACCCTGACCTCATACAGGTAACACTCTGTTATTATTATATAATCATTGCTAATCGTACAATGGTGGTTATGCAATGTGATGTCGCAATCCCTCCAACACCACTATTGTCTTGTCAGTTCTATGTTGTATACCCCCCTTCTAAAATAAAAATAAATATTTAAATAAATAATTGGTCAGTTGAATCATTTATTTATTAGAAAAGTGTTTACAACACTGGAGATATCTAGGTATCCCTTTTCCTTTACTTTTTGTCAGTAACCTCTGACCTTATACAGGTAACACTCTGACCTCTGACCTCATACAGGTAACACTCTGACCCCTGACCTCATACAGGTAACACTCTGACCTTCAGCCCCAGACCTTATACAGGTAACACTCTGACCCCTGACCTCATACAGGTAACACTCTGACCTTCTGCCCCAGACCTTATACAGGTAACACTCTGACCCCTGACCTCATACAGGTAACACTCTGACCCCTGACCTCATACAGGTAACACTCTGACCTCTGACCTCATACAGGTAACACTCTGACCCCTGACCTCATACAGGTAACACTCTGACCTTCAGCCCCAGACCTTATACAGGTAACACTCTGACCCCTGACCTCATACAGGTAACACTCTGACCTTCTGCCCCAGACCTTATACAGGTAACACTCTGACCCCTGACCTCATACAGGTAACACTCTGACCCCTGACCTCATACAGGTAACACTCTGACCTCTGACCTCATACAGGTAACACTCTGACCCCTGACCTCATACAGGTAATACTCTGACCTTATACAGGTAACACTCTGACCCCTGACCTTATACAGGTAACACTCTGACCCCTGACCTCATACAGGTAACACTCTGACCCCAGACCTTATACAGGTAACACTCTGACCCCTGACCTCATACAGGTAACACTCTATACAGGTAACACTCTGACCTTCAACCCTTGACCTCATACAGGTAACACTCTGACACCTGACCTCATACAGGTAACACTCTGACCCCTGACCTTATACAGGTAACACTCTGACCTTCAGCCCTTGACCTCATACAGGTAACACTCTGACCACTGACCTCATACAGGTAACACTCTGACCACTGACCTCATACAGGTAACACTCTGACCTTCAACCCTTGACCTCATACAGGTAACACTCTGACCTTCAACTCTTGACCTCATACAGGTAACACTCTGACACGTATGAGTGAGACGATACTGAAGGTCAAAGGTCATACAATAACAAATATAAAGAATCAATCCAAAAGGTCAATATCCAAGCGTATCTTGTTTAAGCTAATATGCTAACAAAACTAACAAATACACATTCTAGTCTTGTTACCAGTGTTTTGGCACACACACTTGCATACTTAAAGAGCAGAATCTACTGTGGCTGTGTGAATGAATTAGGTCTACCGTATGAAAGTTATACAACTAGCTAGGCTCTGCTCACTACATACTGTAGATTAGACTCGATCCTGTCACATAGGAAGAGGTTCTCAAGTCCAGGTCATCTCCTTTTCATTTCACCGAATTGAATTAATATCACAAGTTGCCCCAGAAAGAAATGAATTAGGGCTGACTTGAAAAAGCTGTTCAAAAGAGGACATTGTTTTATCATTTCTTTGGACTCCCTGACGAAGGCCACACAGCCGCTGACGCGTTGTCCCGTTCGTCCTAGTGTTGTCCCGTTCGTCCTAGTGTTGTCCCGTTCGTCCTAGTGTTGTCCCGTTCGTCCTAGTGTTGTCCCGTTCGTCCTAGCGTTGTCCCGTTCGTCCTAGCGTTGTCCCGTTCGTCCTAGTGTTGTCCCGTTCGTCCTAGTGGTTAGAGCGTTGGACTAGTAACCGGAAGGTTGCAAGTTCAAACCCCCGAGCTGACAAGGTAGAAATCTGTCGTTCTGCCCCTGAACAGGCAGTTAACCCCACTGTTCCTAGGCCGTCATTGAAAATAAGAATTTGTTCTTAACTGACTTGCCTAGTTAAATAAAGGTCCCAAAAAATAAAAAAAATAAAAAAATAATGATCGGACCAAGGTGCAGCGTGGGAAGCATACATTGTTATTTATTAAACGAATAAAACACTGAACCAAAATAACGAACCGCTATACACCATGATTGCTGACAGGCAGCTTACACATAGACAAGATCCCACAAACACCAAAGGGGAAATGGCTACCTAAATATGATCCCCAATCAGAGACAACGATAAACAGCTGCCTCTGAACAGGGCCTTGAATTGAATTAATATCACAAGTTGCCCCAGAAAGAAATTAATTAGGGCTAATTGGAAAAGCTGTTCAAAAGAGGACATTGTTTTATTTCTTTTCACTCCCTGACCGTAGGCCATGCAGCCGCAAACGCGTCGGATTTTTAAAACTTTGTTTCTATGGAGCCATACAAATAAAGGCATTTTAATTCATTATATGAAGACTGCCTTGGTCCTCCTTTCTTTTTGATTACCAATTTACCCCTTCTACCAAAGAGCACCTTCTATCTACCCAAATCTACTATTGTGTACCTTAGTAACGCTTCACTTCCTCCTCTTTTTTTTACCCAGAAAGTTATTTGAAAGTTTTGGTTTGACTGATCGCAGCCAGTCATTTGTAAATCCATAAAACACAAATCATTTCTAGGCCTTGATGGTGGACATTTTTGTAGTCTTTGTCCAGGTCATGTTTACAGAGAGTAGAGCGCCCGTTGGAGTCGTCATAGAACGCAGCTGTAGTTGTAAATGTAAAGGGTTTTCATTTGGTATTTTCTTACTTAAAATATCCAACAACATACCATGGTTTTAATGTGTTTTAATGTGTTGTAATGTGTTTTAATGTGTTTTAGTGTGTTTTATTGTGTTTTAATGTGTTTTAATGTGTTTTAATGTGTTGTAATGTGTTTTATTGTGTTTTATTGTGTTTTAATGTGTTTTAATGTGTTTTAATGTGTTGTAATGTGTTTTAATGTTAATGTAAATGTTAAGGATCTTTATGTTGAAGTATCCAACAACATACCATGGTTTTAATGTGTTTTATTGTGTTTTAATGTGTTTTAATGTGTTGTAATGTGTTTTAATGTGTTTTAATGTGTTGTAATGTGTTTTAATGTGTTTTAGTGTGTTTTATTGTGTTTTAATGTGTTTTAATGTGTTTTATTGTGTTTTAATGTGTTTTAATGTGTTGTAATGTGTTTTAATGTGTTGTAATGTGTTTTAATGTGTTTTAATGTGTTGTAATGTGTTTTAATGTGTTTTAGTGTGTTTTATTGTGTTTTAATGTGTTTTAATGTGTTGTAATGTGTTTTAATGTGTTTTAATGTGTTTTAATGTTAATGTAAATGTTAAGGATCTTTATGTTGAAGTATCCAACAACATACCATGGTTGCAATGTGTTTTAATGTGTTTTAATGTGTTTTAATGTGTTGCAATGTGTTTTAATGTGTTTTAATGTGTTGTAGTGTGTTTTATTGTGTTTTATTGTGTTTTAATGTGTTTTAATGTGTTTTATTGTGTTTTAATGTGTTTTAATGTGTTTTAATGTGTTTTAATGTGTTTCTTACTTTATATCTTCCTTTATAAGCGACTAACTAGCTGGAACAACGTAATTTGGCTACAACGACGTACAACGACGAGAGAACTACCTGTTTCTGTTCCAGGATCTTTATGTTGAAGTCCACTTATTAACCACACAACAACGGCAATAAAATAACTCAACGTTTATCAGGTAATATAACTTTTCGCGTTTTTTAACTTGTTCGTATACTTTGCAAAAAAAAAAAAGGGTTGGGGTCAATTCCATTTCAATTCAGAAAGTAAACCAAATTCCATTTCAAATGACAAATATTCCTAATTAATACACATGGAAGAAAAGTGGAATTTCAGTGAACCTCCTACCTAAATGGACTGGAATTGAAATGGAATTGATCCCAACCCTGAAACATTCTAGTCATTATAATATTTGTTTCTGTCCACAAGATGGGGCTCACTCAACATGTAATCCACTCACTTTAGACCAGGGATTCTTAAACTGTGGGCCGAGACCCAAAGTGGGGCCATGGGTATGCGCGATGTGGGTCGTGATTTACAATACTATAATCACACCCTATGTCTTCTTCATTTGGGTCGTTGGAGGATGATTTAGGTCACGGGAGGAAGGTCAGTTTCTCATTTGGGTCTTCAGCAGAGAAGTTTAAGAACCCCTCTGTAGAGTAAAATGGTGGAATTAAAGTAAACACACAGATGTAAACAAAATAATAATAATACCTGGTTTCCTGGGCAACATTACAGATGAACCTGGTACAGCTGTTTGCTCTTTGGGGGTTACTGTGAAGTATTTTTGTGACAAATATTGTTAAAAGTAACTACTATATAAAAAACATCTTGCATTGACTTGATAACTTGAGTTGCCCATCTGATCTGTAGGTCTTTCAAATTAAATTCACATGTCTTGTCTTTAGTGTCTTTTTCATGATGTAGATGGAAGATCTTGACGTTTCCAGCTGAGAAACGGTTTACCTTGACTGCATTAAGATGTACGCACTCACACAAACCCACACAAACCCAACGACGGGTTTCAGTGGTGTGCTATTTTCCACTGTCACTTCATACATCTTATCAGCTGAGACGTGTACCTGACCTCATCCTGTTTGCACTGCACACATACTTACACTAAAATCCAACGACAGGTTTCACTGATGTGCTCATTTCTGTTACAGCACTTGGGGGAGACTGGGACAAAGTTCAGCCCGGGCACTCAGTCCTGACATTTTAATTAACCAGCTCATGACAAATACAACTCACCATTATAAATGTGTCTCTGTTACCTCCCTGTCGTGCAGTCAGTCAGTCTCTATACCTCCTCTGCTGTCACTCTGTCAGTCTGTCTCTATACCGTTTCTGCTGTCACTCTGTCAGTCTGTCTCTATACTGTTTCTGCTGTCACTCTGTCAGTCTGTCTCTATACCTCCTCTGCTGTCACTCTGTCAGTCTGTCTCTATACCTCCTCTGCTGTCACTCTGTCAGTCTGTCTCTATAGCGTTTCTGCTGTCACTCTGTCAGTCTGTCTCTATAGCGTTTCTGCTGTCACTCTGTCACTCTGTCAGTCAGTCTCTATACCGTTTCTGCTGTCAGTCTCTATACTGTTTCTGCTGTCACTCTGTCAGTCTGTCTCTATACCGTTTCTGCTGTCAGTCTGTCTCTATAGCGTTTCTGCTGTCACTCTGTCAGTCAGTCTCTATACCTCCTCTGCTGTCACTCTGTCAGTCTGTCTCTATAGCGTTTCTGCTGTCACTCTGTCAGTCTGTCTCTATAGCGTTTCTGCTGTCACTCTGTCAGTCTCTATAGCGTTTCTGCTGTCACTCTGTCAGTCTCTATAGCGTTTCTGCTGTCACTCTGTCAGTCTGTCTCTATACCGTTTCTGCTGTCAGTCTGTCTCTATAGCGTTTCTGCTGTCACTCTGTCAGTCTGTCTCTATACCTTCTCTGCTGTCACTCTGTCAGTCTGTCTCTATACCTCCTCTGCTGTCACTCTGTCAGTCTGTCTCTATACCTTCTCTGCTGTCACTCTGTCAGTCTGTCTCTATACCTCCTCTGCTGTCACTCTGTCAGTCTGTCTCTATAGCGTTTCTGCTGTCACTCTGTCAGTCTGTCTCTATAGCGTTTCTGCTGTCACTCTGTCAGTCTGTCTCTATACCGTTTCTGCTGTCACTCTGTCAGTCTGTCTCTATACTGTTTCTGCTGTCACTCTGTCAGTCTGTCTCTATACTGTTTCTGCTGTCACTCTGTCAGTCTGTCTCTATACCTCCTCTGCTGTCACTCTGTCAGTCTGTCTCTATACCGTTTCTGCTGTCACTCTGTCAGTCTGTCTCTATACTGTTCCTGCTGTCACTCTGTCAGTCTGTCTCTATACTGTTTCTGCTGTCACTCTGTCAGTCTGTCTCTATACTGTTTCTGCTGTCACTCTGTCAGTCTGTCTCTATACTGTTCCTGCTGTCACTCTGTCAGTCTGTCTCTATACTGTTTCTGCTGTCACTCTGTCAGTCTGTCTCTATACTGTTCCTGCTGTCACTCTGTCAGTCTGTCTCTATACTGTTTCTGCTGTCACTCTGTCAGTCTGTCTCTATACCGTTTCTGCTGTCACTTTGTCAGTCTGTCAGTCTGTCTCTATACCGTTTCTGCTGTCAGTCTCTATACCGTTTCTGCTGTCACTCTGTCAGTCTGTCAGTCTGTCTCTATACCGTTTCTGTTGTCAGTCTCTATACCGTTTCTGCTGTCACTCTGTCAGTCTGTCTCTATACCGTTTCTGCTGTCACTCTGTCAGTCTGTCTCTATACCGTTTCTGCTGTCAGTCTGTCAGTCTGTCTCTATACCTCCTCTGCTGTCACTCTGTCAGTCTGTCTCTATAACGTTTCTGCTGTCACTCTGTCAGTCTGTCTCTATACCGTTTCTGCTGTCACTCTGTCAGTCTGTCTCTATACCGTTTCTGCTGTCACTCTGTCAGTCTGTCTCTATAACGTTTCTGCTGTCACTCTGTCAGTCTGTCTCTATACCTCCTCTGCTGTCACTCTGTCAGTCTGTCTCTATACCGTTTCTGCTGTCAGTCTCTATACTGTTTCTGCTGTCACTCTGTCAGTCTGTCTCTATACCGTTTCTGCTGTCAGTCTGTCAGTCTGTCTCTATACCTCCTCTGGTGTCACTCTGTCAGTCTGTCTCTATACCGTTTCTGCTGTCAGTCTCTATACTGTTTCTGCTGTCACTCTGTCAGTCTGTCTCTATACCGTTTCTGCTGTCAGTCTGTCAGTCTGTCTCTATACCGTTTCTGCTGTCAGTCTCTATACTGTTTCTGCTGTCACTCTGTCAGTCTGTCTCTATAGTGTTTCTGCTGTCACTCTGTCAGTCTGTCAGTCTGTCTCTATACCGTTTCTGCTGTCAGTCTGTCAGTCTGGTTCTCTATACCATTTCTGCTGTCAGTCTCTATACTGTTTCTGCTGTCACTCTGTCAGTCTGTCTCTATACCGTTCCTGCTGTCACTCTGTCAGTCTGTCTCTATACCGTTTCTCCTGTCAGTCTGTCAGTCTGTCTCTATACCGTTTCTTCTGTCTGTCTCTATACCGTTTCTGCTGTCACTCTGTCAGTCTCTATATCTATATCTCTCACTGAGATGCAGTGCCTTAGACTGCTGCGCTACTTGGGAGCCCAAGTCTGTCTGTCTGTCTGTCTGTCTGTCTGTCTGTCTGTCTGTCTGTCTGTCTGTCTGTCTGTCTGTCTGTCTGTCTGTCTGTCTGTCTGTCTGTCTGTCTGTCAGCTTTACACTACCCTGTAAACCATCAGCTTTACACTACCCTGTAATACCATCAGCTTTATACTACCCTGTAATACCATCAGCTTTATACTACCTTGTAATACCATCAGCTTTATACTACCCTGTAATACCATCAGCTTTATACTATGGTGTAATACCATCAGCTTTATACTACCCTGTAATACCATCAGCTTTATACTACCCTGTAATACCATCAGCTTTATACTATGGTGTAATACCATCAGCTTTACACTACCCTGTAATACCATCAGCTTTACACTACCCTGTAATACCATCAGCTTTACACTACCCTGTAATACCATCAGCTTTACACTACCCTGTAATACCATCAGCTTTACACTACCCTGTATACCATCAGCTTTACACTACCCTGTAATACCATCAGCTTTATACTACCCTGTAATACCATCAGCTTTACACTACCCTGTAATACCATCAGCTTTATACTATGGTGTAATACCATCAGCTTTATACTATGGTGTAATACCATCAGCATAATACTATGGTGTAATACCATCAGCTTTACACTACCCTGTAATACCATCAGCTTTACACTACCCTGTAATACCATCAGCTTTACACTATGGTGTATTACCATCAGCTTTACACTACCCTGTAATACCATCAGCTTTATACTATGGTGTAATACCATCATCTATATACTACCCTGTAATACCATCAGCTATATACTACCCTGTAATACCATCAGCTTTATACTACCCTGTAATACCATCAGCTTTATACTATGGTGTAATACCATCAGCTTTATACTACCCTGTAATACCATCAGCTTTACACTACCCTGTAATACCATCAGCTTTACACTATGGTGTAATACCATCAGCTTTATACTACCCTGTAATACCATCAGCTTTACACTACCCTGTAATACCATCAGCTTTATACTACCCTGTAATACCATCAGCTTTATACTACCCTGTAATACCATCAGCTTTACACTACCCTGTAATACCATCAGCTTTACTACCCTGTACTACCCTGTAATACCATCAGCTTTACACTATGGTGTAATACCATCAGCTTTATACTACCCTGTAATACCATCAGCTTTACACTATGGTGTAATACCAAACCATCAGCTTTATACTACCCTGTAATACCATCAGCTTTACACTACCCTGTAATACCATCAGCTTTATACTATGGTGTAATACCATTGGCTTTACACTACCCTGTAATACCATCAGCTTTATACTACCCTGTAATACCATCAGCGTTACACTACCCTGTAATACCATCAGCTTTATACTATGGTGTAATACCATCAGCTTTATACTACCCTGTAATACCATCAGCTTTATACTACCCTGTAATACCATCAGCTTTACACTACCCTGTAATACCATCAGCTTTACACTATGGTGTAATACCATCAGCTTTATACTACCCTGTAATACCATCAGCTTTACACTACCCTGTAATACCATCAGCTTTATACGTAATACCATATACCCTGTAATACCATCAGCTTTATACTACCCTGTAATACCATCAGCTTTATACTACCCTGTAATACCATCAGCTTTATACTGGTGTAATACCATCAGCTTTATACTACCCTGTAATACCATCAGCTTTACACTACCCTGTAATACCATCAGCTTTACACTACCCTGTAATACCATACCTGTAATCAGCTTTATACTATGGTGTAATACCATCAGCTTTATACTACCCTGTAATACCATCAGCTTTATACTACCCTGTAATACCATCAGCTTTATACTATGGTGTAATACCATCAGCTTTATACTACCCTGTAATACCATCAGCTTTATACTACCCTGTAATACCATCAGCTTTATACTATGGTGTAATACCATCAGCTTTATACTACCCTGTAATACCATCAGCTTTACACTACCCTGTAATACCATCAGCTTTACACTACCCTGTAATACCATCAGCTTTATACTATCCCTATGGTGTAATACCATCAGCTTTATACTACCCTGTAATACCATCAGCTTTCACTACCCTGTAATACCATCAGCTTTATACTACGGTGTAATACCATCAGCTTTATACTATGGTGTAATACCATCAGCTTTATACTACCCTGTAATACCATCAGCTTTACACTACCCTGTAATACCATCAGCTTTATACTACCCTGTAATACCATCAGCTTTATACTACCCTGTAATACCATCAGCTTTACACTACCCTGTAATACCATCAGCTTTACACTACCCTGTAATACCATCAGCTTTACACTACCCTGTAATACCATCAGCTTTATACTACCCTGTAATACCATCAGCTTTATACTATGGTGTAATACCATCAGCTTTATACTACCCTGTAATACCATCAGCTTTATACTACCCTGTAATACCATCAGCTTTATACTACCCTGTAATACCATCAGCTTTGTAATACCATCAGCTTTACACTACCCTGTAATACCATCAGCTTTATACTACCCTGTAATACCATCAGCTTTACACACCCTGTAATACCTTTATACTGTAATACCATCAGCTTTATACTATGGTGTAATACCATCAGCTTTATACTATGGTGTAATACCATCAGCTTTATACTACCCTGTAATACCATCAGCTTTACACTACCCTGTAATACCATCAGCTTTATACTATGGTGTTTACCATCAGCTTTATACTACCCTGTAATACCATCAGCTTTATACTATGGTGTAATACCATCAGCTTTATACTACCCTGTAATACCATCAGCTTTATACTACCCTGTAATACCATCAGCTTTATACTACCCTGTAATACCATCAGCTTTATACTATGGTGTAATACCATCAGCTTTATACTACCCTGTAATACCATCAGCTTTACACTACCCTGTAATACCATCAGCTTTATACTACCCTGTACTACCATCAGCTTTATACTACCCTGTAATACCATCAGCTTTATACTACCCTGTAATACCATCAGCTTTATACTACCCTGTAATACCATCAGCTTTACACTACCCTGTAATACCATCAGCTTTACACTACCCTGTAATACCATCAGCTTTATACTACCCTGTAATACCATCAGCTTTATACTACCCTGTAATACCATCAGCTTTATACTACCCTGTAATACCATCAGCTTTACACTACCCTGTAATACCATCAGCTTTACACTACCCTGTAATACCATCAGCTTTACACTACCCTGTAATACCATCAGCTTTATACTATGGTGTAATACCATCAGCTTTATACTACCCTGTAATACCATCAGCTTTATACTACCCTGTAATACCATCAGCTTTATACTACCCTGTAATACCATCAGCTTTATACTATGGTGTAATACCATCAGCTTTATACTACCCTGTAATACCATCAGCTTTACACTACCCTGTATACCATCAGCTTTACACTACCCTGTAATACCATCAGCTTTATACTACCCTGTAATACCATCAGCTTTACACTACCCTGTAATACCATCAGCTTTATACTATGGTGTAATACCATCAGCTTTATACTACCCTGTAATACCATCAGCTTTACACTACCCTGTAATACCATCAGCTTTACACTACCCTGTAATACCATCAGCTTTATACTACCCTGTAATACCATCAGCTTTATACCATCTACTATGGTGTAATACCATCAGCTTTACACTACCCTGTAATACCATCAGCTTTACACTACCCTGTAATACCATCAGCTTTACACTACCCTGTAATACCATCAGCTTTATACTACCCTGTAATACCATCAGCTTTATCACTACTACCCTGTAATACCATCAGCTTTATACTACCCTGTAATACCATCAGCTTTATACTACCCTGTAATACCATCAGCTTTATACTATGGTGTAATACCATCAGCTTTACACTACCCTGTAATACCATCAGCTTTATACTACCCTGTAATACCATCAGCTTTACACTACCCTGTAATACCATCAGCTTTATACTACCCTGTAATACCATCAGCTTTATACTATGGTGTAATACCATCAGCTTTATACTACCCTGTAATACCATCAGCTTTATACTACCCTGTAATACCATCAGCTTTATACTACCCTGTAATACCATCAGCTTTATACTACCCTGTAATACCATCAGCTTTATACTACCCTGTAATACCATCAGCTTTATACTACCCTGTAATACCATCAGCTTTATACTATGGTGTAATACCATCAGCTTTATACTACCCTGTAATACCATCAGCTTTATACTACCCTGTAATACCATCAGCTTTATACTACCCTGTAATACCATCAGCTTTATACTATGGTGTAATACCCTGTAACTACCATCAGCTTTATACTATGGTGTAATACCATCAGCTTTATACTACCCTGTAATACCATCAGCTTTATACTACCCTGTAATACCATCAGCTTTACACTACCCTGTAATACCATCAGCTTTAATACTACCCTGTAATACCATCAGCTTTATACTACCCTGTAATACCATCAGCTTTATACTATGTAATACCATCAGCTTTTTATACTACCCTGTAATACCATCAGCTTTACACTACCCTGTAATACCATCAGCTTTACACTACCCTGTAATACCATCAGCTTTATACTACCCTGTAATACCATCAGCTTTATACTACCCTGTAATACCATCAGCTTTATACTACCCTGTAATACCATCAGCTTTACACTACCCTGTAATACCATCAGCTTTATACTATGGTGTAATACCATCAGCTTTATACTACCCTGTAATACCATCAGCTTTATACTACCCTGTAATACCATCAGCTTTATACTATGGTGTAATACCATCAGCTTTATACTATGGTGTAACACCATCAGCTTTACACTACCCTGTAATACCATCAGCTTTATACTACCCTGTACTACCATCAGCTTTATACTACCCTGTAATACCATCAGCTTTATACTACCCTGTAATACCATCAGCTTTATCAGCTTTATACTGGTGTAATACCATCAGCTTTATACAGCTTTATACTATGGTGTAATACCATCAGCTTTAGCTTTATACTACCCTGTAATACCATCAGCTTTACACTACCCTGTAATACCATCAGCTTTACACTACCCTGTAATACCATCAGCTTTACACTACCCTGTAATACCATCAGCTTTACACTACCCTGTAATACCATCAGCTTTATACTACCCTGTAATACCATCAGCTTTACACTACCCTGTAATACCATCAGCTTTACACTACCCTGTAATACCATCAGCTTTATACTACCCTGTAATACCATCAGCTTTATACTACCCTGTAATACCATCAGCTTTATACTACCCTGTAATACCATCAGCTTTATACTACCCTGTAATACCATCAGCTTTATACTACCCTGTAATACCATCAGCTTTATACTACCCTGTAATACCATTCAGCTTCACACTACCCTGTAATACCATCAGCTTTATACTACCCTGTAATACCATCAGCTTTATACTACCCTGTAATACCATCAGCTTTATACTATGGTGTAATACCATCAGCTTTACACTACCCTGTAATACCATCAGCTTTATACTACCCTGTAATACCATCAGCTTTACACTATGGTGTAATACCATCAGCTTTATACTACCCTGTAATACCATCAGCTTTATACTACCCTGTAATACCATCAGCTTTATACTACCCTGTAATACCATCAGCTTTATACTACCCTGTAATACCATCAGCTTTATACTACCCTGTAATACCATCAGCTTTATACTACCCTGTAATACCATCAGCTTTACACTACCCTGTAATACCATCAGCTTTACTACCCTGTAATACCATCAGCTTTATACTACCCTGTAATACCATCAGCTTTATACTACCCTGTAATACCATCAGCTTTATACTATGGTGTAATACCATCAGCTTTATACTACCCTGTAATACCATCAGCTTTATACTACCCTGTAATACCATCAGCTTTTACTACCCTGTAATACCATCAGCTTTATACTACCCTGTAATACCATCAGCTTTATACTACCCTGTAATACCATCAGCTTTATACTACCCTGTAATACCATCAGCTTTATACTACCCTGTAATACCATCAGCTTTATACTATGGTGTAATACCATCAGCTTTATACTACCCTGTAATACCATCAGCTTTATACTACCCTGTAATACCATCAGCTTTATACTACCCTGTAATACCATCAGCTTTACACTACCCTGTAATACCATCAGCTTTATACTACCCTGTAATACCATCAGCTTTATACTACCCTGTAATACCATCAGCTTTATACTACCCTGTAATACCATCAGCTTTTACTACCCTGTAATACCATCAGCTTTATACTACCCTGTAATACCATCAGCTTTTACTACCCTTATACCATCAGCTTTACACTACCCTGTAATACCATGCTTTAATACCATCAGCTTTATACTATGGTGTAATACCATCAGCTTTACACTACCCTGTAATACCATCAGCTTTATACTACCCTGTAATACCATCAGCTTTATACTACCCTGTAATACCATCAGCTTTATACTATGGTGTAATACCATCAGCTTTATACTACCCTGTAATACCATCAGCTTTATACTACCCTGTAATACCATCAGCTTTACACTACCCTGTAATACCATCAGCTTTACACTACCCTGTAATACCATCAGCTTTACACTACCCTGTAATACCATCAGCTTTACTACCCTGTAATACCCTGCTTTATACTATGGTGTAAAACCATCAGCTTTATACTACCCTGTAATACCATCAGCTTTACACTACCCTGTAATACCATCAGCTTTACACTACCCTGTAATACCATCAGCTTTACACTATGGTGTAATACCATCAGCTTTAGCTTTATACTATGGTGTAATACCATCAGCTTTATACTACCCTGTAATACCATCAGCTTTATACTACCCTGTAATACCATCAGCTTTATACTACCCTGTAATACCATCAGCTTTATACTACCCTGTAATACCATCAGCTTTACACTACCCTGTAATACCATCAGCTTTATACTACCCTGTAATACCATCAGCTTTACACTACCCTGTAATACCATCAGCTTATACACTACCCTGTAATACCATCAGCTTTATACTATGGTGTAATACCATCAGCTTTACACTACCCTGTAATACCATCAGCTTTATACTACCCTGTAATACCATCAGCTTTATACTACCCTGTAATACCATCAGCTTTATACTATGGTGTAATACCATCAGCTTTACACTACCCTGTAATACCATCAGCTTTACACTACCCTGTAATACCATCAGCTTTATACTACCCTGTAATACCATCAGCTTTATACTACCCTGTAATACCATCAGCTTTATACTACCCTGTAATACCATCAGCTTTATACTACCCTGTAATACCATCAGCTTTATACTACCCTGTAATACCATCAGCTTTATACTACCCTGTAATACCATCAGCTTTATACTACCCTGTAATACCATCAGCTTTATACTATGTAATACCATCAGCTTTATACTACCCTGTAATACCATCAGCTTTACACTACCCTGTAATACCATCAGCTTTATACTACCCTGTAATACCATCAGCTTTACACTACCCTGTAATACCATCAGCTTTATACTACATCCTTTACACTGTAATACCATCAGCTTTACACTACCCTGTAATACCATCAGCTTTATACTACCCTGTAATACCATCAGCTTTATACTATGGTGTAATACCATCAGCTTTATACTACCCTGTAATACCATCAGCTTTACACTACCCTGTAATACCATCAGCTTTATACTACCCTGTAATACCATCAGCTTTATACTACCCTGTAATACCATCAGCTTTACACTACCCTGTAATACCATCAGCTTTATACTACCCTGTAATACCATCAGCTTTATACTACCCTGTAATACCATCAGCTTATACCACTACCCTGTAATACCATCAGCTTTACACTACCCTGTAATACCATCAGCTTTACACTACCCTGTAATACCATCAGCTTTATACTACCCTGTAATACCATCAGCTTTATACTATGGTGTAATACCATCAGCTTTATACTACCCTGTAATACCATCAGCTTTACACTACCCTGTAATACCATCAGCTTTATACTATGGTGTAATACCATCAGCTTTACACTACCCTGTAATACCATCAGCTTTATACTACCCTGTAATACCATCAGCTTTATACTACCCTGTAATACCATCAGCTTTATACTACCCTGTAATACCATCAGCTTTATACTACCCTGTAATACCATCAGCTTTATACTACCCTGTAATACCATCAGCTTTACACTACCCTGTAATACCATCAGCTTTACACTATGGTGTAATACCATCAGCTTTATACTACCCTGTAATACCATCAGCTTTACACTACCCTGTAATACCATCAGCTTTACACTACCCTGTATACCATCAGCTTTACACTACCCTGTAATACCATCAGCTTTATACTACCCTGTAATACCATCAGCTTTACACTACCCTGTAATACCATCAGCTTTATACTATGGTGTAATACCATCAGCTTTATACTATGGTGTAATACCATCAGCTTTATACTATGGTGTAATACCATCAGCTTTACACTACCCTGTAATACCATCAGCTTTACACTACCCTGTAATACCATCAGCTTTACACTATGGTGTATTACCATCAGCTTTACACTACCCTGTAATACCATCAGCTTTATACTATGGTGTAATACCATCAGCTTTATACTACCCTGTAATACCATCAGCTTTACACTACCCTGTAATACCATCAGCTTTATACTATGGTGTAATACCATTGGCTTTACACTACCCTGTAATACCATCAGCTTTATACTACCCTGTAATACCATCAGCTTTACACTACCCTGTAATACCATCAGCTTTATACTATGGTGTAATACCATCAGCTTTACACTACCCTGTAATACCATCAGCTTTATACTATGGTGTAATACCATCAGCTTTATACTACCCTGTAATACCATCAGCTTTATACTATGGTGTAATACCATCAGCTTTATACTACCCTGTAATACCATCAGCTTTACACTACCCTGTAATACCATCAGCTTTACACTATGGTGTAATACCATCAGCTTTATACTACCCTGTAATACCATCAGCTTTACAATACCCTGTAATACCATCAGCTTTATACTACCCTGTAATACCATCAGCTTTATACTACCCTGTAATACCATCAGCTTTATACTATGGTGTAATACCATCAGCTTTATACTATGGTGTAATACCATCAGCTTTATACTACCCTGTAATACCATCAGCTTTACACTACCCTGTAATACCATCAGCTTTATACTACCCTGTACTACCATCAGCTTTATACTACCCTGTAATACCATCAGCTTTATACTATGGTGTAATACCATCAGCTTTATACTATGGTGTAATACCATCAGCTTTACACTACCCTGTAAAACCATCAGCTTTACACTACCCTGTAATACCATCAGCTTTACACTACCCTGTAATACCATCAGCTTTACACTACCCTGTAATACCATCAGCTTTATACTACCCTGTAATACCATCAGCTTTATACTACCCTGTAATACCATCAGCTTTACACTACCCTGTAATACCATCAGCTTTATACTATGGTGTAATACCATCAGCTTTACACTACCCTGTAATACCATCAGCTTTACACTACCCTGTAATACCATCAGCTTTACACTACCCTGTAATACCATCAGCTTTACACTACCCTGTAATACCATCAGCTTTATACTACCCTGTAATACCATCAGCTTTATACTACCCTGTAATACCATCAGCTTTATACTATGGTGTAATACCATCAGCTTTATACTATGGTGTAATACCATCAGCTTTATACTACCCTGTAATACCATCAGCTTTACACTACCCTGTAATACCATCAGCTTTACACTACCCTGTAATACCATCAGCTTTACACTATGGTGTATTACCATCAGCTTTACACTACCCTGTAATACCATCAGCTTTATACTATGGTGTAATACCATCAGCTATATACTACCCTGTAATACCATCAGCTTTATACTACCCTGTAATACCATCAGCTTTACACTACCCTGTAATACCATCAGCTTTATACTATGGTGTAATACCATCAGCTTTATACTACCCTGTAATACCATCAGCTTTATACTACCCTGTAATACCATCAGCTTTACACTACCCTGTAATACCATCAGCTTTATACTATGGTGTAATACCATCAGCTTTACACTACCCTGTAATACCATCAGCTTTATACTTTATACATCAGCTTTATACTACCCTGTAATATCCATCAGCTTTATACTACCCTGTAATACCATCAGCTTTATACTACCCTGTAATACCATCAGCTTTATACTACCCTGTAATACCATCAGCTTTATACTACCCTGTAATACCATCAGCTTTACACTACCCTGTAATACCATCAGCTTTACACTATGGTGTAATACCATCAGCTTTATACTACCCTGTAATACCATCAGCTTTACACTACCCTGTAATACCATCAGCTTTATACTACCCTGTAATACCATCAGCTTTATACTATGGTGTAATACCATCAGCTTTATACTACCCTGTAATACCATCAGCTTTATACTACCCTGTAATACCATCAGCTTTACACTACCCTGTAATACCATCAGCTTTATACTACCCTGTAATACCATCAGCTTTACTACTACCCTGTAATACCATCAGCTTTATACTATGGGTGTAATACCATCAGCTTTACACTACCCTGTAATACCATCAGCTTTATACTACCCTGTAATACCATCAGCTTTACACTACCCTGTAATACCATCAGCTTTATACTATGGTGTAATACCATCAGCTTTATACTACCCTGTAATACCATCAGCTTTATACTACCCTGTAATACCATCAGCTTTATACTACCCTGTAATACCATCAGCTTTATACTACCCTGTAATACCATCAGCTTTACTACCCTGTAATACCATCAGCTTTATACTACCCTGTAATACCATCAGCTTTATACTACTACCCTGTAATACCATCAGCTTTATACTACCCTGTAATACCATCAGCTTTATACTATGGTGTAATACCATCAGCTTTATACTACCCTGTAATACCATCAGCTTTATACTACCCTGTAATACCATCAGCTTTATACTATGGTGTAATACCATCAGCTTTATACTATGGTGTAATACCATCAGCTTTATACTACCCTGTAATACCATCAGCTTTACACTACCCTGTAATACCATCAGCTTTATACTACCCTGTAATACCATCAGCTTTACACTACCCTGTAATACCATCAGCTTTACACTACCCTGTAATACCATCAGCTTTATACTACCCTGTAATACCATCAGCTTTATACTACCCTGTAATACCATCAGCTTTATACTACCCTGTAATACCATCAGCTTTATACTACCCTGTAATACCATCAGCTTTATACTACCCTGTAATACCATCAGCTTTACACTACCCTGTAATACCATCAGCTTTATACTACCCTGTAATACCATCAGCTTTATACTACCCTGTAATACCATCAGCTTTATACTACCCTGTAATACCATCAGCTTTATACTATGGTGTAATACCATCAGCTTTATACTACCCTGTAATACCATAACTATGGTGTAATACCATCAGCTTTATACTACCCTGTAATACCATCAGCTTTACACTACCCTGTTATACCATCAGCTTTATACTACCCTGTAATACCATCAGCTTTACACTACCCTGTAATACCATCAGCTTTACACTACCCTGTAATACCATCAGCTTTACACTACCCTGTAATACCATCAGCTTTATACTACCCTGTAATACCATCAGCTTTATACTACCCTGTAATACCATCAGCTTTACACTACCCTGTAATACCATCAGCTTTATACTATGGTGTAATACCATCAGCTTTATACTATGGTGTAATACCATCAGCTTTACACTACCCTGTAATACCATCAGCTTTACACTACCCTGTAATACCATCAGCTTTACACTACCCTGTAATACCATCAGCTTTACACTATGGTGTATTACCATCAGCTTTACACTACCCTGTAATACCATCAGCTTTATACTATGGTGTAATACCATCAGCTTTATACTACCCTGTAATACCATCAGCTTTACACTACCCTGTAATACCATCAGCTTTATACTATGGTGTAATACCATCAGCTTTACACTACCCTGTAATACCATCAGCTTTATACTACCCTGTAATACCATCAGCTTTACACTACCCTGTAATACCATCAGCTTTATACTACCCTGTAATACCATCAGCTTTATACTACCCTGTAATACCATCAGCTTTATACTATGGTGTAATACCATCAGCTTTATACTACCCTGTAATACCATCAGCTTTATACTACCCTGTAATACCATCAGCTTTACACTACCCTGTAATACCATCAGCTTTATACTACCCTGTAATACCATCAGCTTTATACTATGGTGTAATACCATCAGCTTTATACTACCCTGTAATACCATCAGCTTTATACTACCCTGTAATACCATCAGCTTTATACTACCCTGTAATACCATCAGCTTTATACTATGGTGTAATACCATCAGCTTTACACTACCCTGTAATACCATCAGCTTTATACTACCCTGTAATACCATCAGCTTTATACTACCCTGTAATACCATCAGCTTTATACTATGGTGTAATACCATCAGCTTTACACTACCCTGTAATACCATCAGCTTTATACTACCCTGTAATACCATCAGCTTTAGCTTTACTACCCTGTAATACCATCAGCTTTATACTACCCTGTAATACCATCAGCTTTATACTACCCTGTAATACCATCAGCTTTATACTACCCTGTAATACCATCAGCTTTACACTACCCTGTAATACCATCAGCTTTATACTACCCTGTAATACCATCAGCTTTATACTACCCTGTAATACCATCAGCTTTATACTACCCTGTAATACCATCAGCTTTATACTACCCTGTAATACCATCAGCTTTATACTATGGTGTAATACCATCAGCTTTATACTATGGTGTAATACCATCAGCTTTACACTACCCTGTAATACCATCAGCTTTACACTACCCTGTAATACCATCAGCTTTACACTACCCTGTAATACCATCAGCTTTATACTACCCTGTAATACCATCAGCTTTATACTACCCTGTAATACCATCAGCTTTATACTACCCTGTAATACCATCAGCTTTATACTACCCTGTAATACCATCAGCTTTATACTACCCTGTAATACCATCAGCTTTATACTACCCTGTAATACCATCAGCTTTATACTACCCTGTAATACCATCAGCTTTACACTACCCTGTAATACCATCAGCTTTATACTACCCTGTAATACCATCAGCTTTATACCCTGTAATACCATCAGCTTTATACTACCCTGTAATACCATCAGCTTTATACTACCCTGTAATACCATCAGCTTTACACTACCCTGTAATACCATCAGCTTTACCATCAGCTTTACACTACCCTGTAATACCATCAGCTTTATACTATGGTGTAATACCATCAGCTTTACACTACCCTGTAATACCATCAGCTTTACACTACCCTGTAATACCATCAGCTTTATACTATGGTGTAATACCATTGGCTTTACACTACCCTGTAATACCATCAGCTTTATACTACCCTGTAATACCATCAGCGTTACACTACCCTGTAATACCATCAGCTTTATACTATGGTGTAATACCATCAGCTTTATACTACCCCTGTAATACCATCAGCTTTATACTATGGTGTAATACCATCAGCTTTACACTACCCTGTAATACCATCAGCTTTATACCACTATGGTGTAATACCATCAGCTTTACACTACCCTGTAATACCATCAGCTTTATACTATGGTGTAATACCATCAGCTTTATACTACCCTGTAATACCATCAGCTTTACACTACCCTGTAATACCATCAGCTTTATACTACCCTGTAATACCATCAGCTTTATACTACCCTGTAATACCATCAGCTTTATACTACCCTGTAATACCATCAGCTTTACACTACCCTGTAATACCATCAGCTTTATACTACCCTGTAATACCATCAGCTTTATACTATGGTGTAATACCATCAGCTTTATACTACCCTGTAATACCATCAGCTTTATACTACCCTGTAATACCATCAGCTTTATACTACCCTGTAATACCATCAGCTTTATACTATGGTGTAATACCATCAGCTTTATACTACCCTGTAATACCATCAGCTTTACACTACCCTGTAATACCATCAGCTTTACACTACCCTGTAATACCATCAGCTTTACACTACCCTGTAATACCATCAGCTTTATACTATGGTGTAATACCATCAGCTTTATACTACCCTGTAATACCATCAGCTTTATACTACCCTGTAATACCATCAGCTTTATACTACCCTGTAATACCATCAGCTTTACACTACCCTGTAATACCATCAGCTTTATACTACCCTGTAATACCATCAGCTTTATACTACCCTGTAATACCATCAGCTTTATACTACCCTGTAATACCATCAGCTTTATACTACCCTGTAATACCATCAGCTTTATACTACCCTGTAATACCATCAGCTTTACACTACCCTGTAATACCATCAGCTTTATACTATGGTGTAATACCATCAGCTTTACACTACCCTGTAATACCATCAGCTTTACACTACCTGTAATACCATCAGCTACTACCCTGTAATACCATCAGCTTTATACTACCCTGTAATACCATCAGCTTTATACTACCCTGTAATACCATCAGCTTTATACTATGGTGTAATACCATCAGCTTTATACTATGGTGTAATACCATCAGCTTTATACTACCCTGTAATACCATCAGCTTTACACTACCCTGTAATACCATCAGCTTTATACTATGGTGTAATACCATCAGCTTTATACTACCCTGTAATACCATCAGCTTTATACTACCCTGTAATACCATCAGCTTTATACTACCCTGTAATACCATCAGCTTTATACTACCCTGTAATACCATCAGCTTTATACTATGGTGTAATACCATCAGCTTTACACTACCCTGTAATACCATCAGCTTTATACCCTGTAATACCATCAGCTTTATACTATGGTGTAATACCATCAGCTTTACACTACCCTGTAATACCATCAGCTTTATACTATGGTGTAATACCATCAGCTTTATACTACCCTGTAATACCATCAGCTTTATACTACCCTGTAATACCATCAGCTTTATACTACCCTGTAATACCATCAGCTTTATACTATGGTGTAATACCATCAGCTTTATACTACCCTGTAATACCATCAGCTTTACACTACCCTGTAATACCATCAGCTTTACACTACCCTGTAATACCATCAGCTTTACACTACCCTGTAATACCATCAGCTTTATACTACCCTGTAATACCATCAGCTTTATACTACCCTGTAATACCATCAGCTTTACACTACCCTGTAATACCATCAGCTTTACACTACCCTGTAATACCATCAGCTTTATACTACCCTGTAATACCATCAGCTTTATACTATGGTGTAATACCATCAGCTTTATACTACCCTGTAATACCATCAGCTTTATACTACCCTGTAATACCATCAGCTTTATACTACGGTGTAATACCATCAGCTTTATACTATGGTGTAATACCATCAGCTTTATAGCTTTATACTACCCTGTAATACCATCAGCTTTATACTACCCTGTAATACCATCAGCTTTATACTACCCTGTAATACCATCAGCTTTATACTACCCTGTTATCAGCTTTACACTACCCTGTAATACCATCAGCTTTACACTACCCTGTAATACCATCAGCTTTACACTACCCTGTAATACCATCAGCTTTACACTACCCTGTAATACCATCAGCTTTATACTACCCTGTAATACCATTACACTACCCTGTAATACCATCAGCTTTATACTACCCTGTAATACCATCAGCTTTTATACTGTAATACCATCAGCTTTAATACCATCAGCTTTATACTACCCTGTAATACCATCAGCTTTATACTATGGTGTAATACCATCAGCTTTATACTATGGTGTAATACCATCAGCTTTATACTACCCTGTAATACCATCAGCTTTACACTACCCTGTAATACCATCAGCTTTACACTATGGTGTAATACCATCAGCTTTATACTACCCTGTAATACCATCAGCTTTATACTATGGTGTAATACCATCAGCTTTATACTACCCTGTAATACCATCAGCTTTATACTACCCTGTAATACCATCAGCTTTATACTACCCTGTAATACCATCAGCTTTATACTATGGTGTAATACCATCAGCTTTATACTACCCTGTAATACCATCAGCTTTATACTACCCTGTAATACCATCAGCTTTACACTACCCTGTAATACCATCAGCTTTATACTACCCTGTAATACCATCAGCTTTATACTACCCTGTAATACCATCAGCTTTATACTACCCTGTAATACCATCAGCTTTATACTACCCTGTAATACCATCAGCTTTATACTACCCTGTAATACCATCAGCTTTATACTACCCTGTAATACCATCAGCTTTACACTACCCTGTAATACCATCAGCTTTATACTACCCTGTAATACCATCAGCTTTATACTACCCTGTAATACCATCAGCTTTATACTACCCTGTAATACCATCAGCTTTATACTACCCTGTAATACCATCAGCTTTATACTATGGTGTAATACCATCAGCTTTACACTACCCTGTAATACCATCAGCTTTACACTACCCTGTAATACCATCAGCTTTATACTACCCTGTACTACCATCAGCTTTATACTACCCTGTAATACCATCAGCTTTATACTATGGTGTAATACCATCACTACCCTGTAATACCATCAGCTTTACACTACCCTGTAATACCATCAGCTTTATACTACCCTGTAATACCATCAGCTTTATACTACCCTGTAATACCATCAGCTTTACACTACCCTGTAATACCATCAGCTTTATACTACCCTGTACTACCATCAGCTTTATACTACCCTGTAATACCATCAGCTTTATACTATGGTGTATTACCATCAGCTTTACACTACCCTGTAATACCATCAGCTTTATACTATGGTGTAATACCATCAGCTATATACTACCCTGTAATACCATCAGCTTTATACTACCCTGTAATACCATCAGCTTTATACTACCCTGTAATACCATCAGCTTTACACTACCCTGTAATACCATCAGCTTTATACTACCCTGTAATACCATCAGCTTTACACTACCCTGTAATACCATCAGCTTTATACTACCCTGTAATACCATCAGCTTTATACTACCCTGTAATACCATCAGCTTTACACTACCCTGTAATACCATCAGCTTTATACTACCCTGTAATACCATCAGCTTTACACTACCCTGTAATACCATCAGCTTTATACTATGGTGTAATACCATCAGCTTTATACTACCCTGTAATACCATCAGCTTTATACTATGGTGTAATACCATCAGCTTTACACTACCCTGTAATACCATCAGCTTTACACTACCCTGTAATACCATCAGCTTTATACTACCCTGTAATACCATCAGCTTTACACTACCCTGTAATACCATCAGCTTTATACTATGGTGTAATACCATCAGCTTTATACTACCCTGTAATACCATCAGCTTTACACTACCCTGTAATACCATCAGCTTTATACTATGGTGTAATACCATCAGCTATATACTACCCTGTAATACCATCAGCTTTATACTACCCTGTAATACCATCAGCTTTACACTACCCTGTAATACCATCAGCTTTATACTATGGTGTAATACCATCAGCTTTACACTACCCTGTAATACCATCAGCTTTATACTATGGTGTAATACCATCAGCTTTATACTACCCTGTAATACCATCAGCTTTATACTACCCTGTAATACCATCAGCTTTATACTACCCTGTAATACCATCAGCTTTATACTACCCTGTAATACCATCAGCTTTACACTACCCTGTAATACCATCAGCTTTATACTACCCTGTGATACCATCAGCTTTATACTACCCTGTAATACCATCAGCTTTATACTACCCTGTAATACCATCAGCTTTACACTACCCTGTAATACCATCAGCTTTACTACCCTGTAATACCATCAGCTTTACACTACCCTGTAATACCATCAGCTTTACACTACCCTGTAATACCATCAGCTTTACACTACCCTGTAATACCATCAGCTTTACACTACCCTGTAATACCATCAGCTTTATACTACCCTGTAATACCATCAGCTTTATACTACCCTGTAATACCATCAGCTTTACACTACCCTGTAATACCATCAGCTTTATACTATGGTGTAATACCATCAGCTTTATACTACCCTGTAATACCATCAGTAATACCATCAGCTTTATACTATGGTGTAATACCATCAGCTTTATACTACCCTGTAATACCATCAGCTTTATACTACCCTGTAATACCATCAGCTTTATACTATGGTGTAATACCATCAGCTTTATACTACCCTGTAATACCATCAGCTTTATACTATGGTGTAATACCATCAGCTTTATACTACCCTGTAATACCATCAGCTTTATACTACCCTGTAATACCATCAGCTTTATACTACCCTGTAATACCATCAGCTTTATACTACCCTGTAATACCATCAGCTTTACACTACCCTGTAATACCATCAGCTTTATACTACCCTGTAATACCATCAGCTTTATACTATGGTGTAATACCATCAGCTTTATACTACCCTGTAATACCATCAGCTTTATACTACCCTGTAATACCATCAGCTTTATACTACCCTGTAATACCATCAGCTTTATACTACCCTGTAATACCATCAGCTTTATACTACCCTGTAATACCATCAGCTTTACACTACCCTGTAATACCATCAGCTTTATACTACCCTGTAATACCATCAGCTTTACACTACCCTGTAATACCATCAGCTTTATACTACCCTGTAATACCATCAGCTTTATACTACCCTGTAATACCATCAGCTTTATACTACCCTGTAATACCATCAGCTTTATACTACCCTGTAATACCATCAGCTTTACACTACCCTGTAATACCATCAGCTTTACACTACCCTGTAATACCATCAGCTTTACACTACCCTGTAATACCATCAGCTTTACACTACCCTGTAATACCATCAGCTTTATACTACCCTGTAATACCATCAGCTTTATACTATGGTGTAATACCATCAGCTTTATACTACCCTGTAATACCATCAGCTTTACACTACCCTGTAATACCATCAGCTTTACACTATGGTGTAATACCATCAGCTTTACACTACCCTGTAATACCATCAGCTTTATACTACCCTGTAATACCATCAGCTTTATCAGCTTTATACTATGGTGTAATACCATCAGCTTTATACTATGGTGTAATACCATCAGCTTTATACTATGGTGTAATACCATCAGCATAATACTATGGTGTAATACCATCAGCTTTACACTACCCTGTAATACCATCAGCTTTACACTACCCTGTAATACCATCAGCTTTATACTATGGTGTAATACCATCAGCTTTACACTACCCTGTAATACCATCAGCTTTATACTATGGTGTAATACCATCAGCTTTATACTACCCTGTAATACCATCAGCTTTACACTACCCTGTAATACCATCAGCTTTATACTACCCTGTAATACCATCAGCTTTATACTATGGTGTAATACCATCAGCTTTATACTACCCTGTAATACCATCAGCTTTACACTACCCTGTAATACCATCAGCTTTATACTATGGTGTAATACCATCAGCTTTACACTACCCTGTAATACCATCAGCTTTATACTACCCTGTAATACCATCAGCTTTACACTACCCTGTAATACCATCAGCTTTATACTATGGTGTAATACCATCAGCTTTATACTATGGTGTAATACCATCAGCTTTACACTACCCTGTAATACCATCAGCTTTATACTACCCTGTAATACCATCAGCTTTATACTACCCTGTAATACCATCAGCTTTATACTACCCTGTAATACCATCAGCTTTATACTACCCTGGTGTAATACCATCAGCTTTACACTACCCTGTACCCTGTAATACCATCAGCCACTACCCTGTAATACCATCAGCTTTATACTATGGTGTAATACCATCAGCTTTACACTACCCTGTAATACCATCAGCTTTATACTACCCTGTAATACCATCAGCTTTATACTACCCTGTAATACCATCAGCTTTATACTACCCTGTAATACCATCAGCTTTATACTACCCTGTAATACCATCAGCTTTATACTACCCTGTAATACCATCAGCTTTATACTACCCTGTAATACCATCAGCTTTACACTACCCTGTAATACCATCAGCAGCTTTACACTATGGTGTAATACCATCAGCTTTACACTACCCTGTAATACCATCAGCTTTACTACCCTGTAATACCATCAGCTTTATACTACCCTGTAATACCATCAGCTTTATACTACCCTGTAATACCATCAGCTTTATACTACCCTGTAATACCATCAGCTTTATACTATGGTGTAATACCATCAGCTTTACACTACCCTGTAATACCATCAGCTTTACACTACCCTGTAATACCATCAGCTTTATACTACCCTGTAATACCATCAGCTTTATACTACCCTGTAATACCATCAGCTTTATACTATGGTGTAATACCATCAGCTTTATACTACCCTGTAATACCATCAGCTTTATACTACCCTGTAATACCATCAGCTTTACACTACCCTGTAATACCATCAGCTTTACACTACCCTGTAATACCATCAGCTTTATACTACCCTGTAATACCATCAGCTTTATACTATGGTGTAATACCATCAGCTTTATACTACCCTGTAATACCATCAGCTTTACACTACCCTGTAATACCATCAGCTTTACACTGTAATACCACCCTGTAATACCATCAGCTTTATACTATGGTGTAATACCATCAGCTTTATACTATGGTGTAATACCATCAGCTTTATACTATGGTGTAATACCATCAGCTTTACACTACCCTGTAATACCATCAGCTTTATACTACCCTGTAATACCATCAGCTTTATACTACCCTGTAATACCATCAGCTTTATACTATGGTGTAATACCATCAGCTTTATACTACGGTGTAATACCATCAGCTTTATACTACCCTGTAATACCATCAGCTTTACACTACCCTGTTATACCATCAGCTTTATACTACCCTGTAATACCATCAGCTTCACACTACCCTGTGATACCATCAGCTTTACACTACCCTGTAATACCATCAGCTTTACACTACCCTGTATACCATCAGCTTTACACTACCCTGTAATACCATCAGCTTTACACTACCCTGTAATACCATCAGCTTTATACTACCCTGTAATACCATCAGCTTTATACTACCCTGTAATACCATCAGCTTTACACTACCCTGTAATACCATCAGCTTTATACTACCCTGTAATACCATCAGCTTTATACTACCCTGTAATACCATCAGCTTTATACTACCCTGTAATACCATCAGCTTTTACTACCCTGTAATACCATCAGCTTTATACTATGGTGTAATACCATCAGCTTTATACTACCCTGTAATACCATCAGCTTTACACTACCCTGTAATACCATCAGCTTTACACTACCCTGTAATACCATCAGCTTTACACTACCCTGTACCATACTTTATCAGCTTTATACTACCCTGTAATACCATCAGCTTTATACTACCCTGTAATACCATCAGCTTTATACTATGGTGTAATACCATCAGCTTTATACTACCCTGTAATACCATCAGCTTTATACTACCCTGTAATACCATCAGCTTTACACTACCCTGTAATACCATCAGCTTTACACTACCCTGTAATACCATCAGCTTTATACTATGGTGTAATACCATCAGCTTTATACTACCCTGTAATACCATCAGCTTTATACTACCCTGTAATACCATCAGCTTTATACTACCCTGTAATACCATCAGCTTTATACTACCCTGTAATACCATCAGCTTTATACTACCCTGTAATACCATCAGTTTATACTATGGTGTAATACCATCAGCTTTACACTACCCTGTAATACCATCAGCTTTACACTACCCTGTAATACCATCAGCTTTACACTACCCTGTAATACCATCAGCTTTATACTACCCTGTACTACCATCAGCTTTATACTACCCTGTAATACCATCAGCTTTATACTACCCTGTAATACCATCAGCTTTATACTATGGTGTAATACCATCAGCTTTATACTACCCTGTAATACCATCAGCTTTATACTACCCTGTAATACCATCAGCTTTACACTACCCTGTAATACCATCAGCTTTATACTACCCTGTAATACCATCAGCTTTATACTATGGTGTAATACCATCAGCTTTATACTACCCTGTAATACCATCAGCTTTATACTACCCTGTAATACCATCAGCTTTATACTACCCTGTAATACCATCAGCTTTATACTATGGTGTAATACCATCAGCTTTATACTATGGTGTACTACCATCAGCTTTATACTACCCTGTAATACCATCAGCTTTATACTACCCTGTAATACCATCAGCTTTATACTATGGTGTAATACCATCAGCTTTATACTACCCTGTAATACCATCAGCTTTATACTATGGTGTAATACCATCAGCTTTATACTACCCTGTAATACCATCAGCTTTACACTACCCTGTAATACCATCAGCTTTACACTATGGTGTAATACCATCAGCTTTATACTACCCTGTAATACCATCAGCTTTACACTACCCTGTAATACCATCAGCTTTATACTACCCTGTAATACCATCAGCTTTATACTACCCTGTAATACCATCAGCTTTATACTACCCTGTAATACCATCAGCTTTATACTACCCTGTAATACCATCAGCTTTACACTACCCTGTAATACCATCAGCTTTATACTACCCTGTAATACCATCAGCTTTATACTACCCTGTAATACCATCAGCTTTATACTACCCTGTAATACCATCAGCTTTATACTACCCTGTAATACCATCAGCTTTATACTATGGTGTAATACCATCAGCTTTACACTACCCTGTAATACCATCAGCTTTACACTACCCTGTAATACCATCAGCTTTACACTACCCTGTAATACCATCAGCTTTACACTACCATGTAATACCATCAGCTTTATACTACCCTGTAATACCATCAGCTTTATACTACCCTGTAATACCATCAGCTTTACACTACCCTGTAATACCATCAGCTTTACACTACCCTGTAATACCATCAGCTTTACACTATGGTGTATTACCATCAGCTTTACACTACCCTGTAATACCATCAGCTTTATACTATGGTGTAATACCATCAGCTATATACTACCCTGTAATACCATAAGCTTTATACTACCCTGTAATACCATCAGCTTTATACTACGGTGTAATACCATCAGCTTTATACTATGGTGTAATACCATCAGCTTTATACTACGGTGTAATACCATCAGCTTTATACTACCCTGTAATACCATCAGCTTTACACTACCCTGTAATACCATCAGCTTTATACTACCCTGTAATACCATCAGCTTCACACTACCCTGTGATACCATCAGCTTTATACTATGGTGTAATACCATCAGCTTTATACTACGGTGTACTACCATCAGCTTTACACTACCCTGTATTACCATCAGCTTTACACTACCCTGTATACCATCAGCTTTACACTACCCTGTAATACCATCAGCTTTATACTACCCTGTAATACCATCAGCTTTACACTACCCTGTAATACCATCAGCTTTACACTACCCTGTAATACCATCAGCTTTACACTACCCTGTAATACCATCAGCTTTATACTACCCTGTAATACCATCAGCTTTATACTATGGTGTAATACCATCAGCTTTATACTACCCTGTAATACCATCAGCTTTATACTACCCTGTAATACCATCAGCTTTATACTATGGTGTAATACCATCAGCTTTACACTACCCTGTAATACCATCAGCTTTACACTACCCTGTAATACCATCAGCTTTACACTACCCTGTAATACCATCAGCTTTATACTACCCTGTAATACCATCAGCTTTATACTATGGTGTAATACCATCAGCTTTATACTACCCTGTAATACCATCAGCTTTACACTACCCTGTAATACCATCAGCTTTATACTATGGTGTAATACCATCAGCTTTACACTACCCTGTAATACCATCAGCTTTATACTATGGTGTAATACCATCAGCTATATACTACCCTGTAATACCATCAGCTTTATACTACCCTGTAATACCATTAGCTTTATACTACCCTGTAATACCATCAGCTTTATACTATGGTGTAATACCATCAGCTATATACTACCCTGTAATACCATCAGCTTTATACTACCCTGTAATACCATTAGCTTTATACTACCCTGTAATACCATCAGCTTTACACTACCCTGTAATACCATCAGCTTTATACTACCCTGTAATACCATCAGCTTTATACTATGGTGTAATACCATCAGCTTTATACTACCCTGTAATACCATCAGCTTTACTACCCTGTAATACCATCAGCTTTATACTACCCTGTAATACCATCAGCTTTATACTACCCTGTAATACCATCAGCTTTATACTACCCTGTAATACCATCAGCTTTATACTATGGTGTAATACCATCAGCTTTATACTATGGTGTAATACCATCAGCTTTATACTACCCTGTAATACCATCAGCTTTATACTACCCTGTAATACCATCAGCTTTATACTATGCTGTAATACCATCAGCTTTATACTACCCTGTAATACCATCAGCTTTATACTACGGTGTAATACCATCAGCTTTATACTATGGTGTAATACCATCAGCTTTATACTACGGTGTAATACCATCAGCTTTATACTACCCTGTAATACCATCAGCTTTACACTACCCTGTTATACCATCAGCTTTATACTACCCTGTAATACCATCAGCTTCACACTACCCTGTGATACCATCAGCTTTATACTATGGTGTAATACCATCAGCTTTATACTACGGTGTACTACCATCAGCTTTACACTACCCTGTAATACCATCAGCTTTACACTACCCTGTATACCATCAGCTTTACACTACCCTGTAATACCATCAGCTTTATACTACCCTGTAATACCATCAGCTTTACACTACCCTGTAATACCATCAGCTTTACACTACCCTGTAATACCATCAGCTTTACACTACCCTGTAATACCATCAGCTTTATACTACCCTGTAATACCATCAGCTTTATACTATGGTGTAATACCATCAGCTTTATACTACCCTGTAATACCATCAGCTTTATACTACCCTGTAATACCATCAGCTTTATACTATGGTGTAATACCATCAGCTTTACACTACCCTGTAATACCATCAGCTTTACACTACCCTGTAATACCATCAGCTTTACACTACCCTGTAATACCATCAGCTTTATACTATGGTGTAAACCATCAGCTTTATACTATGGTGTACTACCATCAGCTTTACACTACCCTGTAATACCATCAGCTTTACACTACCCTGTAATACCATCAGCTTTACACTATGGTGTATTACCATCAGCTTTACACTACCCTGTAATACCATCAGCTTTATACTATGGTGTAATACCATCAGCTTTATACTACCCTGTAATACCATCAGCTTTATACTACCCTGTAATACCATCAGCTTTATACTATGGTGTAATACCATCAGCTTTATACTATGGTGTAATACCATCAGCTTTACACTACCCTGTAATACCATCAGCTTTACACTACCCTGTAATACCATCAGCTTTATACTACCCTGTAATACCATCAGCTTTATACTACCCTGTAATACCATCAGCTTTATACTATGGTGTAATACCATCAGCTTTATACTACCCTGTAATACCATCAGCTTTACACTACCCTGTAATACCATCAGCTTTACACTACCCTGTAATACCATCAGCTTTATACTATGGTGTAATACCATCAGCTTTATACTACCCTGTAATACCATCAGCTTTATACTATGGTGTAATACCATCAGCTTTATACTACCCTGTAATACCATCAGCTTTATACTACCCTGTAATACCATCAGCTTTACACTACCCTGTAATACCATCAGCTTTACACTACCATGTAATACCATCAGCTTTATACTACCCTGTAATACCATCAGCTTTATACTTAATACCATCAGCTTTATACTACCCTGTAATACCATCAGCTTTATACTACCCTGTAATACCATCAGCTTTATACTACCCTGTAATACCATCAGCTTTATACTACCCTGTAATACCATCAGCTTTATACTATGGTGTAATACCATCAGCTTTATACTACCCTGTAATACCATCAGCTTTACACTACCCTGTAATACCATCAGCTTTATACTACCCTGTAATACCATCAGCTTTACCATCAGCTACCTACCCTGTAATACCATCAGCTTTATACTACCCTGTAATACCATCAGCTTTATACTATGGTGTAATACCATCAGCTTTATACTACCCTGTAATACCATCAGCTTTATACTACCCTGTAATACCATCAGCTTTACACTACCCTGTAATACCATCAGCTTTACACTACCCTGTAATACCATCAGCTTTACACTACCCTGTAATACCATCAGCTTTATACTATGGTGTAATATGGTGTAAATCAGCTTTATACTACCCTGTAATACCATCAGCTTTATACTACCCTGTAATACCATCAGCTTTATACTATGGTGTAATACCATCAGCTTTACACTACCCTGTAATACCATCAGCTTTACACTACCCTGTAATACCATCAGCTTTATACTATGGTGTAATACCATCAGCTTTATACTATGGTGTAATACCATCAGCTTTACACTACCCTGTAATACCATCAGCTTTACACTACCCTGTAATACCATCAGCTTTACACTATGGTGTATTACCATCAGCTTTACACTACCCTGTAATACCATCAGCTTTATACTATGGTGTAATACCATCAGCTATATACTACCCTGTAATACCATCAGCTTTATACTACCCTGTAATACCATCAGCTTTATACTACCCTGTAATACCATCAGCTTTACACTACCCTGTAATACCATCAGCTTTATACTACCCTGTAATACCATCAGCTTTATACTACCCTGTAATACCATCAGCTTTATACTACCCTGTAATACCATCAGCTTTATACTATGGTGTAATACCATCAGCTTTATACTATGGTGTAATACCATCAGCTTTACACTACCCTGTAATACCATCAGCTTTACACTACCCTGTAATACCATCAGCTTTACACTACCCTGTAATACCATCAGCTTTATACTACCCTGTAATACCATCAGCTTTATACTACCCTGTAATACCATCAGCTTTATACTACCCTGTAATACCATCAGCTTTACACTACCCTGTAATACCATCAGCTTTACACTACCCTGTAATACCATCAGCTTTATACTACCCTGTAATACCATCAGCTTTATACTACCCTGTAATACCATCAGCTTTATACTACCCTGTAATACCATCAGCTTTATACTACCCTGTAATACCATCAGCTTTATACTATGGTGTAATACCATCAGCTTTATACTACCCTGTAATACCATCAGCTTTATACTATGGTGTAATACCATCAGCTTTACACTACCCTGTAATACCATCAGCTTTATACTACGGTGTAATACCATCAGCTTTATACTATGGTGTAATACCATCAGCTTTATACTATGGTGTAATACCATCAGCTTTATACTACCCTGTAATACCATCAGCTTTACACTACCCTGTAATACCATCAGCTTTATACTACCCTGTAATACCATCAGCTTTATACTACCCTGTAATACCATCAGCTTTATACTATGGTGTAATACCATCAGCTTTACACTACCCTGTAATACCATCAGCTTTACACTACCTGTAATACCATCAGCTTTACACTACCCTGTAATACCATCAGCTTTATACTACCATGTAATACCATCAGCTTTATACTACCCTGTAACACCATCAGCTTTATACTACCCTGTAATACCATCAGCTTTACACTACCCTGTAATACCATCAGCTTTATACTACCCTGTAATACCATCAGCTTTATACTATGGTGTAATACCATCAGCTTTATACTACCCTGTAATACCATCAGCTTTATACTACCCTGTAATACCATCAGCTTTACACTACCCTGTAATACCATCAGCTTTACACTACCCTGTAATACCATCAGCTTTACACTACCCAGTAATACCATCAGCTTTAACTACCCTGTAATATCATCAGCTTTATACTACCCTGTAATACCATCAGCTTTATACTACGGTGTAATACCATCAGCTTTACACTACCCTGTTATACCATCAGCTTTATACTACCCTGTAATACCATCAGCTTTATACTACCCTGTGTAATACCATCAGCTTTATACTATGGTGTAATACCATCAGCTTTATACTACCGGTGTACTACCATCAGCTTTACACTACCCTGTAATACCATCAGCTTTACACTACCCTGTAATACCATCAGCTTTATACTACCCTGTAATACCATCAGCTTTATACTACCCTGTAATACCATCAGCTTTACACTACCCTGTAATACCATCAGCTTTACACTACCCTGTAATACCATCAGCTTTATACTACCCTGTAATACCATCAGCTTTATACTATGGTGTAATACCATCAGCTTTATACTACCCTGTAATACCATCAGCTTTATACTATGGTGAAATACCATCAGCTTTATACTATGGTGTAATACCATCAGCTTTATACTATGGTGTAATACCATCAGCTTTATACTACCCTGTAATACCATCAGCTTTATACTATGGTGTAATACCATCAGCTTTATACTACCCTGTAATACCATCAGCTTTATACTATGGTGTAATACCATCAGCTTTATACTACCCTGTAATACCATCAGCTTTATACTACCCTGTAATACCATCAGCTTTATACTATGGTGTAATACCATCAGCTTTACACTACCCTGTAATACCATCAGCTTTACACTACCCTGTAATACCATCAGCTTTACACTACCCTGTAATACCATCAGCTTTATACTATGGTGTAAACCATCAGCTTTATACTATGGTGTACTACCATCAGCTTTACACTACCCTGTAATACCATCAGCTTTACACTACCCTGTAATACCATCAGCTTTACACTATGGTGTATACCATCAGCTTCACACTACCCTGTAATACCATCAGCTTTATACTACCCTGTAATACCATCAGCTTTACACTACCCTGTAATACCATCAGCTTTATACTACCCTGTAATACCATCAGCTTCACACTACCCTGTGATACCATCAGCTTTACACTACCCTGTAATACCATCAGCTTTATACTACGGTGTAATACCATCAGCTTTATACTATGGTGTAATACCATCAGCTTTATACTACGGTGTAATACCATCAGCTTTATACTACCCTGTAATACCATCAGCTTTACACTACCCTGTTATACCATCAGCTTTATACTACCCTGTAATACCATCAGCTTTATACTATGGTGTAATACCATCAGCTTTATACTATGGTGTAAAACCATCAGCTTTACACTACCCTGTAATACCATCAGCTTTATACTACCCTGTAATACCTGTAATACCATCAGCTTTACACTACCCTGTAATACCATCAGCTTTATACTACCCTGTAATACCATCAGCTTTATACTACCCTGTATACCATCAGCTTTATACTACCCTGTAATACCATCAGCTTCACAATACCCTGTAATACCATCAGCTTTATACTATGGTGTAATACCATCAGCTTTACACTACCCTGTAATACCATCAGCTTTACACTACCCTGTATACCATCAGCTTTACACTACCCTGTAATACCATCAGCTTTATACTACCCTGTAATACCATCAGCTTCACACTACCCTGTAATACCATCAGCTTTACACTACCCTGTAATACCATCAGCTTTACACTACCCTGTAATACCATCAGCTTTATACTACCCTGTAATACCATCAGCTTTATACTATGGTGTAATACCATCAGCTTTATACTACCCTGTAATACCATCAGCTTTATACTACCCTGTAATACCATCAGCTTTATACTATGGTGTAATACCATCAGCTTTACACTACCCTGTAATACCATCAGCTTTACACTACCCTGTAATACCATCAGCTTTACACTACCCTGTAATACCATCAGCTTTATACTATGGTGTAAACCATCAGCTTTATACTATGGTGTACTACCATCAGCTTTACACTACCCTGTAATACCATCAGCTTTACACTACCCTGTAATACCATCAGCTTTACACTATGGTGTAATACCATCAGCTTTACACTACCCTGTAATACCATCAGCTTTATACTATGGTGTAATACCATCAGCTTTACACTACCCTGTAATACCATCAGCTTTATACTACGGTGTAATACCATCAGCTTTATACTATGGTGTAATACCATCAGATTTATACTACAGTGTAATACCATCAGCTTTATACTACCCTGTAATACCATCAGCTTTACACTACCCTGTAATACCATCAGCTTTATACTACCCTGTAATACCATCAGCTTCACACTACCCTGTGATACCATCAGCTTTATACTATGGTGTAATACCATCAGCTTTATACTACGGTGTACTACCATCAGCTTTACACTACCCTGTAATACCATCAGCTTTACACTACCCTGTAATACCATCAGCTTTACACTACCCTGTAATACCATCAGCTTTACACTACCCTGTAATACCATCAGCTTTATACTATGGTGTAATACCATCAGCTATATACTACCCTGTAATACCATCAGCTTTATACTACCCTGTAATACCATCAGCTTTATACTACCCTGTAATACCATCAGCTTTACACTACCCTGTAATACCATCAGCTTTATACTACCCTGTAATACCATCAGCTTTATACTATGGTGTAATACCATCAGCTTTATACTACCCTGTAATACCATCAGCTTTATACTACCCTGTAATACCATCAGCTTTACACTATGGTGTAATACCATCAGCTTTACACTACCCTGTAATACCATCAGCTTTATACTATGGTGTAATACCATCAGCTATATACTACCCTGTAATACCATCAGCTTTATACTACCCTGTAATACCATTAGCTTTATACTACCCTGTAATACCATCAGCTTTACACTACCCTGTAATACCATCAGCTTTACTACTACCATCAGCTTTATACTATGGTGTAATACCATCAGCTTTACACTACCCTGTAATACCATCAGCTTTATACTACGGTGTAATACCATCAGCTTTATACTATGGTGTAATACCATCAGCTTTATACTACCCTGTAATACCATCAGCTTTACACTACCCTGTTATACCTATGGTGTAATACCATCAGCTTTACACTACCCTGTAATACCATCAGCTTTACACTACCCTGTAATACCATCAGCTTTATACTACCCTGTAATACCATCAGCTTTATACTATGGTGTAATACCATCAGCTTTATACTACCCTGTAATACCATCAGCTTTACACTACCCTGTAATACCATCAGCTTTACACTACCCTGTAATACCATCAGCTTTACACTACCCTGTAATACCATCAGCTTTATACTACCCTGTAATACCATCAGCTTTATACTATGGTGTAATACCATCAGCTTTATACTACCCTGTAATACCATCAGCTTTATACTACCCTGTAATACCATCAGCTTTATACTATTTACCACTACCCTGTAATACCATCAGCTTTACACTACCCTGTAATACCATCAGCTTTACACTACCCTGTAATACCATCAGCTTTATACTATGGTGTAAACCATCAGCTTTATACTATGGTGTACTACCATCAGCTTTACACTACCCTGTAATACCATCAGCTTTACACTACCCTGTAATACCATCAGCTTTACACTATGGTGTATTACCATCAGCTTTACACTACCCTGTAATACCATCAGCTTTATACTATGGTGTAATACCATCAGCTATATACTACCCTGTAATACCATCAGCTTTATACTACCCTGTAATACCATCAGCTTTATACTACCCTGTAATACCATCAGCTTTACACTACCCTGTAATACCATCAGCTTTATACTACCCTGTAATACCATCAGCTTTATACTACCCTGTAATACCATCAGCTTTATACTACCCTGTAATACCATCAGCTTTATACTATGGTGTAATACCATCAGCTTTATACTATGGTGTAACACCATCAGCTTTACACTACCCTGTAATACCATCAGCTTTACACTACCCTGTAATACCATCAGCTTTACACTACCCTGTAATACCATCAGCTTTATACTACCGTGTAATACCATCAGCTTTATACTACCCTGTAATACCATCAGCTTTATACTACCCTGTAATACCATTCAGCTTCACACTACCCTGTAATACCATCAGCTTTACACTACCATGTAATACCATCAGCTTTACACTACCCTGTAATATCATCAGCTTTATACTACCCTGTAATACCATCAGCTTTACACTACCCTGTAATACCATCAGCTTTATACTACCCTGTAATACCATCAGCTTTATACTATGGTGTAATACCATCAGCTTTATACTACCCTGTAATACCATCAGCTTTATACTATGGTGTAATACCATCAGCTTTACACTACCCTGTAATACCATCAGCTTTACACTACCCTGTAATACCATCAGCTTTATACTACGGTGTAATACCATCAGCTTTATACTATGGTGTAATACCATCAGCTTTATACTACCCTGTAATACCATCAGCTTTACACTACCCTGTTATACCATCAGCTTTATACTACCCTGTAATACCATCAGCTTTATACTACCTGTAATACCATCAGCTTTACACTATGGTGTAATACCATCAGCTTTACACTACCCTGTAATACCATCAGCTTTACACTACCCTGTAATACCATCAGCTTTATACTACCCTGTAATACCATCAGCTTTATACTACCCTGTAATACCATCAGCTTTATACTACCCTGTAATACCATCAGCTTTATACTACCCTGTAATACCATCAGCTTTATACTACCCTGTAATACCATCAGCTTTATACTACCCTGTAATACCATCAGCTTTATACTACCCTGTAATACCATCAGCTTTATACTACCCTGTAATACCATCAGCTTTATACTACCCTGTAATACCATCAGCTTTACACTACCCTGTAATACCATCAGCTTTATACTACCCTGTAATACCATCAGCTTTACACTACCCAGTAATACCATCAGCTTTAAACTACCCTGTAATATCATCAGCTTTATACTACCCTGTAATACCATCAGCTTTATACTACGGTGTAATACCATCAGCTTTACACTACCCTGTTATACCATCAGCTTTATACTACCCTGTAATACCATCAGCTTCACACTACCCTGTGACACCATCAGCTTTATACTATGGTGTAATACCATCAGCTTTATACTACGGTGTACTACCATCAGCTTTACACTACCCTGTATTACCATCAGCTTTACACTACCCTGTATACCATCAGCTTTACACTACCCTGTAATACCATCAGCTTTATACTACCCTGTAATACCATCAGCTTCACACAACCCTGTAATAACATCAGCTTTACACTACCCTGTAATACCATCAGCTTTATACTACCCTGTAATACCATCAGCTTTATACTATGGTGTAATACCATCAGCTTTATACTACCCTGTAATACCATCAGCTTTATACTACCCTGTAATACCATCAGCTTTATACTATGGTGTAATACCATCAGCTTTACACTACCCTGTAATACCATCAGCTTTACACTACCCTGTAATACCATCAGCTTTACACTACCCTGTAATACCATCAGCTTTATACTATGGTGTAAACCATCAGCTTTATACTATGGTGTACTACCATCAGCTTTACACTACCCTGTAATACCATCAGCTTTACACTACCCTGTAATACCATCAGCTTTACACTATGGTGTATTACCATCAGCTTCACACTACCCTGTAATACCATCAGCTTTATACTACCCTGTAATACCATCAGCTTTACACTACCCTGTAATACCATCAGCTTTATACTACCCTGTAATACCATCAGCTTTATACTACCCTGTAATACCATCAGCTTTACACTACCCTGTAATACCATCAGCTTTATACTACGGTGTAATACCATCAGCTTTATACTATGGTGTAATACCATCAGCTTTATACTACGGTGTAATACCATCAGCTTTATACTACCCTGTAATACCATCAGCTTTACACTACCCTGTTATACCATCAGCTTTATACTACCCTGTAATACCATCAGCTTTATACTATGGTGTAATACCATCAGCTTTATACTATGGTGTAAAACCATCAGCTTTACACTACCCTGTAATACCATCAGCTTTACACTACCTGTAATACCATCAGCTTTACACTACCCTGTAATACCATCAGCTTTATACTACCCTGTAATACCATCAGCTTTATACTACCCTGTAACACCATCAGCTTTATACTACCCTGTAATACCATCAGCTTCACAATACCCTGTAATACCATCAGCTTTATACTATGGTGTAATACCATCAGCTTTATACTACCCTGTTATACCATCAGCTTTATACTACCCTGTAATACCATCAGCTTTACACTACCCTGTAATACCATCAGCTTTACACTACCCTGTAATACCATCAGCTTTACACTACCCAGTAATACCATCAGCTTTACACTACCCTGTAATATCATCAGCTTTATACTACCCTGTAATACCATCAGCTTTATACTACGGTGTAATACCATCAGCTTTATACTATGGTGTAATACCATCAGCTTTATACTACGGTGTAATACCATCAGCTTTATACTACCCTGTAATACCATCAGCTTTACACTACCCTGTTATACCATCAGCTTTATACTACCCTGTAATACCATCAGCTTTATACTATGGTGTAATACCATCAGCTTTATACTATGGTGTAAAACCATCAGCTTTACACTACCCTGTAATACCATCAGCTTTACACTACCCTGTAATACCATCAGCTTTACACTACCCTGTAATACCATCAGCTTTATACTACCCTGTAATACCATCAGCTTTATACTACCCTGTAATACCATCAGCTTCACACTACCCTGTAATACCATCAGCTTTATACTACCCTGTAATACCATCAGCTTTATACGATGGTGTAATACCATCAGCTTTATACTACCCTGTAATACCATCAGCTTTATACTACCCTGTAATACCATCAGCTTTATACTATGGTGTAATACCATCAGCTTTATACTACCCTGTAACACCATCAGCTTTATACTATGGTGTAATACCATCAGCTTTACACTACCCTGTAATACCATCAGCTTTATACTACGGTGTAATACCATCAGCTTTATACTATGGTGTAATACCATCAGCTTTATACTACGGTGTAATACCATCAGCTTTATACTACCCTGTAATACCATCAGCTTTACACTACCCTGTAATACCATCAGCTTTACACTACCCTGTAAGACCATCAGCTTTACACTACCCTGTAATACCATCAGCTTTACACTACCCTGTAATACCATCAGCTTTATACTACCCTGTAATACCATCAGCTTTATACTACCCTGTAATACCATCAGCTTTACACTACCCTGTAATACCATCAGCTTTACACTACCCTGTAATACCATCAGCTTTACACTACCCTATAATACCATCAGCTTTACACTACCCTGTAATACCATCAGCTTTACACTATGGTGTACTACCATCAGCTTTACACTATGGTGTACTACCATCAGCTTTACACTATGGTGTACTACCATCAGCTTTACACTATGGTGTAATACCATCAGCTTTATACTATGGTGTACTACCATCAGCTTTACACTATGGTGTACTACCATCAGCTTTACACTATGGTGTACTACCATCAGCTTTACACTATGGTGTACTACCCTTTACGTTTTAGGGAATAGGGTTCCTTTTGGGACACAATCTGCCTGTTATATTTGTATTTTTTCTGAATCCCCATTAGCTGCTGCCAACAATTAAAAACACAACATTTCATTTTTCTATATTTTTGAAGTTACATATCTTGATTGTTGACAAGCACAACATTTTGGTTGTCAACAACGGACTAATGAAACAGATAATGAAAAGATAGATTTTTGATGGAATTTTCCTTTCCGGTGGGTGTTTCGTCAGGCTGCTGCTCTACTACAATACAAAATGAATGTGTTAAAACGTGTCCCAGTACAACACGCCTAACGAACTAGATTGGCAGTTAGTAAAGCCACCTATGTAAACTAGATTAGCTGTTAGTCTAGCCAGCTATGTAAACTAGATTAGCTGTTAGTCTAGCCACCTATGTAAACTAGATTAGCTGTTAGTCTAGCCAGCTATGTAAACTAGATTAGCTGTTAGTCTAGCCACCTATGTAAACTAGATTAGCTGTTAGTCTAGCCACCTATGTAAACTAGATTAGCTGTTAGTCTAGCCACCTATGTAAACTAGATTAGCTGTTAGTCTAGCCAGCTATGTAAACTAGATTAGCTGTTAGTCTAGCCACCTATGTAAACTAGATTAGCTGTTAGTCTAGCCACCTATGTAAACTAGATTAGCTGTTAGTCTAGCCACCTATGTAAACTAGATTAGCTGTTAGTCTAGCCAGCTATGTGAACTAGATTAGCTGTTAATCTAGCCAGCTATCTAAACTAGATTTGTAGTTAACCTAGCCAGCTATGTGAACAAGATTAGCTGTTAATCTAGCCAGCTATGTAAACTAGATTGGTAGTTAACCTAGCCAGCTATGTAAACTAGATTGGTAGTTAACCTAGCCAGCTATCTAAACTAGATTGGTAGTTAACCTAGCCAGCTATGTAAACTTGTAGCAGTCATGGCCGAATGTTGATGGGGCACGCAGGGTAAATGCCCAGGGGCCCCCATTGATGTTGTTAGTCATTCTCACACAGAAGGAAACCTGTATATTTGACTTTGCCACCTATTGTTATCTCCAAAGTTTCCGCAAATTCACAATAGAGATAGAAAGAATAAAATGAAGCTCCTGTAATATGGGTAGCCTAGCTATTGAATGGTTTGGTAATATGGATAGCCTAGCTATTGAACGGTTTGGTAAAATGGATAGCCTAGCTATTGAACGGTTTGGTAGTATGGATAGCCTAGCTATTGAACGGTTTGGTAGTATGGATAGCCTAGCTATTGAACGGTTTGGTAGTATGGATAGCCTAGCTATTGAATGGTTTGGTAGTATGGATAGCCTAGCTATTGAACGGTTTGGTAATATGGGTAGCCTAGCTATTGAATGGTTTGGTAATATGGATAGCCTAGCTATTGAACGGTTTGGTAGTATGGATAGCCTAGCTATTGAACGGTTTGGTAGTATGGATAGCCTAGCTATTGAACGGTTTGGTAATATGGGTAGCCTAGCTATTGAACGGTTTGGTAATATGGATAGCCTAGCTATTGAACGGTTTGGTAATATGGATAGCCTAGCTATTGAATGGTTTGGTAATATGGATAGCCTAGCTATTGAACGGTTTGGTAGTATGGGTAGCCTAGCTATTGAATGGTTTGGTAGTATGGACAGCCTAGCTATTGAACGGTTTGGTAGTATGGGTAGCCTAGCTATTGAATGGTTTGGTAGTATGGACAGCCTAGCTATTGAACGGTTTGGTAGTATGGGTAGCCTAGCCCACTTGTTTTCCACTGTCATTTTAGCTGTCTTTATCCAACCTTTATCCCTCCAGTATTCTTTTCCATTTCTCTCATGTCTGCTAGTGCCATCAGACTCAAATTCAACATCCGCTTCCGCCATTTCCTCGTGGCCAAAGTCGTAAAGAATTCTCTCGACTCTCATTGGCCTGGAGAGACCCAGACACACTGGATGTGTAGCACCTTCTTCATAAACTTGACCTTGAAATCTATGTCTTTACTTGAATAACATTGTACCCAAAACTATTGAAACAAAAAATAAATGCCTAAATAAATTGTGCACACAGAGAGACGTTATAATTTATAATTGCATTATTGATTCAGGCAGAAATGTAATTCGTTGTTGGGTACTTTACTGTCAGCAAAAGTCCACGGTGTTGTTGTCTCAGCCTGTAATGGATAAATAAACATCAGTTCTGTTCTGTTCTGTTCTGTTCTGGTCTGTTCTATTCTGTTCTGCTCTGCTCTGTTCTGTTCAGTTCTGTTCTGTTCTATTCTATTCTATTCTATTTATTCTGCTCTGCTCTGCTCTGCTCTGTTCTATTCTATTCTATTCTATTCTGCTCTGCTCTGCTCTGCTCTGTTCTATTCTATTCTATTCTGTTCTGCTCTGCTCTGTTCTATTCTATTCTATTCTGTTCTCTGCTCTATTCTGTTCTATTCTATTCTATTCTGCTCTGCTCTGCTCTGTTCTATTCTATTCTGCTCTGCTCTGTTCTATTCTATTCTATTCTATTCTGCTCTGCTCTGCTCTGCTCTTCTGCTCTGCTCTGTTCTATTCTATTCTATTCTATTCTATTCTGCTCTGCTCTGTTCTGTTCTGCAACAGTTCAGCCACAGCAGTAATATTCATACTTTTGTTCAACATTTCAAACTATATTTTTGATGTCATAAAAAAACACATACAAAAAAAACAGCATCGAGAAATCTCTGCCAGATTTGCATTCACACCCTAGCAGTTAATTTAATTCAGAAACAGAGCGTTGAAACAGCAGTCAGTCAGTCAGTCAGTCCGTATGTATTGCCTACCCCTCCCTGCTTTGAGAGGTACAGTGCCTTCAGAAATGATTCATTCCCCTTGACCAAATCCACATGTTGTTGTGTTGTGTTACAGCCTGAATTCAAAATGGATTAAACATCATTTTTGTGTCACCCATCTACACACAATACCCCATAATGACATCACAATAACCCATAATGACATCACAATACCCCATACTGACATCACAATATCCCATAATGACATCACAATACCCCATAATGATAAAGTAAAACACGTTTTTAGAATTGTTTTTGCACATCTATTGAAAATAAAATACAGAAATATCTAGTTTACATAAGTATTCACATGTACTGTAGGTGTGTGTAAGCTCTAGCCATGTGACTTGAGCCTTCGATGACGTTTACATCACCTCTCATAATAAATCTCACAATGTTCCACACAGCAACCGTTCACCTTTAAATGTCACATGGCATTTACATGAAAGTTCTCTTATTCCAAGTAGGTTTCACTTTTACACTTATTTTCCACGTATAATATATATATATAATGTTATATAATACTAACAATTATAATCATATAGAGTACCAGTCAAATGTTTGGACACACCTACTCACTCAAGGGTTTTTGTAGAATAATAGTGAAGACATCATAACTATGAAATAACACATAAGGAATCAAGTAGTAACCAAAAAAGTGTTAAACAAATATATTTGTATTTGAGATTCTTCAAAGTAGCCACCCTTTGCCTTGATGACAACTTTTGAACACTATTGGCATTCTCTCAACCAGCTTCATGAGGTAGTCACCTGGAATACACTTCAATTAACAGGTGTGCCTTGTTAAAAGTTAGTTTGTGGAATTGATTTCCTTCTTAATGTGTTTGAGCCAATCAGTTGTGTTGTGACAAGGTAGGGGTGGTATAATGAAGACAGCCCTATTTGGTAAAATACCAAGTCCCTATTATGGCAAGAACAGCTCAAATAAGCAAAGAGAAACAACAGTCCATCATTACTTTAAGACATGCAGGTCAGTCAATACGGACAATTTCAAGAACTTTTGAAAGTTTCTTCAAGTGCAGTCGCAAAAACCATCAAGCGCTATGGTGAAACTGGCTCTCATGAGGACCGTCACAGGAATGGAAGACCCAGAGTTGCCTCTGCTGCAGAGGATAAGTTCATTAGAGTTAACTGTCTCGCATGAGGACCGCCACAGGAAAGGAAGACCCAAAGTTACCTCTGCTGTAGAGCAGGGAGGGGGGGATCTCCAGTCCTCGAGGTCCTGATTGGTGTCCAACCCCCCTCCCCAGCAAACACAGCTGATTAATCACATTACATTCTAAACTAAAGATCATGATTAGGTGATTATTGGAGTCAGGTGTGTTAGCCGAGGCCTGGGGGCAACACTGTGACACCAGTCAGACCCACGAGGACTGGAGTTGCCCACCTCTGCTGTAGAGGATACGTTCACTAGAGTTAACTGCACCTCAGAATTCAGCCCAAATACATGCTTCACAAGAGTCCAAGTAACAGACACATCTCAACATCAACTGTTCAGAAGAGACTGGGTGAATCAGGCCTTCATGGTCGAATTGCTGCAAAGAAACCACGACTAAAGGGACACCAATAAGTCGAGAGAATGCCAATAGTGTGCAAAGCTGTCATCAAGGCAAAGAGTGGCTATTTGAAGAATCTCAAATATAAAATAAATGTTGATTTGTTTAACCCTTTTTTGGTTACTACATGACTCCATATGTGTTATTTCATAGTGTTGATGTCTTCACTATTATGATACAATGTAGAAAATAGTCTAAATAAAGAAAAACCCTTGACAATGTATATATATACGAATATATATACATTCAGAAAGTATTCAGACCCCTTCCCTTTTTCAAAATTTTGTTACCTTACAGCCTTATTCTAAAATGGATTAAAAACATTTTTTGGAAGCGTCCCTGGTACCATCCCTACGGTGAAGCTTGGTGGTGGTGGCAGCATGGTGGTGGCAGCATGGTGGTGGAGGCAGCATCATGTTGTGGAAATGTTTTTCAGCGGCAGGGACTGGGAGACTAGTCAGGAACGAGGGAAAGATGAACAGAGCAAAGTACAGAGAGATCTTTGATGAAAACCTGTTCCAGAGCGCTCAGGAACTCAGACTGGGGCGAAGGTTCACCTTCCAACAGAACGACGACCCTAAGCACACAGCCAAGACAATGCAGAAGTGGCTTCGGGACAAGTCTCTGAATGTACTTGAGTGGCCCAGCCAGAGCCCGGACTTGAACCCGATCTAACATCTCTGGGGAGACCTGAAAATAGCTGTGCAGCAACGCCCCCCCATCCAACCTGACAGAGTTTGAGAGGATCTGCAGAGAAGAATGGGAGAAACTCCCCAAATACAGGTGTGCCAAACTTGTAGCATCATACCCAAGAATACTCAAGGCTGTTATCACTGCCAAAGGTGCTTCAACAAAGTACTGAGTAAAGGGTCTGAATACTTATGTAAATGTGATTTTCAGATTTGATTTTTTATACATCTGTTAATTTTTTTTATAAAAACCAGTACTGGCTTTGTGATTATGGGGTATTGTTTGTAGATTGATGAAGGGATTTAAAAATAAAAAACCTTTTAGAGTAAGGCTGTAACGTAACAAAATGTGGAAAAAGTCAAGGGGTCTGAATACTTTCCGACTGCACTGTATACTGTATATACGAATACTAGTAATAATAAAAATATATAATAATAATAATATATACGTATATGCAGTTTATGCAGTGGGAGCCCCTTTCTCTATAAAGTCTGATTCTAACATATTGACTAGAGGTTAAAGTAGGTCAGTATGATGTCTCTGTACCTGTACTTGCCTAGTTAAATAATAAATATATTTAAAAGAACACCAGTCCTCTCCCTCTCTTTCTCGCTCTCTCTGCCTAATTGAGTGCTTGAGTTCACATTTAGAACCGTTGTTCTTCCTCCCTGACCTCTAACCCCAGTCGCATGTTACAGGTCAGCAGACCCTAGGAACAGCTCATGTGTCATACCCTACATACCCAGCTCTATCTCCATCCCTACATCATAACCTACTGTATCTTTCTCCCCCTCTCCCCACTTCCTGTCTCCATCCCTACATCATAACCTACTGTATCTTTCTCCCCCTCTCCCCACTTCCTGTCTCCATCCCTACATCATAACCTACTGTATCTTTCTCCCCCTCTCCCCACTTCCTGTCTCCATCCCTACATCATAACCTACTGTATCTTTCTCCCCCTTTCCCACTTCCTGTCTCCATCCCTACATCATAACCTACTGTATCTTTCTCCCCCTCTCCCCACTTCCTGTCTCCATCCCTCCATCATAACCTACTGTATCTTTCTCCCCCTCTCCCCACTTCCTGTCTCCATCCCTCCATCACAACCTACTGTATCTTTCTCCCCCTTTCCCACTTCCTGTCTCCATCCCTCCATCATAACCTATTGTATCTTTCTCCCCCTCTCCCACTTCCTGTCTCCATCCCTCCATCATAACCTACTGTACCTTTCTCCCCCTCTCCCACTTCCTGTCTCCATCCCTCCATCATAACCTACTGTACCTTTCTCCCCCTCTCCCACTTCCTGTCTCCATCCCACTCTCTATCCTCCTACATCTCCCTCCCCATCTCCTTGGCTCTCTTTTATTCCCTCTCCTCTGTCTCTAGTGCCATCTGTAGACTGTTGAGGTAGATGCTGTTTCTGGAAGCCAGAGGGCTGCTACTCCGTGAGGGGAGGGAGGCCTCCATCTCTGCATCTATTTCCAGGAAACCCCCACCCATCTGGGTCTCGGGCACGGTCTGGGCCTGAACCTGGCCCTGCTGGTAGCGACGCATCCTCTTCTTGGGTATCTGTCCCACGTTCAGGTCCAGAGAAGCATAGTTCAGGTCGGGTTGGTAGTGCTGGGGCGCAGGCTGAAGAGAAGGAGTTGGAACAGTAGAATAATGATGTATTTGGCCTTTTTTTGACTATCTATCACAAAGGAGTATTTCAGGTCAGGGTTGGTGGAGCTGGGGAACGGGCTGGGGAACGGGCTTTGTGGAGGGTGGCTGGGGAACGGGCTGGGGAACGGGCTGGGGAACGGGCTGGGGAACGGGCTGGGGAACGGGCTTTGTGGAGGGTGGCTGGGGAACGGGCTGGGGAACGGGCTGGGGAACGGGCTGGGGAACAGGCTGGGGAACGGGCTTTGTGGAGGGTGGCTGGGGAACGGGCTGGGGAACGGGCTTTGTGGAGGGTGGCTGGGGAACGGGCTGGGAACGGGCTTTGTGGAGGGTGGCTGGGGAACGGGCTGGGGAACGGGCTTTGTGGAGGGTGGCTGGGGAACGGGCTGGGGAACGGGCTGGGGAACGGGCTGGGGAACGGGCTGGGGAACAGGCTGGGGAACAGGCTGGGGGAGGGAGGCTGGGGAACGGGCTGGGGAACGGGCTGGGGAACGGGCTGGGGAACGACTGGTGGAAGGGGGCCTGGACAGAGGGGGGCCTAGGGGGAGAGGGGTCTGGGGTGGAGGTTGGGCTGAACACTGAGATCTTACCCAATTTCTGAACACTATTAGTATACTATATATGAACACTTAGTATACTATATATGAACACTATTAGTATACTATATATGAACACTATTAGTATACTATATATGAATACTTAGTATACTATATATGAACACTATTAGTATACTATATATGAACACTATTAGTATACTATATATGAATACTTAGTATACTATATATGAACACTATTAGTATACTATATATGAACACTGTTAATATACTATATATGAACACTATTAGTATACTATATATGAACACTGTTATTATACTATATATGAACACTTAGTATACTATATATGAACACTTAGTATACTATATATGAACACTATTAGTATACTATATATGAACACTATTAGTATACTATATATGAATACTATTAGTATATCATATTACCAGAGATCTCAAGGTGAGACTTTCTGCTGTTTTACACCTGTTGTATCGTGTGCAAGTGGCAAATAAAGTTTGAAACGTGAAAGTCGGAGAGCATCCTGTCCTTGGTAACTTCTCATGCATTCAGAAAAATGGTACTATATATAGCCTTTAAAGCAGATATTGGCTGCGTTGTACACGGTGTGGTGTAGAGAACTAGAGATGGCCTTGACCACAGCAGATGACCGTGCACTACTTTAGAAACCGACTGAGTTAACATGGTGTGCTATTCAATATAGTGCACTACTTTAGAAACAGACTGAGTTAACATGGTGTGCTATTCAATATAGTGCACTACTTTAGAAACAGACTGAGTTAACATGGTGTGCTATTCAATATAGTGAACTACTTTAGAAACAGACTGAGTTAACATGGTGTGCCATTCAATATAGTGCACTACTTTAGAAACAGACTGAGTTAACATGGTGTGCTATTCAATATAGTGCACTACTTTAGAAACAGACTGAGTTAACATGGTGTGCTATTCAATATAGTGCACTACTTTAGACCAGAGTCCTATGGACTGAGTTAACATGGTGTGCTATTCTATTACCCTGAGTTAACATGGTGTGCTATTCAATATAGTGCACTACTTTAGACCAGAGTCCTATGGCACCCTATTCCCTATATATATAGTGCACTACTTTAGACCAGAGTCCTATGGCACCCTATTCCCTATATATATAGTGCACTACTTTAGACCAGAGTCCTATGGCACCCTATTCCCTATATATATAGTGCACTACTTTAGACCAGAGTCCTATGGCACCCTATTCCCTATATAGTGCATTATCAAATCAAATTAAATCAAATGTATTTATATAGCCCTTCGTACATCAGCTGATATCTCAAAGTGCTGTACAGAAACCCAGCCTAAAACACCAAACAGCAAGCAATGCAGGTGTAGAAGTAATGACAAGTAATGGCATTACTTTAGACCAGAGCCTTATGGCACCCTATCCCCTATATAGTGCACTACTTTTGGTCAGAAGTGGTGAACTATAAAAGGAATATGGTGCTATGTGTAATATAGTTTACTATAAGCTGTGTGGTCTAAGCGACTTGTGGTCTAAGCGACTTGTGGTCTAAGCGATATAACTGCAATATATATACGCCTATTTCGACATGTTGTTATTAGCATGAATACTGAGTATAGGCGTAGTTCATTTCCTCTCAGGGTGGAAAAAAAATAATATATAAATATAGCAGACCGTCGTTTTCAATTATGACCATTATGAGATGAGATGATGGTTCGTCATTCACATTTTGTTTTACGTGGCATTGGCAGTTAATTAAAGTAAATCAAACTATGTCATCTATATATATTTTTTGTTTTAATTTACACAGTACAGTTTAAAACCAAATAATTCTAAAAGCAAATATTATTTTAATGACAGTTGTATGTGAACAATTATGTACACGAATAATTTTGGCCCGATGTACGTACCTTTCTGTCGTCTCTGGAACGTTGCTTGGTCATGGGTTCATAGCACAGGTCTTCACAGAACACACACACACACACACACACACACACACACACACACACACACACACACACACACACACACACACAAACACGCGATTTAGTCATAAACACACGTTTCCATTTAACTCAGGAAACTAGAACACAATCATGATCATATCTAAATGGAAAAACTGAAGCTTGATGTACACAAGTTCAGGGTATATAGTATAGTTACTATTCGATGTCACTGTGTTGTTGGCGTAAGAAAAATAATAACACGCTGATGAACTTTACAGAGGTATTTACAGATACTATCTGTCAGATAAGCGTTCGCAAACAAAACACAAAGGTTATTCTGCCTAATTCTATACAGAGGTATTTACAGATACTATCTGTCAGATAAGCGTTCGCAAACAAAACACAAAGGTTATTCTGCCTAATTCTATACAGAGGTATTTACAGATACTATCTGTCAGATAAGCGTTCGCAAACAAAACACAAAGGTTATTCTGCCTAATTCTATACAGAGGTATTTACAGATACTATCTGTCAGATAAGCGTTCGCAAACAAAACACAAAGGTTATTCTGCCTAATTCTATACAGAGGTATTTACAGATACTATCTGTCAGATAAGCGTTCGCAAACAAAACACAAAGGTTATTCTGCCTAATTCTATTGCATCAGTTAGTAGGCAGTAAGATAGCTATACTTGTACAAACAAAAACCGTTATTCTTATCGTTCAGCTACGAGACTGTTATATTTATAGCGCTGTGACTTACAACTGTAAATTAAACTGTACGCGTTTCGTCTTGACGGTTAGAATTTATAAACACTTGCTTTAAATATAAACTACCTACATTTGTACATTTTTGTAATACATACATGTACTTTTTTTTGTTGTCAAAATCCATGTAAAGAAATGTGAGATGATACAACCTTAGAGCAGTGGTATTCAAAGTCAGGGTCGCGGGGGAAGAGCAGTTATTTCGCTAATATATTTTTTGAAATGACCTTTTGTTGTATGTGTGAAGGGGGGAGAGAATAGTACAGATTATTTTATGGGACAAAATAATACAAACGTTTTTGAGAAATATCATTTAAAAAAATAAAGAAATTGTATCGAGTAAATGTTTTCATTTGCTAATTTTCATTTTGATAAGAGCTGAAGATGCAATGAATTGAAGGTTATTTGTTGATGTAAAAACCTACATTGACCGATGTTAATGTTGTGCCATTAGCGAGTAATGGTTATTTATATTGAGGGATACCTGGAGGTAATCCGACCTCTGAAATGAAAACAGTTGTCATTCTCACCAGGGGAAAATATATATTTTTTTAACCTGGGCCTCCCAGAGTATTTGGAGAAAACAAAACATGTAACCCTCCCCATGTAAAATTATAAATCAAACTAAATAGCAGAGAATATGAAATCACTTGTTAGAAGGCTATCATTGTTGCAATCGTGATTGCCGTCAAATCAACCCCCGCGGCTGAGAACCACTGCTGTGTTCAGACCATATTCCTGTTATCCGCAAGAAGCATTTACTCATTTGAGCGTTGAGGGCGATCCACACCAAAGCCGATTATAACTATAACGATAAATTACACAGAACTATAAAACGTTAAACGTTGGCGAACATCCACACTGGAAGGAAGTGTATCGTTCAACAGTAGCCTGCACGGGTCAATCAGCTGATCAACGCATTCTACATATTAATGTCAAAAAGGTGGTGACCGCATCCTACTGCACGCTGTATACTCATGTTAAAAGATGGTGACCGCATCCTACTGCACGCTGTATACTCATGTTAAAAGGTGGTGACCGCATTCTACGGTGGTGACCGCATTCTACTGCACGCGGTATACTCATGTTAAAAGGTGGTGACCGCATTCTACTGCACGCGGTATACTCATGTTAAAAGATGGTGACCGCATTCTACTGCACGCGGTATACTCATGTTAAAAGATGGTGACCGCATCCTACTGCACGCTGTATACTCATGTTAAAAGGTGGTGACCGCATCCTACTGCAGGCTGTATACTCATGTTAAAAGATGGTGACCGCATCCTACTGCAGGCTGTATACTCATGTTAAAAGGTGGTGACCGCATCCTACTGCACGCGGTATACTCATGTTAAAAGATGGTGACCGCATCCTACTGCACGCTGTATACTCATGTTAAAAGGTGGTGACCGCATCCTACTGCAGGCTGTATACTCATGTTAAAAGATGGTGACCGCATCCTACTGCACGCTGTATACTCATGTTAAAAGATGGTGTCTGCATCCTACTGCAGGCTGTATACTCATGTTAAAAGGTGGTGACCGCATCCTACTGCAGGCTGTATACTCATGTTAAAAGATGGTGACCGCATCCTACTGCACGCTGTATACTCATGTTAAAAGATGGTGTCTGCATCCTACTGCAGGCGGTATACACATGTTAAAAGATGGTGACTGAACAAATATAGTGCTTCTGTGTTTGTTCATTTTCATAGTGAAAACTGTAAATACTACTTCAATGTAGGTTGCGTGTAGTCTAACGCTAAATAGAATATAGACACTCGTATTTCAATTAAATGTAGAAAATAAACAACAAACGCTGTTTGACCTGCGCATCTTTTAAATCATGTTATTTCTTGCCTCGTTAAATAAAAAATCTAATATTTATTTAACCTTTATTTAACTAAAGAACAAACGGCCTACAGTTGCTTTTTTTAAGTGATTTCCATTTCTTTATAATGGCTGTCACTTCGTGTGGATATTACTTTGTTCACTGTGTTCATCCCTGTCTGTCATGTGCAACCATTTAATAATTAGTCCAACTATGCACTCAATTCAATTTACATTTCAATTCAGGTTACGGGGCTTTATTGGCATGGGAAACATATGTTTACATTACCAAAGCAAGTGAAGTAGATAATAAATAACAAAGTATCTCTTTGCAACTTTCCCAAACAGTTCATTTGGCCTATTTTACATTCAACAATTAGCCAGAGCGAGCATGCTTCTCTCAACGAAAAGCATATGAGGCCGAGTATAAAAATATATACAACATTAATGTCCTATAGTTTTTCCTTGGATTTCACGACAAGAGGAATAGCGGAGAGGCTTGCGTCCGTAGCCTATAGCCTATTGCGCACGGGAAAAGCTGGAAGAGCGAAGCTAGAGTTGTTTAGCCGAAGAAACTAAATATTAGCTTGATATTAGGCCACTCATTGGCTAAATAGCAGGGCTATAAATATTTACCTGTCCAAGTGCATGACATCTGTTAACTGGCATGTATAGTATTGATATTAGCCCTCTGATTACAGCAAAGAGCAAGACAATAACCGCTTAAAAGTCCCGTTTTTGATGCTTCATGCCGAAATAACGGCATCAAATCAAATTGTATAGATCACATGCGGCGAATACAATGGGTGTAGACTTGACCGTAAAATGCTTGTTTACCAGCCTTTCCCAACACAAGAGGAACAAGCATCAAATCCACATGGACTGTTGTCCTCTCCATTCCGTAGCAACTCCGCCAACACCCGATTTAATCCATTTACTAGTTTCCGCATTGAGGAACCATCTCCGTTCGATTCCAGAATTCCATTGAACGTTTCTAGACTCCTTGGCCTAAACATCAGCGCCACAGGTAACTGCGGACGATCTGAGAGACAAGGCAAGAAGGGTCTTCTGTGCCATTTAAAGGAACATAAAACTCGAAATACCAATTAGGATCTGGCTAAAAAATACTTGAATCAGTTATAGAGACCATTGCCCTTTATGGTTGTGAGGTCTGGGGTCCGCTCACCAACCAAGACTTCACAAAATGGGACAAACACCAAATTGAGACTCTGCATGCAGAATTCTGTAAAAAATATCCTCAGTGTACAACGTAAAACACCAAATAATGCATGCAGAGCAGAATTAGGCCGATACCCACTAATTATCAAAATCCAGAAAAGAGGCATTCAATTCTACAACCACCAAAGGAAGCGATTCCCAAACCTTTCATAACAAAGCCATCACCTACAGAGAGATGAACCTGGAGAGCAAGCTGGTCCTGGGGCTCTGTTCACAAACACAAACAGACCCCAACGAGCTCCAGTACAGCAACACAATTAAACCCAACCAAATCATGAGAAAACAAAAAGGTAATTACTTGACAAAAAAACTGAGCAAACTAGAATGCTATTTGGCCCTAAACAGAGAGTACACAGTGGCAGAAAACCTGACCACTTTGACTGACCCAAAATTATGGAGGAGAGAGAGCAAGAGAGAGGAGGGTTCTACACTGAAGTTACGCTAGAATACATAAGTTCAAAAATACAGACATTTAATCGATTACGGGGGGTGGCAGAGGGGGGCCAAGGCCATCCGGCCACTAGGCCATCCGGCCACTAGGCCATCCTTCCACTAGGCCATCCGGCCACAAGGCCATCCTTCCACAAGTTGAAGAATTTTGCATTTTTCAAACACCTGAAGCAGCTTTTTCCTGCCATCTATAGCCATAATTATCAAGATTAATTCTATGTAAAAAGAAATGTAAGCTCACTTTATCTGTGTATCTAAACATATCTACCTCCTGAACTGTCTGTACTCTCCTGACTGGTGGTTATGTTGTTTAAAGAAAACTAATTATGCTTCAATGCCTCTCTGCTCAGATATTGAAAAGTCTGTGAGTCTTATTCAGTACATGTAGTTATTGCTTTTTCTTTTCTAAAGTCTACCAACCTTACCAGCAGGCATGCCAGCTAAGACAATTAGAGAAGCTAACTCTATCTTGATAGCCTGAAATGGCTTCTGGGTAGCTAGTTATGAGGTTGGGAGATTGGGAACCTATCTGGGCTAAAGTCAACTTCATAAAACTGCTAGGTGGCTTGCAGTATTACAGAGAAATCATTTATATATATATATATATATATATATATATATATATATATATATATTTAATTTGTATATATTTTTTAAAGGACAAATGTGAGAAGACACGTGCCCCTGTGCCCACTATGGGCATGGTGCCCTTTGCATGTAGTGATGTTTCCATAGATATTATGTTATCTGATGTGATGTCATCTGTAGTGATGTTTCTACAGATGTTATGTGATGTTATGTCATCTGTAGTGATGTTTCCATAGATATTATGTTATCTGATGTGATGTCATCTGTAGTGATGTTTCCATAGATATTATGTTATGTGATGTTGTAAGTCGCTCTGGATAAGAGCGTCTGCTAAATGACTTAAATGTAAATGTAAATGTGATGTCATCTGTAGTGATGTTTCCATATATATTATGTTATGTGATATGATGTCATCTGTAGTGATGTTTCCATAGATATTATGTTATGTGATGTGATGTCACCTGCAGTGATGTTTCCATAGATTATATGTGATGTCATCTGTAGTGATGTTTACATAGATATGATGTTATGTGATATGATGTTATCTGTAGTGATGTTTCCATAGATTATATGTGATGTCACCTGTAGTGATGTTTACATAGATATGATGTTATGTGATATGATGTTATATGTAGTGATGTTTTCATAGATTATATGTGATGTCATCTGTAGTGATGTTTCCATAGATATTATGTGATGTGATGTCATCTGTAGTGATGTTTACATAGATATGATGTTATGTGATATGATGTTATCTGTAGTGATGTTTTCATAGATATTATGTGATGTGATGTCATCTGTAGTGATGTTTCCATAGATAGTAGTGATGTGATGTCATCTGTAGTGATGTTTCCGTAGATACTATATTATGTGATGTGATGTGATCTGCAGTGATGTTTCCATAGATATTATGTTATGTGATGTGATGTCATCTGTAGTGATGTTTCCATAGATATTATGTTATTTGATGTGATGTCATCTGTAGTGATGTTTCCATAGATATTATGTTATGTGATGTGATGTCACCTGCAGTGATGTTTCCATAGATATTATGTGTCACGCCTTGGTCTTAGTATTTTGTGTTTTCTTTAATTATTTGTTCAGGCCAGGGTGTGACATGGGTTTATTGTATTGTCGTATTGGTTTTTTTGTAGGCATTGGGATTATGGTTGATTAGGGGTGTGCCTAGTATAGGCTTGGCTGCCTGAGGCGGTTCTCAATCAGAGTCAGGTGATTCTTGTTTTCTGTGATTGGGAACCGTATTTAGGTAGCCTGAGTTTCACTGTGTATTTCGTTGGTGATTGTTCCTGTCTCTGTGTAGCTTCACCAGATAGGCTGTAATTAGGTTTCACGTTCCGTTTGTTGTTTTCGTTTTGTATAGTTATTTCATGTATCGCGATTCATTCATTAAAGACATGAGTAACCACCACGCTGCATTTCGGTCCGACTCTCTTTCGACAAACGAAGAACGTCGTTACATTATGTTATGTGATGTCATCTGTAGTGATGTTTCCATAGATATTATGTTATTTAATGTGATGTCATCTGTAGTGATGTTTCCATAGATATTATGTTATTTAATGTGATGTCATCTGTAGTGATGTTTCCATAGATATTATGTTATGTGATGTCATCTGTAGTGATGTTTCCATAGATATTATGTAATGTGATGTCATCTGTAGTGATGTTTCCATAGATATTATGTGATGTGATGTCACCTGTAGTGATGTTTCCATAGATAGTAGTGATGTTTCTATAGATATTATGTGATGTGATGTGATGTCACCTGTAGTGATGTTTCCGTAGATGGGATTCTCCTGCTGCTGATTCTCCTCTTCCTCCTCTTCCTCCTGCATTTCACTATCACATACATCAATATACATCAATATACATCACATACATCACATATACATCACATGCATCAATATACATCAATATACATCAATATACATCAATATACATCAATATACATCAATATACATCAATATACATCAATATACATCAATATACATCACATACATCACATGCATCAATATACATCACATACATCACATGCATCAATATACATCAATATACATCAATATACATCAATATACATCAATATACATCAATATACATCAACATACATCAATATACATCAATATACATCAATATACATCAATATACATCAACATACATCAATATACATCAATATACATCAATATACATCAATATACATCAATATCACATACATCACATGCATCAATATACATCATCATACATCACATACATCAATATACATCAATATACATCAATATACATCAATATACATCAATATACATCAATATACATCAATATACATCAATATACATCACATACATCAATATACATCAATATACATCAATATACATCAATATACATCAATATACATCAATATACATCAATATACATCAATATACATCAATATACATCATATACATCACATGCATCAATATACATCAATATACATCAATATACATCAATATACATCAATATACATCACATACATCACATGCATCAATATACATCAATATACATCAATATACATCAATATACATCAATATACATCAATATACATCAATATACATCAATATACATCACATACATCAATATACATCACATACATCAATATACATCAATATACATCAATATACATCAATATACATCAATATACATCAATATACATCAATATACATCAATATACATCAATATACATCAATATACATCAATATACATCATATACATCACATGCAACAATATACATCAATATACATCACATACATCAATATACATCACATACATCATATACATCACATACATCAATATACATCAATATACATCAATATACATCACATCAATATACATCAATATACATCAATATACATCAATATACATCAATATACATCAATATACATCAATATACATCAATATACATCAATATACATCAATATACATCAATATACATCAATATACATCAATATACATCAATATACATCAATATACATCAATATACATCACATACATCACATACATCACATACATCAATATACATCACATACATCACATACATCACATACATCAATATACATCAATATACATCAATATACAACAATATACATCAATATACATCAATATACATCAATATACATCAATATACATCAATATACATCAATATATCAATATACATCAATATACATCAATATACATCAATATACATCAATATACATCAATATACATCAATATACATATAATCCTGTCTCGGTGCTCTACAGACAATTCCTTCGGCCTAGTGGTTTGGTTTAACCTCTGACATACACTGTCAGAGACAGGTATGTGCCTTTCCAAATCATGTCCAATCAATTGAAATCACCACAGGTGGACTCCAATCAAGTTGTAGAAACATCTCAAGGGTGATCAATGGAAACAGGATGACACCTGAGCTCCATTTAGAGTCTCATAGGAAAGGGTCTGAAAACTAATGTAAATACGTTTATTTTATTTATTTATTTTATTTTAATTTGATGTTTATTAAAAGCTGTTTTTGCTTTGTCATTATATGTGAAATAACTTTTTTATACATTTTAGGATATTAAGGCTGTAAAGTAACAAAATGTTGAAAAAGTCAAAAGGGTCTGAATACTTTCTGATTCTGTACATTTGAGATGAACGATTCATGTCAGACCACTGACTAGACATGTACTGTCCACACACACACACACACACACACACACACACACACACACACACACACACACACACACACACACACACACACACACACACACACATATTTTAGAAAACACACACACACACACACACACACACACACACACACACACACACACACACACACACACACACACACACACACACACATATTTTAGAAAAGACATAAGACACACACACACACACACACACCACACACACACACACACAACGGTAGATGAAACACGGTACTGGAGTATGATAATAATGCCGTACCGCTCTCTTGGATAATGCTGCTGGGGGAGAAACTCCTCATTGCCTGTCAAAACAAAATGGTGGACAATTACTTTTCTGTGAGTTGATGAGACTGACAAAGTTAAGTTAAGCAATGCTGATGAACAAAATAGCCTACAGAATGACAGATGCCATTTATGTTGCTGCAAGAGATCCAAGAGACGTAAGAAACACCAGAGACGTAAGAGAGCTAAGAGACGTCGGAGAGGTAAGAGACATACGAGAGGTAAGAGAGGTGAGAGACGTAAGAGAGGTGAGAGACGTAAGAGAGGTGAGAGACGTAAGAGAGCTAAGAGACGTCGGAGAGGTAAGAGACATACGAGAGGTAAGAGAGGTGAGAGACGTAAGAGAGGTGAGAGACGTAAGAGAGGTAAGACAGGTGAGAGACGTACAGAGATGATGAGATAAGAGAGGTACAAGACAGGTACACCACACACAACAAACACCACTGGTGAGAGACGTAAGAGAGGTGAGAGACGTAAGAGAGGTAAGACAGGTGAGAGACGTCAAAGAGATGAGAGACATCAAAGAGAGGTAAGACAGGTGAGAGACGTAAGAGATGTCTAAGAGACATGCGAGAGGTAAGAGAGGTGAGAGACGTAAGAGAGGTGAGAGACGTAAGAGGTAAGAGACATACGAGAGGTAAGAGAGGTGAGAGACGTAAGAGAGGTGAGAGACGTAAGAGAGGTAAGACAGGTGAGAGACGTAAGAGAGATGAGAGACGTAAGAGAGGTAAGACAGGTGAGAGACGTAAGAGATGTAAGAGACATGCGAGAGGTAAGAGAGGTGAGAGAGGTAAGAGAGGTGAGAGACGTAAGAGAGGTAAGAGACATACGAGAGGTAAGAGAGGTGAGAGACGTAAGAGAGGTGAGAGACGTAAGAGAGGTAAGACAGGTGAGAGACGTAAGAGAGATGAGAGATGAGAGACGTAAGAGAGGTAAGACAGGTGAGAGACGTAAGAGATGTAAGAGACATGCGAGAGGTAAGAGAGGTGAGAGAGGTAAGAGAGGTGAGAGACGTAAGAGAGGTAAGAGACATACGAGAGGTAAGAGAGGTGAGAGACGTAAGAGAGGTGAGAGACGTAAGAGAGGTAAGACAGGTGAGAGACGTAAGAGAGATGAGAGACGTAAGAGAGATGAGAGACGTAAGAGAGGTAAGACAGGTGAGAGACGTAAGAGATGTAAGAGACATGCGAGAGGTAAGAGAGGTGAGAGAGGTAAGAGAGGTGAGAGACGTAAGAGAGGTTAGAGAGGTGAGAGACGTAAGAGAGCTAAGAGACGTCGGAGAGGTAAGAGACATACGAGAGGTAAGAGAGGTTAGAGACGTAAGAGAGGTTAGAGACGTAAGAGAGGTTAGAGAGGTGAGAGACGTAAGAGAGGTTAGAGACGTAAGAGAGGTTAGAGAGTTAAGAGAGGTGAGAGACGTAAGAGAGGTGAGAGACGTAAGAGAGGTTAGAGAGGTTAGAGAGGTAAGAGAGGTTAGAGACGTAAGATACATAAGAAAGGCAGGAGAGGCAAGAGACATAAGAGAGGTAAGAGTGATAAGAGACGTAAGAGAGGTTAGAGAGGTTAGAGAGGTAAGAGACGTCGGAGAGGTAAGAGAGGTTAGAGAGGTAAGAGACGTCGGAGAGGTAAGAGACATAAGAGAGGTAAGAGTGATAAGAGACGTAAGAGAGGTGAGAGAGGTAAGACAGGTGAGAGAGGTAAGAGAGGTGAGAGAGGTAAGAGAGGTTATAGACGTAAGAGAGGTTAGAGACGTAAGAGAGGTTAGAGACGTAAGAGACATAAGAGAGGTAAGAGACGTAAGAGAGGTTAGAGAGGTAAGAGAGGTTAGAGACGTAAGAGAGGTTAGAGACGTAAGAGAGGTTAGAGAAGTAAGAGAGGTTAGAGACGTAAGAGAGGTTAGAGAGGTAAGAGAGGTTAGAGACGTAAGAGAGGTTAAAGAGGTAAGAGAGGTTATAGACGTAAGAGAGGTTAGAGACGTAAGAGAGGTAAGAGAGGCAAGAGACATAAGAGAGGTTAGAGACGTAAGAGAGGTTAGAGAGAAAGAAGAGAGGTTAGAGACGTAAGAGAGGTTAGAGACGTAAGAGAGGTTAGAGACGTAAGAGAGGTTAGAGAGGTTAGAGAGGTAAGAGAGGTTAGAGACGTAAGATACATAAGAAAGGCAGGAGAGGCAAGAGACATAAGAGAGGTAAGAGTGATAAGAGACGTAAGAGAGGTTAGAGAGGTTAGAGAGGTAAGAGACGTCGGAGAGGTAAGAGAGGTTAGAGAGGTAAGAGACGTCGGAGAGGTAAGAGACATAAGAGAGGTAAGAGTGATAAGAGACGTAAGAGAGGTTAGAGACGTAAGAGAGGTTAGAGACGTAAGAGAGGTTAGAGACTTAAGAGAGGTTAGAGACGTAAGAGAGTTTAGAGACGTAAGAGAGGTTAGAGACTTAAGAGAGGTTAGGGACGTAAGAGAGGTTAGAGACGTAAGAGAGGTTAGAGACTTAAGAGAGGTTAGAGACGTAAGAGAGGTTAGAGAGGTAAGATTGATAAGAGACATAAGAGAGGTAAGAGAGGCAAGAGACGTAAGACAGGTAAGAGAGGCAAGAGACGTGAGAGAGGTGCTCTGTGTCAATGACAGTGTCTGTGTCAGTGCTCTGTGTGTGTTGTGCCTGGTGTCTAATGATATTGTTTACGTGGACGTATACAATACACATTCAGGTCCATCATTGTTACTATTATTGATAAAGATGAGCAAAGCTCAACTAAAAATATACATAATATGATATTGAGCCATATTCTATGAAAAAAAAATGAAAATATATTATTTTATACTAACACAATTGCTCAGGGAAAGATATTTTATTCAATAAGCAATCATTTACCTGCTTTGTGTCTGGTGTCCCTGTGTCTCAGAAAGCAGGTGAGATTGAGACACACAGAGATGAAGAGAAGCAGAGAGGTTAAAGTCAGAGATATTATTCCCCAGGTACAGTCTATAAAACAAAAAACAGAGAGAACGGAGTTAGTTAAGGGTCAGAGATATTATGCCCCAGGTACAGTTATTAAAACAAAAACAGAGAGAACGGAGTTAGTTAAGGGTCAGAGATATTACGCCCCAGGTACAGTTATTAAAACAAAAACAGAGAGAACGGAGTTAGTTAAGGGTCAGAGATATTATGCCCCAGGTACAGTTATTAAAACAAAAACAGAGAGAACGGAGTTAGTTAAGGGTCAGAGATATTATGCCCCAGGTACAGTTATTAAAACAAAAACAGAGAGAACGGAGTTAGTTAAGGGTCAGAGATATTATGCCCCAGGTACAGTTATTAAAACAAAAACAGAGAGAACGGAGTTAGTTAAGGGTCAGAGATATTATGCCCCAGGTACAGTCTATAAAACAAAAACAGAGAGAACGGAGTTAGTTAAGGGTCAGAGATATTATGCCCCAGGTACAGTCTATAAAACAAAAAACAGAGAGAACGGAGTTAGTTAAGGGTCAGAGATATTATGCCCCAGGTACAGTTATTAAAACAAAAACAGAGAGAACGGAGTTAGTTAAGGGTCAGAGATATTATGCCCCAGGTACAGTTAATAAAACAAAAAACAGAGAGAACGGAGTTAGTTAAGGGTCAGAGATATTATGCCCCAGGTACAGTCTATAAAACAAAAAACAGAGAGAACGGAGTTATTTATGAGTCAGAGATATTATGCCCCAGGTACAGTTATTAAAACAAAAACAGAGAGAACGGAGTTAGTTAAGGGTCAGAGATATTATGCCCCAGGTACAGTCTATAAAACAAAAAACAGAGAGAACGGAGTTATTTATGAGTCAGAGATATTATGCCCCAGGTACAGTTATTAAAACAAAAACAGAGAGAACAGAGTTATTTATGAGTCAGAGATGGATCCACCCGGTCTGGACAAAGTCAGTCTGGACAAAGTCAGTCTGGACAAGTAGAGGGTTTATTGTTTTAAACACGCATCTCATTCTGCTGTTATCCTTTTAAACTTCTAGATGAAAGTTCTGCTATTGCAATAAACTTTGTTGTGACGACAGCGTTATGGACATTACATCTACACAACTTTAATGTCTCACGGAATGGACAAACAAAAATTGAATTTAAACTTTTGATGTGTGTCTATAGTAGCTATTAAGGAGAGTGTACAGACCCCAAAAGTAGCATAACCCGCTAAACCCCAGTCTCAAAGTCAACAGTGAAGAGGCGACTCCGGGATGCTGGCCTTCTAGGCAGAGTTGCAAAGAAAAAGCCATATCTCAGACTGGCCAATAAAAAGAAAAGATTAAGATGAGCAACAGAACACAGACACTGGACAGAGGAAAAAAGTGTTTTTCTTTCAAAAAACAAGGACATTTCTAAGTGACCCCAAACTTTTGACCGGGTAGTGTAGATGAACCTTGACTTGTTGAATGCAGACAACAATATAACATTTGTTTTCTATTACAGTTTTTCTGAAATATTGTAACGAAATATACACGTGAGACTATATACATGAACTACTGCCAATCCACTTTTCTGGACAGTGGATGAAGTATATTTGGGGGGGGGGATTTCGTTTGAAAAAGACGCTCCAGGTCTATTCAGATGGTTGATAAAACCTCTTCTCATCTTTCTATCTAACAATAGTTCTGCCATTTAAGATAAATGCAGCTGCTGCTCCAGTTTCAACTGTTCTGCCTCAGGACTACCTGGCATGATGACTCCTTGCTGTCCCCAGTCCACCTGGCAGTGCTGCTGCTCCAGTTTCAACTGTTCTGCCTGTGGCTATGGAATCCTGACCTGTTCACCGGACGTGCTACCTGTCCCAGACCTGCTGTTTTCAACTCTCTAGAGACAGCAGGACCGCTGTCCCCAGTCCACCTGGCATGCTCTCAATGATCGGCTATGAAAAGCCAACTGACATTTACTCCTGAGGTGCTGACCTGTTGCACCCTCGACAACTACTGTGATTATTATTATTATTGGACCATGCTGGTAATCTATGAACATTTGAACATCTTGGCCATGTTCTGTTATAATCTCCACCCGGCACAGCCAGAAGAGGACTGGCCACCCCACATAGCCTGGTTCCTCTCTAGGTTTCTTCCTAGGTTTTGGCCTTTCTAGGGAGTTTTTCCTAGCCACCGTGCTTCTACACCTGCATTACTTGCTGTTTGGGGGTTTGAGGCTGGGTTTCTGTACAGCATTTTGTGACATCAGATGATGTCAGAAGGGCTATATACATTTTTTAAATATATATATTTTTAAAATGAGATTTTCCGTGACAATCTTAACTAGAACACATCTTTTTTCAACAATTGCTTCAGTGAAGGTCTGAGGAATACATCTCAGATCAAGCACACAGAATGTGGTGACTGAACAGACTTCTGAAGATACGATACGATATTATCCGTCAAATCCACAGAACGAATAAGAAAAGATACGATATACGATTATATGTTATGATACAACCGTTACGGATGTTACAGATATCATAAACTATAACATAAATATATATATAAATAACATAATCATAAATCTGGAAAAACCACGCTGACAGTGAAAAGAGAGGCACCAATTTTTAGACCGTATAAAACCTTGACGATAGTTCAGCTTTACGGAGAAAGTTTTTCAAGACAATCCCATGTAAAAGGTTTCCTAAAATACTTGACGGATGTTACATTTCATATTCGTAATGAATGAATAACCCTGGGGGACAGCTGTGAGTGGAGAAGCAAACTCTGTGAACGTGTGAAAAGCCTTTTTAGAGACTTGGCATCTTCCTCTGTAAAGGTCACAATTCATACAATTTCCTACTTAAACTTTTTCAAATAAAGTCTGAACTCCAACATATAGATAATTATGGTCTATATTATATATCATTTGGAAATGAACTTATTTGAAAAAAAAAGTGAAACTTTGGTCTTACCTGACATCATTAGAATAATTATGGAGGTATAGAGTAAATAATAGTCACTCTGTCTCTCTGTCTCTTTCTGTATATATCTCCTTCCTTCTCTCTCTCTCTCTCTCTCTCTCTCTCTCTCTCTCTCTCTCTCTCTCTCTCTCTCTCCTTCTCTCTCCTTCTCTCTCTCTGTATATATCTCTTTCTCTCTTTCTGTCTGAGGTATTTCACAACACAGTCTATATTTAACATCTTCTGTTATTTTTACCTTCGCTCTCTCTCTCTCTCTCTCTCTTCTCTCGTGTTTTTCGGTTGCAAACAGGAAATGTTGCGACCTCATTTGTCATTTTAGGTTAGAATAGACTTTAACTTTAGAGAAGTCTCCTTTAGTTACTGTAATAAACTTTAGTACTGGAGACCTACGACCAGTTATCAGGTTTTTATTATTTATTGTGACCTTTTTCTGAAGGACTTGAACAACTGAAACAACACCTAATTTGGTTTTCATTGTATTCTAAAAATGTACATCTTCTATGGCATTGCAGAGATAATGATTTTCTGGGTAATGTATGCATAGTTTATGGAGAGTATATTGGGAGACAACAGGAAGTGTATGTGTAAACTGCTGTTATTTCTGACAAACATTAACCACACGCACGCACGCACACACATGCACGCACACAGACACACGCACGCACGCACACACATGCACGCACGCACGCACACAGACACACGCACGCACACACATGCACGCACACAGACACACGCACGCACGCACACACATGCACACACACAGACACACGCACGCACACAGACACACGCACGCACGCACACAGACACACGCACGCACATGCACGCACACACATGCACGCACACAGACACACGCACGCACACAGACACACGCACGCATGCACACACATGCACGCACACAGACACACGCACGCACGCACACACATGCACGCACACAGACACACGCACGCACACACACGCACGCACACAGACACACGCACGCACGCACACAGACACACACACGCACACAGACACACGCACGCACACGCACGCACACACACACACAGACAGACAGACAGACAGACAGATTCCTTTAAAAGGCCTATTTTTATAAGAGCACTTATCAACAACGAATATAATCAATATAATCAATATAATCCGTTGTGTCGCTGATCAACGTTTTATTTTACATTTTAACCAGAGGTGTCGTCAGTCATAACATAAGTCACCTAATTCATCTTGTTCCCCATCAGAACAGTCTTGTCAGCAGTCATCACGTGCCTGTCAATTCAGACTTAAACTGTCAGCACAGTATAGGTGGTGTGTAGGAAGTCCACGCAGCTCAACTTTAAATATCACTGTCTAATTCGGATCAAACTCAGTAAAACAGTTTTTTTTTTTTTGCCCACATTAACATATGCAGCCTCAGAAACAAGGTTCACGAAGTCAATAACATACTAACAACAGAAAGCTCATAACATATACTGGCTATCGCTGAAACTCACTTAGATCATTCCTTTGATACAGTGGTAAGACCAAATGCAATGTTATTTTACGGAAAACAAATTGACAACAGACTTTCAGCAATGCTTATAGAGAAGGCCAATCAACATGTACTGTACTGACACAAATGACTGTGATTGGTTGAAATAAATTGATGGTAAGAAGATTGTGGGAGCTGTACTGTTAGATTTCAGTGCAGCCTTTGATGTTATTGATCATAACATATTGTCTACAACTGCGGGACCTGAGCGCTAAGTGAACAGTCTGACATGACCACCTTGATGGACACCACCTGGTTTATGAGAACCCCTTGCGACAGTAGCCAGGGACCCTCACAAAGTGAGGGGATACGTCTGTCATGGTGACCTTGATGGACACCACCTAGTTCATGAGAACAGTAGCCAGGGATCCCTGACCCTCACACAGTGAGGTCATGCTCACCTTGCGGGACAACACCTGGCTCCATTGGGCCAGTGCCCGGAGGCAAGTCGGGGAATCGACCAGCTTAGGTGGCGAGTTGCATCCAAGAGCGTTGCACCCAGCGCTGGAACAGCCACATCATGGCTAGCACCCTCTCTAGCATCTGCAAAAGCATAAACCATAGCTCCCATGCTCTTCCAGAATGACAGGACATGGGGCAGAATGAAAATCGTTCGTAACACAGATGTCAGCCAGGAGCTCTGCTTGGGGCGCTCCTGCAGCTAAAGCTATGCCCAGCTCCTCCCTCTGTCTGGTAGACCTGCAGCAGAGTGATAGACAGGGCTCAGTTTACATGATAGACCTTCCTCAGCTGAGCAGCCAAAATAAAAGCGAATGTTTTTGTCATGGAGTGTAGGATTCGTATTGGCCTTGTTAGCCAACGGGCTATGTAGCCAGCTGACACGCTATCCACCGGAGGTATGTGCTCCAGCCCTGCCTCCTTCATCAGATCCATGAAGGGGGAGGCACATTCATGCAGCATCAGCTTAGCTGAATAACGGTTTGGACCAGGTTGCTGTCAAATCTTTGACTATGTCTGGAAACAGGGTGGTGCTTCACTGTGGAAGCCCCTACAGACAGGTTCTTTCCATCGAACCTTGATGACTTCTGCCGTGGGGTTTAAAGATGGCCACTATGAACAATGAATTGGATACTAGGTTTTCCCCCGCTACTCCCGTAGCATGAGGAAGTGACTGTCCAGGAACTAAGTCCTTTCCGTCACCAGAGGAAACCCCTGGAGCCGTCCAGAGACACTAAGTCTAACTCATCCGAAACCTGGGCCCTGTATGAAACCAGCCGTCTCATTAAACTAGGAAACTAGGGCCTGTAGGACCTGCCTTGTTGATAGTGTTGTTAAGAAGGTAGAGTAGCGCTTTATTATGGACAGACTTCTCCCCATCTTAGCTACTGTAGAATCAATATGTTTTGACCATGACAGTTTACAATTCAGGGTTACTTAATTAAGCAGTTTAGTCACCTCGACTTGCTCAATTTCCACCTTATTCATTTCAAGATTTAGTTGAGGTTTAGTGTTTAGTGAATGATTTGTCCCAAATACAAAGCTTTTAGTTATTTACATTTTATTTAGGACTAACTTATTACTTGCCACCCATTCTAAAACTAACTGCAGCTCTTTGTTAAGTGTTGCAGTCATTTCAGTCGCTGTGGTAGCTGACATGTAGAGTCTTGAGTCATCCACAAGAATAGACACACTGGCTTTACTCAAAGCCAGTGGCATGTAGGTAGATTGAAAAAAGTAAGGGACCTAGACAGCTGCCCTGGGGAATTCCTAATTCTACCTGGATTATGTTGGAGAGGCGTCCACCCTCTGTGTTCTGTTAGACAGGTAACTCTTTATCCACAATATAGCAGAGGGTGTAAAGCCATAACACATACATTTTGCCAGTAGCAGACTATGATCAATAATGTCAAAAGCTGCACTGATATCTAACAAGGCCCCCATAATCATTGTATCATCAATTTTCTCTCAGCCAATCATCAGTAATGTGTGTAAGTGCTGTGCTTGTTGAATGTCCTTCCCTATCAGCTGAAAGTCTGTTGTCAATTTGTTTACTGTAAAATAGCATTGTATCTGGTCAAACACAATTTTTCCAAAAGTTCACTAAGGGTCGGTAACCGGCTGATTGGTCTGCTAGTTGAGCCAGTTAGGGGCTCAATATTATTCTTAGGTAGAGGAATAACTTTTGCTTCCCTCCAGGTCTGAGGGCACACACTCTCAAGTAGGCTTAAATTGAAGATATGACAAACAGGAATGGCAATATCGTCCGCTATTATCCTCAGTAATTTTCCATCCAAGTTGTCAGACCCCGGTGGCTAGTCATTGTTGATAGGCGACAATAATTGTTTCCATTCATCCACACGTACTTTACGGAATTCAAAACTGGTCTTTCATAATTTGGTTACTTTGATGTGTTTTGTCAGCGTTTGTTGCTGGCATGTTATGCCTACATTTTCTAATCTTGCCAATGAAAAATAATAATTAAAAAATATCAGTGTTTTTTTTTAAATGAATGAGCCATCTGATTCAAGGAATGATGGAGCAGAGTTTGCCTTATTGCCCAAAACTTAATTTAAGGTGCTCCAAAGCATTTGACTATTATTCTTTATGTCATTTGTCTTTGTTTCATACTGTATTTTCAGCTAAGTCACATGATTTCTCAATTTTGGATAGCCCCCTTTTTTTGCCTAAAATGACATACCCAAATCTAACTTCCTGTAGATCAGGCCCTGAAGCAAGGATATGCATATTCTTGGTACCATTTGAAAGGAAACACTTTGAGGTTTGTGTAAATATGAATTGAATGTAGGAAAATATAACACAATAGATATGGTAGAAGAAAATACAAAGAAAAAAAACAACAGTTTCCTTTTTTCTACCACCATCTTTGAAATGCAAGAGAAAGGTCCCACTTCCAGCCATCACTCTGATTGTAATTCCGATGGTGTCCACGAGATGGCAGCTGTGTATATGCAAAGTTTCAGATGGATAACTTGAAGTATGAGCAAACTACATGACATTTAGTGTGAAGTCAACCAGGTACATTTGGGCAAATCGTGAAGGAGACATTTACATTCACATAAAAAATTTTCTGCAAGAATTATCGTCAAATCTGTATTCTTGGACTTTGATGTAGCTTTTTATAATATAATATTTGTTCAAAAGGAAAAGGCTTGTTGTCCACAAGGTTAGCAGCTACATTTTGTGACAGATAAGGCTCAGCTCATTGGCTATCTAGCTAGCTTTGTTTGACCCCAATTGGTGCTTATTTGACAAAGATACAGTGCAGTCGATCAAGTGACGACCGCCTGCGTCATCAGCGTGCCATGAAGGCGTTTCTCTCTGGCCGAACTTGATGCCCTATATATACTACACCCCTAATGACATAGGGAAGTCTGGTTACGTTCTAGGATCTCTGATATGGTGTCCTATAGGATATACTACACCCCTAATGATATAGTGAAGTCTGGTTACGTTCTAGGATCTCTGATATGGTGTCCTATAGGATATACTACACCCCTAATGACATAGGGAAGTCTGGTTACGTTCTAGGATCTCTGAGGAATAAATACAAACGTGATTTGACTGGTTGAAACAACGTTAGATTGGAAAGTGGAAAACAAATCGATTGTGCATCCTATATGGACCTTTTAAACATATGAAAAGTGATTTTATCTAACAAAACGACACATTGTGTTATCGCTGGAACCCTTTGGATGATAAATCAGAGCAAGATTTCAGAATGTAAGTACACATTTCACCTTCAGATGTGTATTTATCAAACCTGTCGTGAAGAAAAAACTGTTTTGTTGTTAGGTGTCATGCCCTGGTCGAAGTATTTTGTGTTTATCTTCATTTATTTGGTCAGGCCAGGGTGTGGCATGGGTTTGTGTATGTGGTGTGTATGTATTGGGATTGTAGCTAGTGGGGTGTTCTAGTTAGGTCTATGGCTGTCTGAAGTGGTTCTCAATCAGAGGCAGGTGTTTATCGTTGTCTCTGATTGGGAACCATATTTAGGCAGCCATATTCTTTGAGTGTTTCGTGGGTGATTGTCCTTAGTGTCTTGATGTCCTTGCTCTGTGTGTATGTGCACCAGTATTAGGCTGTTTCGGTTTTCGTTACGTTTATTGTTTTGTAGTGTTTGTATTTAGATTCGTGTTACTTCAGTTGAATAAACATGGATCGCAATCTACACGCTGCATTTTGGACTCTCCTTCACCACAAGAGAACCGTTACATTAGGAGCTCTCCTCAAACAATGACATTTTTTTTCTCGCAGTAATAGTAATAATGTAATGTTTCCTGAAGTCCACAATCATCTCCTTAGTTTTGTTGACGTTGAGTGTGAGGTTATTTTAGCTACTGTAAATTGGACAGTGCAGTTATGTTAACAAGAATTCAAGCTTTCAGACGATATAACACACGTACATGTACCAACATTTGTTGTTTCTCTAAAATCTGTGAATGTGACAGAAGACACTGCACTATTTACAACTGTCCCGTTGCCGTGACGTCTATCCCTAACATTAATGTTGACTTATTTTTAACACTTTTCAGGGATGCTTGCTTGTTTTCAATGCTTCACTGGGAAGCTTAGAAGAGGTAGACATACTCAGGTAAAAAAAAAATGTTTTATGTTAGTGCAGGGTGAGCTGCACACAGTGGACTTCCTACAAGGGCACACCGCCTCAGTGGACTTCCTACTAGGGCACACCGCCTCAGTGGACTTCCTACTAGGGCACACCGCCTCAGTGCTAACAGTATAACTCTGGTTCATAGGCACATGGTTACTGCAGACAATAGTTGTAGGAACAGCAGAGGCATTCTGGGTAGTAAAACAGGACATAAATTAGGTTACTTACATTGTGTCTTCCAACGCCCCTGGTATAATGAAGCATTATGATGACACAACGGTAGGGATTAAACGAGCTGGACTTGGGACATTGTGTGACGTAGAAGTCCGTCACTGACCACGGGGCCAAAGACAACCAGAACTGGGTGAGCTGCTGACTGAAGGAGCAGTTGGGGGACCAGAACCACATCCAACCATGGTAATCCTTTTTCAGCAACTTTTCACCTGCCTTGAGAGGAGGGACGAAGACCTCAAGCAGGAGTTACGTGGCCTACGCCAATCTATCCTCACAGCTCCCCACCAGGCGGAACTCGTCAGTGAGAGCCCAAGATTGGGTCTTCCAACACCAGGACGACAAAGGCTCGATGCAGCAGGGACTTCAACTCCACAGCAGGCACCCCAAGCAGTAATGAGGCCAGCACCAGGAGACCAGTCCAGCAGTGTTAACGTCCATCTTCCAGCATTCCTGAGGAAGGAGCCAAAGATGCCCTCATACCAGCAGGGGGAGGACATTGAAAACTACCTGCTGAGGTTTGAGCGCATGGCTAAGACGTGGCAGTGGCCTGAGGTAGAGTGGGCCTGCAGGCTTGTCCCATTGCTCACGGGCAAGGCCTTAGAGGCTTACACAGCAATGGATGAGGGGCTGGCCAATGTCTACAAGGGCTTGAAGGAAGCGCTGCTGGTGAAGTTTGACATCTCACCGGAAACCTACCGTCAACGCTTCAGAGCTGCATCAACGCCATCGGGTGTCCAGAGTCGCCGACAGAGTCGCCGACAGAGACGTACCACCGCCTCAAGGGTCTCTACCGACGATGGGTTCGACCGGGGGAGAAGACACAGGACGAAATCGGGGAGGTCATCATCCTCGAGCAACTTCTACAAGTTCTACCACACGACATTCGAACCTGGGTCCGAGAGCACGAGCCCAAGGACGGGCTTATGGCGGCCAAGCTTGCACTGCAGTATCTTAATGCACGTAAAGGGGGGCCACCACAACCTGCAGCACCCACTCCAAGGAGTCTCAGAGACACAAGGGACATCAGAAACGCCAGAGATGGTGGAGGTAACTCTGGGGGTTATGTGTCTGGGAGGGAGGTAAGGGATCATGCAGTTCGCTCTGATGGGAGGGGTCTGACCTGTTTTTACTGCCGGCAGCAGGGGCACAAAGCTTCAATGTGTCCGCTACGTAAATCCAAGCTCTCAGGTTACTGTTATGTACCCAGAGAGGGGGATGGTGTTCAGAATAGACAGACTCGGGAAGGGTCATGCTTGGTACCTGTAACAGTGAATGGTAAAAGTCTTACTGCAATGATTGACACCGGCAGTTCCCTGTCATTGATCAGAAAAGGCAATGTACCTGTTAATGACATTGATTATGGTCATCAGACACTGATCCAATGTGTCCATGGTGACCAGTCACAGCAGCCCACAGCTGAGCTCACAGTTGAGATTCAGGGTCAGAAATACCTCCTCAAAGTTGGGATAATGGAGAATCTACCTTTTGAGATGATTTTGGGGAGTGATGTGCCTGTACTCTCTGATCTGTTGGGAAGTGTGGGGGGTCAGCTATATGAGCAGTCAGTTTGCCAGTCTGATGTTCAGATGGCATGTTCAGTTGTCACTCGTGCCCAGGCCAAAGCTGGTTTACAACCTCTGCCTGACTTGTGTGATAGTCTGTGCGAGGGGGGAACCAAAGGGCCCAGAAAGTCACGCCGCCAGCGGCGTCTTGAGAAGTATGTGGGAACCCCTGTACCTGTTGCTGATGTGTCTGGGTTAGAGGTGCAATGGGATGTTCCACAAAATTTTGCTACACTGCAGAAGTCTGACGCAACCTTGAAATGTTTGTTTGACAAGGCCTTAGCTGGGGACAGTCAATCTTCATGTGGGGGGATTTACACAGTAGACAACCACATACTCTACCTTGGGTCAGAGGCAGATAGCAGGAAGTTGGTGGTGCCATCTACCTGTAGACCACTTGTTCTCAACCTTGCACATACAGTTCCATGGGCAGGCCATCTAGGGCAACATAAGACCTATCTTAGGCTAGGCTCCCGTTTCTTTTGGCCCTCCATGTATACTGATGTACAAAAATACTGCAAATCATGCCCCACGTGCCAGAAAACCAGTGCTGTCCGTAGGTCTGAACGGGCTCCTCTATGTTCACTGCCAGTTATCTCTACCCCATTCAAGAGAATTGCAATGGACATTGTTGGACCCTTGGAGAAGAGTAGTGCAGGTTACAAGTATATATTGGTGATCTGTGACTATGCCACCCGGTTCCCAGAAGCCTTCCCACTCCGTTCCATAACCACTCCAAAAATAATCAGTGCTCTTGTTCAGCTCTTCTCTCGTGTAGGAATCCCAGATGAAATCCTGACGGACCAAGGGACAAACTTCACCTCGCGACTGATGGTTCAACTCCACCGACAGCTGGGCATTAAAGGCTTGAGGACTACTCTCTACCATCCCCAAACGGATGGGCTCGTAGAGAGATTCAATCAAACGCTCAAGAACATGCTGAGGAAGTTGCTGGTGATGTAATGTTGTAAATGTTATGTTGTGATATTGTTTAAAACCGTGTTGCAATGTATATCCTTTAGTATGTTTAGTTCATGGAAAATGTAGGTTTGTATTGTTAATTGATTAATTAATGAGGGTTAATTGTTCTGAGGGGAGGGGCTAGCCCTACAAAAGGGAGCATCTCTTTCAGTCAGGGAAAAGGCATTTTGGATTAAGCTGTGGATGGGGCAGCATTGTTTTTAAGCTGTCCCATAAGGTAGACGTTGATGGCAGTACTGTTGTTTTTTGTTCCGGAATCACTTGTAAATAAACACCTTTGCACAGAAGAACTTTTGCGGCTCCGCCATCTTTTTATTTTGATAGAGGTTAGGTTATCCAGTTTAGCCTTCTGGCCTACTCTACGTGACACATTGATAATTCCTTGTCTCAACGTAGACTCATAATTCTGTGAAAGGATCCATGAACCCAAATGATTTGGGTGGATCCCATCCTCCTTATAAAATTATCTTTGTTTCCAGAAGGTTTCATAATTGTCAATACATGTTACATCCACAGAGCTGCAATAGTCTCGTAGCCAGTTATGGAGGGATAAAAGCCTGCTGAACCGTTCAATACCACGATTTAGTGAGGGCAGAGGGACAGATATTATGGGATGTTTGTTGGTGTCAAATAGAGACTCAATCAGTTCTTTAAAATCCATCTTCAGCTGTTCTGAGCTGCTCTTCATAATGCCATTTGACCCAATGAACCATGACAGTATCAGTCCAGTGTGCGTAAGAAGCCAGTATAAAATGAATGGTTTTGTACAACTAACCAGCTCTCTCGTGAATAAACCTTATTGATGTTTTAGCTGGTCCTCCGTCTGTTTCATTCGACCAGTATCTTACAAATCTTGGTTAGCAGACTGAGCAGTATAATTGAATTGGTTTATGAACATCGAGAACATAATTCTCATGACACTGACTCACAGTCTCGGGAAGCAACCTGGTGATATCCTGAACTTTTGCCCCAGGAAAACACACAGTCTTTGCCTCATGTACCTCATATACCATCGGACACAATAGCCGGAATGATCCGGGCCCCTGCCATGACTCCAAGCAGATTGCGAGCCCAGAGCCACATAACTCACCTGAGAAGAGAGCTGTTGAGATGCCAGCTGTGTGCAGGACACAACAGCCAAAGAGGCAGAGCTCTGATCCAGAGAGCATGGCCCAGCGGAGGGGGGCCACATTGGTCCAGGCTGTGCCCAGGCAGTTCATTGACAAGGAGAAGAAGCTTGAGGGACACCCAAGTCCACCCAAGGCTTAGGTGTTCGGTGTAGCCTCTCAGAGCTGTGTGGGGCGGGTCCCCGGCGTCTGTAGTCGTGGGTTAGTGTTTGGTGTTCGGTGTAGCCTCTCAGAGCTGTGTGGGGCGGGTCCCCAGCGTCTGTAGTCGTGGGTTAGTGTTCAGTGTAGCCTCTCAGAGCTGTGTGGGGCGGGTCCCCGGCGTCTGTAGTCGTGGGTTAGTGTTTGGTGTTCAGTGTAGCCTCTCAGAGCTGTGTGGGGTAGGTCCCCAGCGTCTGTAGTCGTGGGTTAGTGTTTGGTGTTCAGTGTAGCCTCTCAGAGCTGTGTGGGGCAGGTCCCCAGCGTCTGTAGTCGTGGGTTACTGTTTGGTGTAGCCTCTCAGAGCTGTGTGGGGCGGGTCCCCGGCGTCTGTAGTCGTGGGTTAGTGTTTGGTGTTCAGTGTAGCCTCTCAGAGCTGTGTGGGGCAGGTCCCCAGTGTCTGTAGTCGTGGGTTAGTGTTTGGTGTTCAGTGTAGCCTCTCAGAGCTGTGTGGGGCGGGTCCCCAGTGTCTGTAGTCGTGGGTTAGTGTTTGGTCTAGCCTCTCAGAGCTGTGTGGGGCAGGTCCCCAGCATCTGTAGTCGTGGGTTAGTGTTCGGTGTAGCCTCTCAGAGCTGTGTGGGGCGGGTCCCCGGCGTCTGTAGTCGTGGGTTAGTGTTTGGTGTTCGGTGTAGCCTCTCAGAGCTGTTGGGGCGGGTCCCCAGCGTCTGTAGTCGTGGGTTAGTGTTTGTGTTGGTGTAGCCTCTCAGAGCTGTGTGGGGCGGGTCCCCAGCGTCTGTAGTCGTGGGTTAGTGTTTGGTGTTCAGTGTAGCCTCTCAGAGCTGTGTGGGGTGGGTCCTGAGCGTCTGTAGTCGTGGGTTAGTGTTCAGTGTAGTCTCTCAGAGCTGTGTGGGGCAGGTCCCCGCGCCTGTAGTCGTGGGTTAGTGTTTGGTGTAGCCTCTCAGAGCTGTGTGGGGCGGGTCCCCGCGTCTGTAGTCGTGGGTTAGTGTTTGGTGTAGCCTCTCAGAGCTGTGTGGGCGGGTCCCCGGCGTCTGTAGTCGTGTGTTAGTGTTTGGTGTTCGGTGTAGCCTCTCAGAGCTGTGTGGGGCAGGTCCCCAGCGTCTGTAGTCGTGGGTTACTGTTTGGTGTAGCCTCTCAGAGCTGTGTGGGGCGGGTCCCCGGCGTCTGTAGTCGTGGGTTAGTGTTTGGTGTTCGGTGTAGCCTCTCAGAGCTGTGTGGGGCAGGTCCCCAGCGTCTGTAGTCGTGGGTTAGTGTTCGGTGTTCAGTGTAGCCTCTCAGAGCTGTGTGGGGTGGGTCCCCGGCGTCTGTAGTCGTGGGTTAGTGTTCAGTGTTCAGTGTAGTCTCTCAGAGCTGTGTGGGGCAGGTCCCCGGCGCCTGTAGTCGTGGGTTAGTGTTTGGTGTAGCCTCTCAGAGCTGTGTGGGGCGGGTCCCCGGCGTCTGTAGTCGTGGGTTAGTGTTTGGTGTTCGGTGTAGCCTCTCAGAGCTGTGTGGGGCAGGTCCCCAGCGTCTGTAGTCGTGGGTTACTGTTTGGTGTAGCCTCTCAGAGCTGTGTGGGGCAGGTCCCCGGCGTCTGTAGTCGTGGGTTAGTGTTTGGTGTTCAGTGTAGCCTCTCAGAGCTGTGTGGGGCGGGTCCCCAGTGTCTGTAGTCGTGGGTTAGTGTTTGGTGTTCGGTGTAGCCTCTCAGAGCTGTGTGGGGCGGGTCCCCGGCGTCTGTAGTCGTGGGTTAGATTTTGGTGTTCAGTGTAGCCTCTCAGAGCTGTGTGGGGCGGGTCCCCAGTGTCTGTAGTCGTGGGTTAGTGTTTGGTGTTCAGTGTAGCCTCTCAGAGCTGTGTGGGGCAGGTCCCCAGTGTCTGTAGTCGTGGGTTAGTGTTTGGTGTAGCCTCTCAGAGCTGTGTGGGGTGGGTCCCCGGCATCTGTAGTCGTGGGAAAGTGTTCAGTGTTCAGTATAGTCTCTCAGAGCTGTGTGGGGCAGGTCCCCGGCGCCTGTAGTCGTGGGTTAGTGTTTGGTGTAGCCTCTCAGAGCTGTGTGGGGCGGGTCCCCGGCGTCTGTAGTCGTGGGTTAGTGTTTGGTGTAGCCTCTCAGAGCTGTGTGGGGCGGGTCCCCGGCGTCTGTAGCCGTGGGTTAGTGTTTGGTGTTCGGTGTAGCCTCTCAGAGCTGTGTGGGGCAGGTCCCCAGCGTCTGTAGTCGTGGGTTACTGTTTGGTGTAGCCTCTCAGAGCTGTGTGGGGCGGGTCCCCGGCGTCTGTAGTCGTGGGTTAGTGTTTGGTGTTCAGTGTAGCCTCTCAGAGCTGTGTGGGGCGGGTCCCCAGTGTATGTAGTCGTGGGTTAGTGTTTGGTGTTCGGTGTAGCCTCTCAGAGCTGTGTGGGGCAGGTCCCCAGCGTCTGTAGTCGTGGGTTAGATTTTGGTGTTCAGTGTAGCCTCTCAGAGCTGTGTGGGGCGGGTCCCCAGTGTCTGTAGTCGTGGGTTAGTGTTTGGTGTTCAGTGTAGCCTCTCAGAGCTGTGTGGGGCAGGTCCCCAGTGTCTGTAGTCGTGGGTTAGTGTTTGGTGTAGCCTCTCAGAGCTGTGTGGGGCGGGTCCCCGGCGTCTGTAGTCGTGGGTTAGTGTTTGGTGTTCAGTGTAGCCTCTCAGAGCTGTGTGGGGCGGGTCCCCAGTGTCTGTAGTCGTGGGTTAGTGTTCGGTGTTCGGTGTAGCCTCTCAGAGCTGTGTGGGGCAGGTCCCCAGTATCTGTAGTCGTGGGTTACTGTTTGGTGTAGCCTCTCAGAGCTGTGTGGGGCGGGTCCCCGGCGTCTGTAGTCGTGGGTTAGTGTTTGGTGTTCAGTGTAGCCTCTCAGAGCTGTGTGGGGCAGGTCCCCGGCGTCTGTAGTCGTGGGTTAGTGTTTGGTGTAGCCTCTCAGAGCTGTGTGGGGCGGGTCCCCGGCGTCTGTAGTCGTGGGTTAGTGTTTGGTGTAGCCTCTCAGAGCTGTGTGGGGCAGGTCCCCGGCGTCTGTAGTCATGGGTTAGTGTTTGGTGTAGCCTCTCAGAGCTGTGTGGGGCAGGTCCCAGCATCTGTAGTCGTGGGTTAGTGTTGGTGTAGCCTCTCAGAGCTGTGTGGGGCGGGTCCCCAGCGTCTGTAGTCGTGGGTTAGTGTTTGGTGTTCAGTGTAGCCTCTCAGAGCTGTGTGGGGCGGGTCCCCGGCGTCTGTAGTCGTGGGTTAGTGTTTGGTGTTCGGTGTAGCCTCTCAGAGCTGTGTGGGGCGGGCCCCCAGCGTCTGTAGTCGTGGGTTAGTGTTTGGTGTTCGGTGTAGCCTCTCAGAGCTGTGTGGGGCGGGTCCCCGGCGTCTGTAGTCGTGGGTTAGTGTTTGGTGTTCAGTGTAGCCTCTCAGAGCTGTGTGGGGCGGGTCCCCAGTGTCTGTAGTCGTGGGTTAGTGTTTGGTGTAGCCTCTCAGAGCTGTGTGGGGCGGGTCCCCGGCGTCTGTAGTCGTGGGTTAGATTTTGGTGTTCAGTGTAGCCTCTCAGAGCTGTTTGGGGCGGGTCCCCAGTGTCTGTAGTCGTGGCTTAGTGTTTGGTGTTCAGTGTAGCCTCTCAGAGCTGTGTGGGGCAGGTCCCCAGTGTCTGTAGTCGTGGGTTAGTGTTTGGTGTAGCCTCTCAGAGCTGTGTGGGGTGGGTCCCCGGCATCTGTAGTCGTGGGAAAGTGTTCAGTGTTCAGTATAGTCTCTCAGAGCTGTGTGGGGCAGGTCCCCGGCGCCTGTAGTCGTGGGTTAGTGTTTGGTGTAGCCTCTCAGAGCTGTGTGGGGCGGGTCCCCGGCGTCTGTAGTCGTGGGTTAGTGTTTGGTGTAGCCTCTCAGAGCTGTGTGGGGCGGGTCCCCGGCGTCTGTAGCCGTGGGTTAGTGTTTGGTGTTCGGTGTAGCCTCTCAGAGCTGTGTGGGGCAGGTCCCCAGCGTCTGTAGTCGTGGGTTACTGTTTGGTGTAGCCTCTCAGAGCTGTGTGGGGCAGGTCCCCGGCGTCTGTAGTCGTGGGTTAGTGTTTGGTGTTCAGTGTAGCCTCTCAGAGCTGTGTGGGGCGGGTCCCCAGTGTATGTAGTCGTGGGTTAGTGTTTGGTGTTCGGTGTAGCCTCTCAGAGCTGTGTGGGGCAGGTCCCCAGCGTCTGTAGTCGTGGGTTAGATTTTGGTGTTCAGTGTAGCCTCTCAGAGCTGTGTGGGGCGGGTCCCCAGTGTCTGTAGTCGTGGGTTAGTGTTTGGTGTTCAGTGTAGCCTCTCAGAGCTGTGTGGGGCAGGTCCCCAGTGTCTGTAGTCGTGGGTTAGTGTTTGGTGTAGCCTCTCAGAGCTGTGTGGGGCGGGTCCCCGGCGTCTGTAGTCGTGGGTTAGTGTTTGGTGTTCAGTGTAGCCTCTCAGAGCTGTGTGGGGCGGGTCCCCAGTGTCTGTAGTCGTGGGTTAGTGTTCGGTGTTCGGTGTAGCCTCTCAGAGCTGTGTGGGCAGGTCCCCAGCATCTGTAGTCGTGGGTTACTGTTTGGTGTAGCCTCTCAGAGCTGTGTGGGGCGGGTCCCCGGCGTCTGTAGTCGTGGGTTAGTGTTTGGTGTTCAGTGTAGCCTCTCAGAGCTGTGTGGGGCAGGTCCCCGGCGTCTGTAGTCGTGGGTTAGTGTTTGGTGTAGCCTCTCAGAGCTGTGTGGGGCGGGTCCCCGGCGTCTGTAGTCGTGGGTTAGTGTTTGGTGTAGCCTCTCAGAGCTGTGTGGGGCAGGTCCCCGGCGTCTGTAGTCATGGGTTAGTGTTTGGTGTAGCCTCTCAGAGCTGTGTGGGGCAGGTCCCCAGCATCTGTAGTCGTGGGTTAGTGTTCGGTGTAGCCTCTCAGAGCTGTGTGGGGCGGGTCCCCGGCGTCTGTAGTCGTGGGTTAGTGTTTGGTGTTCGGTGTAGCCTCTCAGAGCTGTGTGGGGCGGGTCCCCGGCGTCTGTAGTCGTGGGTTAGTGTTTGGTGTTCGGTGTAGCCTCTCAGAGCTGTGTGGGGCGGGCCCCCAGCGTCTGTAGTCGTGGGTTAGTGTTTGGTGTTCAGTGTAGCCTCTCAGAGCTGTGTGGGGTGGGTCCCCGGCGTCTGTAGTCGTGGGTTAGTGTTCAGTGTTCAGTGTAGTCTCTCAGAGCTGTGTGGGGCAGGTCCCCGGCGCCTGTAGTCGTGGGTTAGTGTTTGGTGTAGCCTCTCAGAGCTGTGTAGCGTCTGTAGTCGTGGGTTAGTGTTTGGTGTAGCCTCTCAGAGCTGTGTGGGGCGGGTCCCCGGCGTCTGTAGTCGTGGGTTAGTGTTTGGTGTTCGGTGTAGCCTCTCAGAGCTGTGTGGGGCAGGTCCCCAGCGTCTGTAGTCGTGGGTTACTGTTTGGTGTATCCTCTCAGAGCTGTGTGGGGCAGGTCCCCGGCGTCTGTAGTCGTGGGTTAGTGTTTGGTGTTCAGTGTAGCCTCTCAGAGCTGTGTGGGGCGGGTCCCCAGTGTCTGTAGTCGTGGGTTAGTGTTTGGTGTTCGGTGTAGCCTCTCAGAGCTGTGTGGGGCAGGTCCCCAGCGTCTGTAGTCGTGGGTTACTGTTTGGTGTAGCCTCTCAGAGCTGTGTGGGGCGGGTCCCCGGCGTCTGTAGTCGTGGGTTAGATTTTGGTGTTCAGTGTAGCCTCTCAGAGCTGTGTGGGGCGGGTCCCCAGTGTCTGTAGTCGTGGGTTAGTGTTTGGTGTTCAGTGTAGCCTCTCAGAGATGTGTGGGGCAGGTCCCCAGTGTCTGTAGTCGTGGGTTAGTGTTTGGTGTAGCCTCTCAGAGCTGTGTGGGGCGGGTCCCCGGCGTCTGTAGTCATGGGTTAGTGTTTGGTGTTCAGTGTAGCCTCTCAGAGCTGTGTGGGGCGGGTCCCCTGTGTCTGTAGTCGTGGGTTAGTGTTCGGTGTTCGGTGTAGCCTCTCAGAGCTGTGTGGGGCAGGTCCCCAGCGTCTGTAGTCGTGGGTTACTGTTTGGTGTAGCCTCTCAGAGCTGTGTGGGGCGGGTCCCCGGCGTCTGTAGTCGTGGGTTAGTGTTTGGTGTTCAGTGTAGCCTCTCAGAGCTGTGTGGGGCAGGTCCCCGGCGTCTGTAGTCGTGGGTTAGTGTTTGGTGTAGCCTCTCAGAGCTGTGTGGGGCAGGTCCCCAGTGTCTGTAGTCGTGGGTTAGTGTTTGGTGTAGCCTCTCAGAGCTGTGTGGGCGGGTCCCCGGCGTCTGTAGTCGTGGGTTAGTGTTTGGTGTTCAGTGTAGCCTCTCAGAGCTGTGTGGGGCGGGTCCCCAGTGTCTGTAGTCGTGGGTTAGTGTTTGGTGTTCAGTGTAGCCTCAGAGAGCTGTGTGGGCTGGGTCCCCGGCGTCTGTAGTCGTGGGTTAGTGTTCAGTGTTCAGTGTAGTCTCTCAGAGCTGTGTGGGGCAGGTCCCCGGCGCCTGTAGTCGTGGGTTAGTGTTTGGTGTAGCCTCTCAGAGCTGTGTGGGGCGGGTCCCCGGCGTCTGTAGTCGTGGGTTAGTGTTTGGTGTTCGGTGTAGCCTCTCAGAGCTGTGTGGGGCAGGTCCCCAGCATCTGTAGTCGTGGGTTACTGTTTGGTGTAGCCTCTCAGAGCTGTGTGGGGCAGGTCCCCGGCGTCTGTAGTCGTGGGTTAGTGTTTGGTGTTCAGTGTAGCCTCTCAGAGCTGTGTGGGGCGGGTCCCCAGTGTCTGTAGTCGTGGGTTAGTGTTTGGTGTTCGGTGTAGCCTCTCAGAGCTGTGTGGGGCAGGTCCCCAGCGTCTGTAATCGTGGGTTACTGTTTGGTGTAGCCTCTCAGAGCTGTGTGGGGCGGGTCCCCGGCGTCTGTAGTCGTGGGTTAGATTTTGGTGTTCAGTGTAGCCTCTCAGAGCTGTGTGGGGCGGGTCCCCAGTGTCTGTAGTCGTGGGTTAGTGTTTGGTGTTCAGTGTAGCCTCTCAGAGCTGTGTGGGGCAGGTCCCCAGTGTCTGTAGTCGTGGGTTAGTGTTTGGTGTAGCCTCTCAGAGCTGTGTGGGGCGGGTCCCCGGCGTCTGTAGTCGTGGGTTAGTGTTTGGTGTTCAGTGTAGCCTCTCAGAGCTGTGTGGGGCGGGTCCCCAGTGTCTGTAGTCGTGGGTTAGTGTTCGGTGTTCGGTGTAGCCTCTCAGAGCTGTGTGGGGCAGGTCCCCAGCGTCTGTAGTCGTGGGTTACTGTTTGGTGTAGCCTCTCAGAGCTGTGTGGGGCGGGTCCCCGGCGTCTGTAGTCGTGGGTTAGTGTTTGGTGTTCAGTGTAGCCTCTCAGAGCTGTGTGGGGCAGGTCCCCGGCGTCTGTAGTCGTGGGTTAGTGTTTGGTGTAGCCTCTCAGAGCTGTGTGGGGCAGGTCCCCAGTGTCTGTAGTCGTGGGTTAGTGTTTGGTGTAGCCTCTCAGAGCTGTGTGGGGCGGGTCCCCGGCGTCTGTAGTCGTGGGTTAGTGTTTGGTGTTCAGTGTAGCCTCTCAGAGCTGTGTGGGGTGGGTCCCCGGCGTCTGTAGTCGTGGGTTAGTGTTTGGTGTTCGGTGTAGCCTCTCAGAGCTGTGTGGGGCAGGTCCCCAGCGTCTGTAGTCGTGGGTTACTGTTTGGTGTAGCCTCTCAGAGCTGTGTGGGGCGGGTCCCCGGCGTCTGTAGTCGTGGGTTAGATTTTGGTGTTCAGTGTAGCCTCTCAGAGCTGTGTGGGGCGGGTCCCCAGTGTCTGTAGTCGTGGGTTAGTGTTTGGTGTTCAGTGTAGCTCTCAGAGCTGTGTCAGAGTCGTGGGTTAGTGTTTGGTGTAGCCTCTCAGAGCTGTGTGGGGGTGGTCCCAGTGTCTGTAGTCGTGGGTTAGTGTTTGGTGTTCAGTGTAGCCTCAGAGCTGTGTGTGGGCTGGGTCCCCGGCGTCTGTAGTCGTGGGTTAGTGTTCAGTGTTCAGTGTAGTCTCTCAGAGCTGTGTGGGGCAGGTCCCGGCGCCTGTAGTCGTGGGTTAGTGTTTGGTGTAGCCTCTCAGAGCTGTGTGGGGCGGGTCCCCGGCGTCTGTAGTCGTGGGTTAGTGTTTGGTGTTCGGTGTAGCCTCTCAGAGCTGTGTGGGGCAGGTCCCCAGCATCTGTAGTCGTGGGTTACTGTTTGGTGTAGCCTCTCAGAGCTGTGTGGGGCAGGTCCCCGGCGTCTGTAGTCGTGGGTTAGTGTTTGGTGTTCAGTGTAGCCTCTCAGAGCTGTGTGGGGCGGGTCCCCAGTGTCTGTAGTCGTGGGTTAGTGTTTGGTGTTCGGTGTAGCCTCTCAGAGCTGTGTGGGGCAGGTCCCCAGCGTCTGTAATCGTGGGTTACTGTTTGGTGTAGCCTCTCAGAGCTGTGTGGGGCGGGTCCCCGGCGTCTGTAGTCGTGGGTTAGATTTTGGTGTTCAGTGTAGCCTCTCAGAGCTGTGTGGGGCGGGTCCCCAGTGTCTGTAGTCGTGGGTTAGTGTTTGGTGTTCAGTGTAGCCTCTCAGAGCTGTGTGGGGCAGGTCCCCAGTGTCTGTAGTCGTGGGTTAGTGTTTGGTGTAGCCTCTCAGAGCTGTGTGGGGCGGGTCCCCGGCGTCTGTAGTCGTGGGTTAGTGTTTGGTGTTCAGTGTAGCCTCTCAGAGCTGTGTGGGGCGGGTCCCCAGTGTCTGTAGTCGTGGGTTAGTGTTTGGTGTTGGTGTAGCCTCTCAGAGCTGTGTGGGGCAGGTCCCCAGCGTCTGTAGTCTTGGGTTACTGTTTGGTGTAGCCTCTCAGAGCTGTGTGGGGCGGGTCCCCGGCGTCTGTAGTCGTGGGTTAGTGTTTGGTGTTCAGTGTAGCCTCTCAGAGCTGTGTGGGGCAGGTCCCCGGCGTCTGTAGTCGTGGGTTAGTGTTTGGTGTAGCCTCTCAGAGCTGTGTGGGGCAGGTCCCCAGTGTCTGTAGTCGTGGGTTAGTGTTTGGTGTAGCCTCTCAGAGCTGTGTGGGGCGGGTCCCCGGCGTCTGTAGTCGTGGGTTAGTGTTTGGTGTTCAGTGTAGCCTCTCAGAGCTGTGTGGGGTGGGTCCCCGGCGTCTGTAGTCGTGGGTTAGTGTTTGTGTCGGTGTAGCCTCTCAGAGCTGTGTGGGGCAGGTCCCCAGCGTCTGTAGTCGTGGGTTACTGTTTGGTGTAGCCTCTCAGAGCTGTGTGGGGCAGGTCCCAGCATCTGTAGTCGTGGGTTACTGTTTCAGAGCTGTTTGGTGTAGCGTGGGTTAGTGTTTGGTGTTCAGAGCTGTGTGGGGCGGGTCCCCAGTGTCTGTAGTCGTGGGTTAGTGTTTGGTGTTGGTGTAGCCTCTCAGAGCTGTGTGGGGCAGGTCCCCAGCGTCTGTAGTCGTGGGTTACTGTTTGGTGTATCCTTCAGAGTGTAGCCTAGTGTTTCAGTAGCCTCTCAGAGCTGTGTGGGGCGGGTCCCCAGTGTCTGTAGTCGTGGGTTAGTGTTTGGTGTTCGGTGTAGCCTCTCAGAGCTGTGTGGGGCAGGTCCCCAGCGTCTGTAGTCGTGGGTTACTGTTTGGTGTAGCCTCTCAGAGCTGTGTGGGGCGGGTCCCCGGCGTCTGTAGTCGTGGGTTAGATTTTGGTGTTCAGTGTCTCTCAGAGCTGTGTGGGGCGGGTCCCCAGTGTCTGTAGTCGTGGGTTAGTGTTTGGTGTTCAGTGTAGCCTCTCAGAGATGTGTGGGGCAGGTCCCCAGTGTCTGTAGTCGTGGGTTAGTGTTTGGTGTAGCCTCTCAGAGCTGTGTGGGCGGGTCCCCGGCGTCTGTAGTCGTGGGTTAGTGTTTGGTGTTCAGTGTAGCCTCTCAGAGCTGTGTGGGGCGGGTCCCCTGTGTCTGTAGTCGTGGGTTAGTGTTCGGTGTTCGGTGTAGCCTCTCAGAGCTGTGTGGGGCAGGTCCCCAGCGTCTGTAGTCGTGGGTTACTGTTTGGTGTTCGGTGTAGCCTCTCAGAGCTGTGTGGGGCAGGTCCCCAGCATCTGTAGTCGTGGGTTACTGTTTGGTGTAGCCTCTCAGAGATGTGTGGGGCAGGTCCCCGGCGTCTGTAGTCGTGGGTTAGTGTTTGGTGTTCAGTGTAGCCTCTCAGAGCTGTGTGGGGCGGGTCCCCAGTGTCTGTAGTCGTGGGTTAGTGTTTGGTGGTGTAGCCTCTCAGAGCTGTGTGGGGCAGGTCCCCAGCGTCTGTAGTCGTGGGTTACTGTTTGGTGTAGCCTCTCAGAGCTGTGTGGGGCAGGTCCCCAGCGTCTGTAGTCGTGGGTTACTGTTTGGTGTAGCCTCTCAGAGCTGTGTGGGGCAGGTCCCAGCATCTGTAGTCGTGGGTTACTGTTTGGTGTAGCCTTCAGAGCTGTGTGGGGCAGGTCCCCAGCATCTGTAGTCGTGGGTTACTGTTTGGTGTAGCCTCTCAGAGCTGTGTGGGCGGGTCCCCGGCGTCTGTAGTCGTGGGTTAGTGTTTGGTGTTCAGTGTAGCCTCTCAGAGCTGTGTGGGGCAGGTCCCCAGTGTCTGTAGTCGTGGGTTAGTGTTTGTGTAGCCTCTCAGAGCTGTGTGGGGTGGGTCCCCGGCATCTGTAGTCGTGGGAAAGTGTTCAGTGTTCAGTATAGCTCAGAGCTGTGTGGGGCGGGTCCCCGGCGCCTGTAGTCGTGGGTTAGTGTTTGGTGTAGCCTCTCAGAGCTGTGTGGGGCGGGTGGCGTCTGTAGTCGTGGGTTAGTGTTTGGTGTAGCCTCTCAGAGCTGTGTGGGGCGGGTCCCCGGCGTCTGTAGCCGTGGGTTAGTGTTTGGTGTTCGGTGTAGCCTCTCAGAGCTGTGTGGGGCAGGTCCCCAGCGTCTGTAGTCGTGGGTTACTGTTTGGTGTAGCCTCTCAGAGCTGTGTGGGGCAGGTCCCCGGCGTCTGTAGTCGTGGGTTAGTGTTTGGTGTTCAGTGTAGCCTCTCAGAGCTGTGTGGGGCGGGTCCCCAGTGTATGTAGTCGTGGGTTAGTGTTTGGTGTTCGGTGTAGCCTCTCAGAGCTGTGTGGGGCAGGTCCCCAGCGTCTGTAGTCGTGGGTTAGATTTTGGTGTTCAGTGTAGCCTCTCAGAGCTGTGTGGGGCGGGTCCCCAGTGTCTGTAGTCGTGGGTTAGTGTTTGGTGTTCAGTGTAGCCTCTCAGAGCTGTGTGGGGCAGGTCCCCAGTGTCTGTAGTCGTGGGTTAGTGTTTGGTGTAGCCTCTCAGAGCTGTGTGGGGCGGGTCCCCGGCGTCTGTAGTCGTGGGTTAGTGTTTGGTGTTCAGTGTAGCCTCTCAGAGCTGTGTGGGGCGGGTCCCCAGCGTCTGTAGTCGTGGGTTAGTGTTTGGTGTTCGGTGTAGCCTCTCAGAGCTGTGTGGGGCGGGTCCCCGGCGTCTGTAGTCGTGGGTTAGTGTTTGGTGTTCGGTGTAGCCTCTCAGAGCTGTGTGGGGCGGGCCCCCGGCGTCTGTAGTCGTGGGTTAGTGTTTGGTGTTCGGTGTAGCCTCTCAGAGCTGTGTGGGGCGGGTCCCCGGCGTCTGTAGTCGTGGGTTAGATTTTGGTGTTCAGTGTAGCCTCTCAGAGCTGTGTGGGCGGGTCCCCAGTGTCTGTAGTCGTGGGTTAGTGTTTGGTGTTGGTGTAGCCTCTCAGAGCTGTGTGGGGCGGGTCCCCGGCGTCTGTAGTCGTGGGTTAGTTTTGGTGTTCAGTGTAGCCTCTCAGAGCTGTTTGGGGCGGGTCCCCAGTGTCTGTAGTCGTGGCTTAGTGTTTGGTGTTCAGTGTAGCCTCTCAGAGCTGTGTGGGGCAGGTCCCCAGTGTCTGTAGTCGTGGGTTAGTGTTTGGTGTAGCCTCTCAGAGCTGTGTGGGGTGGGTCCCCGGCATCTGTAGTCGTGGGAAAGTGTTCAGTGTTCAGTATAGTCTCTCAGAGCTGTGTGGGGCAGGTCCCCGGCGCCTGTAGTCGTGGGTTAGTGTTTGGTGTAGCCTCTCAGAGCTGTGTGGGCGGGTCCCCGGGTCTGTAGTCGGGGTTAGTGTTTGGTGTAGCCTCTCAGAGCTGTGTGGGGCGGGTCCCCGGCGTCTGTAGCCATGGGTTAGTGTTTGGTGTTCGGTGTAGCCTCTCAGAGCTGTGTGGGGCAGGTCCCCAGCGTCTGTAGTCGTGGGTTACTGTTTGGTGTAGCCTCTCAGAGCTGTGTGGGGCAGGTCCCCGGCGTCTGTAGTCGTGGGTTAGTGTTTGGTGTTCAGTGTAGCCTCTCAGAGCTGTGTGGGGCGGGTCCCAGTGTCTGTAGTCGTGGGTTAGTGTTTGGTGTTCGGTGTAGCCTCTCAGAGCTGTGTGGGGCAGGTCCCCAGCGTCTGTAGTCGTGGGTTAGATTTTGGTGTTCAGTGTAGCCTCTCAGAGCTGTGTGGGGCGGGTCCCCAGTGTCTGTAGTCGTGGGTTAGTGTTTGGTGTTCAGTGTAGCCTCTCAGAGCTGTGTGGGGCAGGTCCCCAGTGTCTGTAGTCGTGGGTTAGTGTTTGGTGTAGCCTCTCAGAGCTGTGTGGGGCGGGTCCCCAGCGTCTGTAGTCGTGGGTTAGTGTTTGGTGTTCAGTGTAGCCTCTCAGAGCTGTGTGGGGCGGGTCCCCAGTGTCTGTAGTCGTGGGTTAGTGTTTGGTGTTCGGTGTAGCCTCTCAGAGCTGTGTGGGGGCGGGTCCCCAGCATCTGTAGTCGTGGGTTACTGTTTGGGTTCAGAGTGTTCGTGGGTTAGTGTTTGGGTGTAGCCTCTCAGAGCTGTGTGGGGCGGGTCCCCGGCGTCTGTAGCCATGGGTTAGTGTTTGGTGTTCGGTGTAGCCTCTCAGAGCTGTGTGGGGCAGGTCCCCAGCGTCTGTAGTCGTGGGTTACTGTTTGGTGTAGCCTCTCAGAGCTGTGTGGGGCAGGTCCCCGGCGTCTGTAGTCGTGGGTTAGTGTTTGGTGTTCAGTGTAGCCTCTCAGAGCTGTGTGGGGCGGGTCCCCAGTGTATGTAGTCGTGGGTTAGTGTTTGGTGTTCGGTGTAGCCTCTCAGAGCTGTGTGGGGCAGGTCCCCAGCGTCTGTAGTCGTGGGTTAGATTTTTGTTCAGTGTAGCCTCTCAGAGCTGTGTGGGGCGGGTCCCCAGTGTCTGTAGTCGTGGGTTAGTGTTTGGTGTTCAGTGTAGCCTCTCAGAGCTGTGTGGGGCAGGTCCCCAGTGTCTGTAGTCGTGGGTTAGTGTTTGGTGTAGCCTCTCAGAGCTGTGTGGGGCGGGTCCCCGGCGTCTGTAGTCGTGGGTTAGTGTTTGGTGTTCAGTGTAGCCTCTCAGAGCTGTGTGGGGCGGGTCCCCAGTGTCTGTAGTCGTGGGTTAGTGTTTGGTGTTCGGTGTAGCCTCTCAGAGCTGTGTGGGGCAGGTCCCCAGCATCTGTAGTCGTGGGTTACTGTTTGGTGTAGCCTCTCAGAGCTGTGTGGGGCGGGTCCCCGGCGTCTGTAGTCGTGGGTTAGTGTTTGGTGTTCAGTGTAGCCTCTCAGAGCTGTGTGGGGCGGGTCCCCAGTGTCTGTAGTCGTGGGTTAGTGTTTGGTGTTCGGTGTAGCCTCTCAGAGCTGTGTGGGGCAGGTCCCCAGCGTCTGTAGTCGTGGGTTACTGTTTGGTGTAGCCTCTCAGAGCTGTGTGGGGCAGGTCCCCAGCGTCTGTAGTCGTGGGTTACTGTTTGGTGTAGCCTCTCAGAGCTGTGTGGGGCAGGTCCCCAGCATCTGTAGTCGTGGGTTACTGTTTGGTGTAGCCTCTCAGAGCTGTGTGGGGCAGGTCCCCAGCATCTGTAGTCGTGGGTTACTGTTTGGTGTAGCCTCTCAGAGCTGTGTGGGGCGGGTCCCCGGCGTCTGTAGTCGTGGGTTAGTGTTTGGTGTTCAGTGTAGCCTCTCAGAGCTGTGTGGGGCAGGTCCCCAGTGTCTGTAGTCATGGGTTAGTGTTTGGTGTAGCCTCTCAGAGCTGTGTGGGGTGGGTCCCCGGCATCTGTAGTCGTGGGAAAGTGTTCAGTGTTCAGTATAGTCTCTCAGAGCTGTGTGGGGCAGGTCCCCGGCGCCTGTAGTCGTGGGTTAGTGTTTGGTGTAGCCTCTCAGAGCTGTGTGGGGCGGGTCCCCGGCGTCTGTAGTCGTGGGTTAGTGTTTGGTGTAGTCTCAGAGCTGTTGGGGCGGGTCCCCGGCGTCTGTAGCCGTGGGTTAGTGTTTGGTGTTCGGTGTAGCCTCTCAGAGCTGTGTGGGGCAGGTCCCCAGCGTCTGTAGTCGTGGGTTACTGTTTGGTGTAGCCTCTCAGAGCTGTGTGGGGCAGGTCCCCGGCGTCTGTAGTCGTGGGTTAGTGTTTGGTGTTCAGTGTAGCCTCTCAGAGCTGTGTGGGGCGGGTCCCCAGTGTATGTAGTCGTGGGTTAGTGTTTGGTGTTCGGTGTAGCCTCTCAGAGCTGTGTGGGGCAGGTCCCCAGCGTCTGTAGTCGTGGGTTAGATTTTGGTGTTCAGTGTAGCCTCTCAGAGCTGTGTGGGCGGGTCCCCAGTGTCTGTAGTCGTGGGTTAGTGTTTGGTGTTCAGTGTAGCCTCTCAGAGCTGTGTGGGGCAGGTCCCCAGTGTCTGTAGTCGTGGGTTAGTGTTTGGTGTAGCCTCTCAGAGCTGTGTGGGGCGGGTCCCCGGCGTCTGTAGTCGTGGGTTAGTGTTTGGTGTTCAGTGTAGCCTCTCAGAGCTGTGTGGGGCGGGTCCCCGGCGTCTGTAGTCGTGGGTTAGTGTTTGGTGTTCGGTGTAGCCTCTCAGAGCTGTGTGGGGCGGGTCCCCGGCGTCTGTAGTCGTGGGTTAGTGTTTGGTGTTCGGTGTAGCCTCTCAGAGCTGTGTGGGGCGGGCCCCCAGCGTCTGTAGTCGTGGGTTAGTGTTTGGTGTTCGGTGTAGCCTCTCAGAGCTGTGTGGGGCGGGTCCCCGGCGTCTGTAGTCGTGGGTTAGATTTTGGTGTTCAGTGTAGCCTCTCAGAGCTGTGTGGGGCGGGTCCCCAGTGTCTGTAGTCGTGGGTTAGTGTTTGGTGTTCGGTGTAGCCTCTCAGAGCTGTGTGGGGCGGGTCCCCGGCGTCTGTAGTCGTGGGTTAGATTTTGGTGTTCAGTGTAGCCTCTCAGAGCTGTTTGGGGCGGGTCCCCAGTGTCTGTAGTCGTGGCTTAGTGTTTGGTGTTCAGTGTAGCCTCTCAGAGCTGTGTGGGGCAGGTCCCCAGTGTCTGTAGTCGTGGGTTAGTGTTTGGTGTAGCCTCTCAGAGCTGTGTGGGGTGGGTCCCCGGCATCTGTAGTCGTGGGAAAGTGTTCAGTGTCAGTATAGTCTCTCAGAGCTGTTGGGGCAGGTCCCCGGCGCCTGTAGTGTGTTTGGTGTAGCCTCTCAGAGCTGTGTGGGGCGGGTCCCCGGCGTCTGTAGTCGTGGGTTAGTGTTTGGTGTAGCCTCTCAGAGCTGTGTGGGGCGGGTCCCCGGCGTCTGTAGCCATGGGTTAGTGTTTGGTGTTCGGTGTAGCCTCTCAGAGCTGTGTGGGGCAGGTCCCCAGCGTCTGTAGTCGTGGGTTACTGTTTGGTGTAGCCTCTCAGAGCTGTGTGGGGCAGGTCCCCGGCGTCTGTAGTCGTGGGTTAGTGTTTGGTGTTCAGTGTAGCCTCTCAGAGCTGTGTGGGGCGGGTCCCCAGTGTATGTAGTCGTGGGTTAGTGTTTGGTGTTGGTGTAGCCTCTCAGAGCTGTGTGGGGCAGGTCCCCAGCGTCTGTAGTCGTGGGTTAGATTTTGGTGTTCAGTGTAGCCTCTCAGAGCTGTGTGGGGCGGGTCCCCAGTGTCTGTAGTCGTGGGTTAGTGTTTGGTGTTCAGTGTAGCCTCTCAGAGCTGTGTGGGGCAGGTCCCCAGGTCTGTAGGGTGGGTTAGTGTTTGTGTAGCTCAGAGCTGTGTGGGCGGGTCCCGGCGTCTGTAGTCGTGGGTTAGTGTTTGGTGTTCAGTGTAGCCTCTCAGAGCTGTGTGGGGCGGGTCCCCAGTGTCTGTAGTCGTGGGTTAGTGTTTTGGTGTAGCCTCTCAGAGCTGTGTGGGGCAGGTCCCCAGCATCTGTAGTCGTGGGTTACTGTTTGGTGTAGCCTCTCAGAGCTGTGTGGGGCGGGTCCCCGGCGTCTGTAGTCGTGGGTTAGTGTGTTTGCTGTGTTTGGTGTAGCCTCTCAGAGCTGTGTGGGGCAGAGCTGTGTGGGGCAGGTCCCCAGCGTCTGTAGTCGTGGGTTACTGTTTGGTGTAGCCTCTCAGAGCTGTGTGGGGCAGGTCCCCGGCGTCTGTAGTCGTGGGTTAGTGTTTGGTGTTCAGTGTAGCCTCTCAGAGCTGTGTGGGGCGGGTCCCCAGTGTATGTAGTCGTGGGTTAGTGTTTGGTGTTCGGTGTAGCCTCTCAGAGCTGTGTGGGGCAGGTCCCCAGCGTCTGTAGTCGTGGGTTAGATTTTGGTGTTCAGTGTAGCCTCTCAGAGCTGTGTGGGGCGGGTCCCCAGTGTCTGTAGTCGTGGGTTAGTGTTTGGTGTTCAGTGTAGCCTCTCAGAGCTGTGTGGGGCAGGTCCCCAGTGTCTGTAGTCGTGGGTTAGTGTTTGGTGTAGCCTCTCAGAGCTGTGTGGGGCGGGTCCCCGGCGTCTGTAGTCGTGGGTTAGTGTTTGGTGTTCAGTGTAGCCTCTCAGAGCTGTGTGGGGCGGGTCCCCAGTGTCTGTAGTCGTGGGTTAGTGTTCGGTGTTCGGTGTAGCCTCTCAGAGCTGTGTGGGGCAGGTCCCCAGCATCTGTAGTCGTGGGTTACTGTTTGGTGTAGCCTCTCAGAGCTGTGTGGGGCGGGTCCCCGGCGTCTGTAGTCGTGGGTTAGTGTTTGGTGTTCAGTGTAGCCTCTCAGAGCTGTGGGGCAGGTCCCCGGCGTCTGTAGTCGTGGGTTAGTGTTTGGTGTAGCCTCTCAGAGCTGTGTGGGGCGGGTCCCAGAGTCTGTAGTCGTGGGTTAGTGTTTGGTGTAGCCTCTCAGAGCTGTGTGGGGCAGGTCCCCGGCGTCTGTAGTCATGGGTTAGTGTTTGTGTAGCCTCTCAGAGCTGTGTGGGGCAGGTCCCCAGCATCTGTAGTCGTGGGTTAGTGTTCGGTGTAGCCTCTCAGAGCTGTGTGGGCGGGTCCCCGGCGTCTGTAGTCGTGGGTTAGTGTTTGGTGTTCGGTGTAGCCTCTCAGAGCTGTGTGGGGCGGGTCCCCAGCGTCTGTAGTCGTGGGTTAGTGTTTGGTGTTCGGTGTAGCCTCTCAGAGCTGTGGGGCGGGCCCCAGCGTCTGTAGTCGTGGGTTAGTGTTTGGTGTTCAGTGTAGCCTCTCAGAGCTGTGTGGGGTGGGTCCCCGGCGTCTGTAGTCGTGGGTTAGTGTTCAGTGTTCAGTGTAGTCTCTCAGAGCTGTGTGGGGCAGGTCCCCGGCGCCTGTAGTCGTGGGTTAGTGTTTGGTGTAGCCTCTCAGAGCTGTGTGGGCGGGTCCCCAGCGTCTGTAGTCGTGGGTTAGTGTTTGGTGTAGCCTCTCAGAGCTGTGTGGGGCGGGTCCCCGGCGTCTGTAGTCGTGGGTTAGTGTTTGGTGTTCGGTGTAGCCTCTCAGAGCTGTGTGGGGCAGGTCCCCAGCGTCTGTAGTCGTGGGTTACTGTTTGGTGTATCCTCTCAGAGCTGTGTGGGGCAGGTCCCCGGCGTCTGTAGTCGTGGGTTAGTGTTTGGTGTTCAGTGTAGCCTCTCAGAGCTGTGTGGGGCGGGTCCCCAGTGTCTGTAGTCGTGGGTTAGTGTTTGGTGTTCGGTGTAGCCTCTCAGAGCTGTGGGGCAGGTCCCCAGCGTCTGTAGTCGTGGGTTACTGTTTGGTGTAGCCTCTCAGAGCTGTGTGGGCGGGTCCCCGGCGTCTGTAGTCGTGGGTTAGATTTTGGTGTTCAGTGTAGCCTCTCAGAGCTGTGTGGGGCGGGTCCCCAGTGTCTGTAGTCGTGGGTTAGTGTTTGGTGTTCAGTGTAGCCTCTCAGAGATGTGTGGGGCAGGTCCCCAGTGTCTGTAGTCGTGGGTTAGTGTTTGGTGTAGCCTCTCAGAGCTGTGTGGGGCGGGTCCCCGGCGTCTGTAGTCATGGGTTAGTGTTTGGTGTTCAGTGTAGCCTCTCAGAGCTGTGTGGGGCGGGTCCCCTGTGTCTGTAGTCGTGGGTTAGTGTTCGGTGTTCGGTGTAGCCTCTCAGAGCTGTGTGGGGCAGGTCCCCAGCGTCTGTAGTCGTGGGTTACTGTTTGGTGTAGCCTCTCAGAGCTGTGTGGGGCGGGTCCCCGGCGTCTGTAGTCGTGGGTTAGTGTTTGGTGTTCAGTGTAGCCTCTCAGAGCTGTGTGGGGCAGGTCCCCGGCGTCTGTAGTCGTGGGTTAGTGTTTGGTGTAGCCTCTCAGAGCTGTGTGGGGCAGGTCCCCAGTGTCTGTAGTCGTGGGTTAGTGTTTGGTGTAGCCTCTCAGAGCTGTGTGGGGCGGGTCCCCGGCGTCTGTAGTCGTGGGTTAGTGTTTGGTGTTCAGTGTAGCCTCTCAGAGCTGTGTGGGGCGGGTCCCCAGTGTCTGTAGTCGTGGGTTAGTGTTTGGTGTTCAGTGTAGCCTCAGAGAGCTGTGTGGGCTGGGTCCCCGGCGTCTGTAGTCGTGGGTTAGTGTTCAGTGTTCAGTGTAGTCTCTCAGAGCTGTGTGGGGCAGGTCCCCGGCGCCTGTAGTCGTGGGTTAGTGTTTGGTGTAGCCTCTCAGAGCTGTGTGGGGCGGGTCCCCGGCGTCTGTAGTCGTGGGTTAGTGTTTGGTGTTCGGTGTAGCCTCTCAGAGCTGTGTGGGGCAGGTCCCCAGCATCTGTAGTCGTGGGTTACTGTTTGGTGTAGCCTCTCAGAGCTGTGTGGGGCAGGTCCCCGGCGTCTGTAGTCGTGGGTTAGTGTTTGGTGTTCAGTGTAGCCTCTCAGAGCTGTGTGGGGCGGGTCCCCAGTGTCTGTAGTCGTGGGTTAGTGTTTGGTGTTGGTGTAGCCTCTCAGAGCTGTGTGGGGCAGGTCCCCAGTGTCTGTAATCGTGGGTTACTGTTTGGTGTAGCTCTCAGAGCTGTGTGGGGCGGGTCCCCGGGCGTCTGTAGTCGTGGGTTAGATTTTGGTGTTCAGTGTAGCCTCTCAGAGCTGTGTGGGGCGGGTCCCCAGTGTCTGTAGTCGTGGGTTAGTGTTTGGTGTTCAGTGTAGCCTCTCAGAGCTGTGTGGGGCAGGTCCCCAGTGTCTGTAGTCGTGGGTTAGTGTTTGGTGTAGCCTCTCAGAGCTGTGTGGGCGGGTCCCCGGCGTCTGTAGTCGTGGGTTAGTGTTTGGTGTTCAGTGTAGCCTCTCAGAGCTGTGTGGGGCGGGTCCCCAGTGTCTGTAGTCGTGGGTTAGTGTTCGGTGTTCGGTGTAGCCTCTCAGAGCTGTGTGGGGGCAGGTCCCCAGCGTCTGTAGTCGTGGGTTACTGTTTGGTGTAGCCTCTCAGAGCTGTGTGGGGCGGGTCCCCGGCGTCTAGTCGTGGGTTAGTGTTTGGTGTTCAGTGTAGCCTCTCAGAGTGTGGGGCAGGTGTTCTGTAGTCGTGGGTTAGTGTAGCCTCTCAGAGCTGTGTGGGGCAGGTCCCCAGTGTCTGTAGTCGTGGGTTAGTGTTTGGTGTAGCCTCTCAGAGCTGTGTGGGGCGGGTCCCCGGCGTCTGTAGTCGTGGGTTAGTGTTTGGTGTTCAGTGTAGCCTCTCAGAGCTGTGTGGGGTGGGTCCCCGGCGTCTGTAGTCGTGGGTTAGTGTTTGGTGTTCGGTGTAGCCTCTCAGAGCTGTGTGGGGCAGGTCCCCAGCGTCTGTAGTCGTGGGTTACTGTTTGGTGTAGCCTCTCAGAGCTGTGTGGGGCGGGTCCCCGGCGTCTGTAGTCGTGGGTTAGATTTTGGTGTTCAGTGTAGCCTCTCAGAGCTGTGTGGGGCGGGTCCCCAGTGTCTGTAGTCGTGGGTTAGTGTTTGGTGTTCAGTGTAGCCTCTCAGAGCTGTGTGGGGCAGGTCCCCGGCGTCTGTAGTCGTGGGTTAGTGTTTGGTGTAGCCTCTCAGAGCTGTGTGGGGCGGGTCCCCGGCGTCTGTAGTCGTGGGTTAGTGTTTGGTGTAGCCTCTCAGAGCTGTGTGGGGCGGGTCCCGGCGTCTGTAGTCGGGTTAGTGTTTGGTGTAGCCTCTCAGAGCTGTGTGGGGCGGGTCCCCGGCGTCTGTAGTCGTGGGTTAGTGTTCGGTGTAGCCTCTCAGAGCTGTGTGGGGCGGGTCCCCGGCGTCTGTAGTCGTGGGTTAGTGTTTGGTGTTCGGTGTAGCCTCTCAGAGCTGTGTGGGGCGGGTCCCCGGCGTCTGTAGTCGTGGGTTAGTGTTTGGTGTTCGGTGTAGCCTCTCAGAGCTGTGTGGGGCGGGTCCCCGGCGTCTGTAGTCGTGGGTTAGTGTTTGGTGTTCAGTGTAGCCTCTCAGAGCTGTGTGGGGTGGGTCCCCGGTGTCTGTAGTCGTGGGTTAGTGTTCAGTGTTCAGTGTAGTCTCTCAGAGCTGTGTGGGGCAGGTCCCCAGCGCCTGTAGTCGTGGGTTAGTGTTTGGTGTAGCCTCTCAGAGCTGTGTGGGGCGGGTCCCCGGCGTCTGTAGTCGTGGGTTAGTGTTTGGTGTAGCCTCTCAGAGCTGTGTGGGGCGGGTCCCCGGCGTCTGTAGTCGTGGGTTAGTGTTTGGTGTTCGGTGTAGCCTCTCAGAGCTGTGTGGGGCAGGTCCCCAGCGTCTGTAGTCGTGGGTTACTGTTTGGTGTAGCCTCTCAGAGCTGTGTGGGGCAGGTCCCCGGCGTCTGTAGTCGTGGGTTAGTGTTTGGTGTTCAGTGTAGCCTCTCAGAGCTGTGTGGGGCGGGTCCCCAGTGTCTGTAGTCGTGGGTTAGTGTTTGGTGTTCGGTGTAGCCTCTCAGAGCTGTGTGGGGCGGGTCCCCAGTGTCTGTAGTCGTGGGTTACTGTTTGGTGTAGCCTCTCAGAGCTGTGTGGGGCGGGTCCCCGGCGTCTGTAGTCGTGGGTTAGTGTTTGGTGTTCAGTGTAGCCTCTCAGAGCTGTGTGGGGCAGGTCCCCGGCGTCTGTAGTCGTGGGTTAGTGTTTGGTGTAGCCTCTCAGAGCTGTGTGGGGCAGGTCCCCAGTGTCTGTAGTCGTGGGTTAGTGTTTGGTGTAGCCTCTCAGAGCTGTGTGGGGCGGGTCCCCGGCGTCTGTAGTCGTGGGTTAGTGTTTGGTGTTCAGTGTAGCCTCTCAGAGCTGTGTGGGGTGGGTCCCCGGCGTCTGTAGTCGTGGGTTAGTGTTTGGTGTTCGGTTCAGCCTCTCAGAGCTGTGTGGGGCAGGTCCCCAGCGTCTGTAGTCGTGGGTTACTGTTTGGTGTAGCCTCTCAGAGCTGTGTGGGGCGGGTCCCCGGCGTCTGTAGTCGTGGGTTAGATTTTGGTGTTCAGTGTAGCCTCTCAGAGCTGTGTGGGGCGGGTCCCCGGCGTCTGTAGTCGTGGGTTAGTGTTTGGTGTTCGGTGTAGGCTCTCAGAGCTGTGTGGGGCGGGTCCCCGGCGTCTGTAGTCGTGGGTTAGTGTTCAGTGTTCAGTGTAGTCTCTCAGAGCTGTGTGGGGCAGGTCCCCAGCGCCTGTAGTCGTGGGTTAGTGTTTGGTGTAGCCTCTCAGAGCTGTGGGGCGGGTCCAGCGCCTGTAGTCGTGGGTTAGTGTTTGGTGTAGCCTCTCAGAGCTGTGTGGGGCGGGTCCCCGGCGTCTGTAGTCGTGGGTTAGTGTTTGGTGTTCGGTGTAGCCTCTCAGAGCTGTGTGGGGCAGGTCCCCAGCGTCTGTAGTCGTGGGTTACTGTTTGGTGTAGCCTCTCAGAGCTGTGTGGGGCAGGTCCCCAGCGCGTCTGTAGTCGTGGGTTAGTGTTTGGTGTTCAGTGTAGCCTCTCAGAGCTGTGTGGGGCGGGTCCCCAGTGTCTGTAGTCGTGGGTTAGTGTTTGGTGTTCGTGTAGCCTCTCAGAGCTGTGTGGGGCGGGTCCCCAGTGTCTGTAGTCGTGGGTTACTGTTTGGTGTAGCCTCTCAGAGCTGTGTGGGGCGGGTCCCCGGCGTCTGTAGTCGTGGGTTAGTGTTTGGTGTTCAGTGTAGCCTCTCAGAGCTGTGTGTGGGGGCGGGTCCCCAGTGTCTGTAGTCGTGGGTTAGTGTTGGTGTTCGGTGTAGCCTCTCAGAGCTGTGTGTGGGGCAGGTCCCCAGTGTCTGTAGTCGTGGGTTACTGTTTGGTGTAGCCTCTCAGAGCTGTGTGGGGCGGGTCCCCGGCGTCTGTAGTCGTGGGTTAGTGTTTGGTGTTCAGTGTAGCCTCTCAGAGCTGTGTGGGGCAGGTCCCCGGCGTCTGTAGTCGTGGGTTAGTGTTTGGTGTAGCCTCTCAGAGCTGTGTGGGGCAGGTCCCCAGTGTCTGTAGTCGTGGGTTAGTGTTTGGTGTAGCCTCTCAGAGCTGTGTGGGGCGGGTCCCCGGCGTCTGTAGTCGTGGGTTAGTGTTTGGTGTTCAGTGTAGCCTCTCAGAGCTGTGTGGGGTGGGTCCCCAGCGTCTGTAGTCGTGGGTTAGTGTTCAGTGTTCGGTGTAGCCTCTCAGAGCTGTGTGGGGCAGGTCCCCGGCGTCTGTAGTCGTGGGTTAGTGTTTGGTGTTCAGTGTAGTCTCTCAGAGCTGTGTGGGGCGGGTCCCCGGTGTCTGTAGTCGTGGGTTAGTGTTTGGTGTAGCCTCTCAGAGCTGTGTGGGGCAGGTCCCCGGCGTCTGTAGTCGTGGGTTAGTGTTTGGTGTTCAGTGTAGCCTCTCAGAGCTGTGGGGCGGGTCCCCAGTGTCTGTAGTCGTGGGTTAGTGTTTGGTGTTCGGTGTAGCCTCTCAGAGCTGTGTGGGGCAGGTCCCCAGCGTCTGTAGTCGTGGGTTAGATTTGGTGTTCAGTGTAGCCTCTCAGAGCTGTGTGGGGCGGGTCCCCAGTGTCTGTAGTCGTGGGTTAGTGTTTGGTGTTCAGTGTAGCCTCTCAGAGCTGTGTGGGGCAGGTCCCCAGTGTCTGTAGTCGTGGGTTAGTGTTTGGTGTAGCCTCTCAGAGCTGTGTGGGGCGGGTCCCCGGCCTGTAGTCGTGGGTTAGTGTTTGGTGTTCAGTGTAGCCTCTCAGAGCTGTGTGGGGCGGGTCCCCAGTGTCTGTAGTCGTGGGTTAGTGTTCGGTGTTCGGTGTAGCCTCTCAGAGCTGTGTGGGGCAGGTCCCCAGCATCTGTAGTCGTGGGTTACTGTTTGGTGTAGCCTCTCAGAGCTGTGTGGGGTGGGTCCCGCGCCTGTAGTCGTGGGTTAGTGTTCAGTGTTCGGTGTAGCCTCTCAGAGCTGTGTGGGGCAGGTCCCCGGCGTCTGTAGTCGTGGGTTAGTGTTTGGTGTTCAGTGTAGTCTCTCAGAGCTGTGTGGGGTGGGTCCCCGGCGTCTGTAGTCGTGGGTTAGTGTTTGGTGTTCAGTGTAGCCTCTCAGAGCTGTGTGGGGCGGGTCCCCGGCGTCTGTAGTCGTGGGTTAGTGTTTGGTGTAGCCTCTCAGAGCTGTGTGGGGCAGGTCCCCGGCGTCTGTAGTCGTGGGTTAGTGTTTGGTGTTCAGTGTAGCCTCTCAGAGCTGTGTGGGGCGGGTCCCCAGTGTCTGTAGTCGTGGGTTAGTGTTTGGTGTTCAGTGTAGCCTCTCAGAGCTGTGTGGGGCGGGTCCCCAGTGTCTGTAGTCGTGGGTTAGTGTTTGGTGTTCAGTGTAGCCTCTCAGAGCTGTGTGGGGCAGGTCCCCAGTGTCTGTAGTCGTGGGTTAGTGTTTGGTGTAGCCTCTCAGAGCTGTGTGGGGCGGGTCCCCGGCGTCTGTAGTCGTGGGTTAGTGTTTGGTGTTCAGTGTAGCCTCTCAGAGCTGTGTGGGGCGGGTCCCAGTGTCTGTAGTCGTGGGTTAGTGTTCGGTGTTCGGTGTAGCCTCTCAGAGCTGTGGGGCAGGTCCCCAGCATCTGTAGTCGTGGGTTACTGTTTGGTGTAGCCTCTCAGAGCTGTGTGGGGCGGGTCCCCGGCGTCTGTAGTCGTGGGTTAGTGTTTGGTGTTCAGTGTAGCCTCTCAGAGCTGTGTGGGGTGGGTCCCCAGCGTCTGTAGTCGTGGGTTAGTGTTCAGTGTTCGGTGTAGCCTCTCAGAGCTGTGTGGGGCAGGTCCCCGGCGTCTGTAGTCGTGGGTTAGTGTTTGGTGTTCAGTGTAGTCTCTCAGAGCTGTGTGGGGTGGGTCCCCGGCGTCTGTAGTCGTGGGTTAGTGTTTGGTGTTCAGTGTAGCCTCTCAGAGCTGTGTGGGGCGGGTCCCCGGTGTCTGTAGTCGTGGGTTAGTGTTTGGTGTAGCCTCTCAGAGCTGTGTGGGGCAGGTCCCCGGCGTCTGTAGTCGTGGGTTAGTGTTTGGTGTTCAGTGTAGCCTCTCAGAGCTGTGTGGGGCGGGTCCCCAGTGTCTGTAGTCGTGGGTTAGTGTTTGGTGTTCGGTGTAGCCTCTCAGAGCTGTGTGGGGCAGGTCCCCAGCGTCTGTAGTCGTGGGTTAGATTTTGGTGTTCAGTGTAGCCTCTCAGAGCTGTGTGGGGCGGGTCCCCAGTGTCTGTAGTCGTGGGTTAGTGTTTGGTGTTCAGTGTAGCCTCTCAGAGCTGTGTGGGGCAGGTCCCCAGTGTCTGTAGTCGTGGGTTAGTGTTTGGTGTAGCCTCTCAGAGCTGTGTGGGGCGGGTCCCCGGCGTCTGTAGTCGTGGGTTAGTGTTTGGTGTTCAGTGTAGCCTCTCAGAGCTGTGTGGGGCGGGTCCCCAGTGTCTGTAGTCGTGGGTTAGTGTTCGGTGTTCGGTGTAGCCTCTCAGAGCTGTGTGGGGCAGGTCCCCAGCATCTGTAGTCGTGGGTTACTGTTTGGTGTAGCCTCTCAGAGCTGTGTGGGGTGGGTCCCCGGCGTCTGTAGTCGTGGGTTAGTGTTCAGTGTTCGGTGTAGCCTCTCAGAGCTGTGTGGGGCAGGTCCCCGGCGTCTGTAGTCGTGGGTTAGTGTTTGGTGTTCAGTGTAGTCTCTCAGAGCTGTGTGGGGTGGGTCCCCGGCGTCTGTAGTCGTGGGTTAGTGTTTGGTGTTCAGTGTAGCCTCTCAGAGCTGTGTGGGGCGGGTCCCCGGCGTCTGTAGTCGTGGGTTAGTGTTTGGTGTAGCCTCTCAGAGCTGTGTGGGGCAGGTCCCCGGCGTCTGTAGTCGTGGGTTAGTGTTTGGTGTTCAGTGTAGCCTCTCAGAGCTGTGTGGGGCGGGTCCCCAGTGTCTGTAGTCGTGGGTTAGTGTTTGGTGTTCAGTGTAGCCTCTCAGAGCTGTGTGGGGCGGGTCCCCAGTGTCTGTAGTCGTGGGTTAGTGTTTGGTGTTCAGTGTAGCCTCTCAGAGCTGTGTGGGGCAGGTCCCCAGTGTCTGTAGTCGTGGGTTAGTGTTTGGTGTAGCCTCTCAGAGCTGTGTGGGGCGGGTCCCCGGCGTCTGTAGTCGTGGGTTAGTGTTTGGTGTTCAGTGTAGCCTCTCAGAGCTGTGTGGGGCGGGTCCCCAGTGTCTGTAGTCGTGGGTTAGTGTTCGGTGTTCGGTGTAGCCTCTCAGAGCTGTGTGGGGCAGGTCCCCAGCATCTGTAGTCGTGGGTTACTGTTTGGTGTAGCCTCTCAGAGCTGTGTGGGGCGGGTCCCCGGCGTCTGTAGTCGTGGGTTAGTGTTTGGTGTTCAGTGTAGCCTCTCAGAGCTGTGTGGGGCAGGTCCCCGGCGTCTGTAGTCGTGGGTTAGTGTTTGGTGTAGCCTCTCAGAGCTGTGTGGGGCGGGTCCCCGGCGTCTGTAGTCGTGGGTTAGTGTTTGGTGTTCGGTGTAGCCTCTCAGAGCTGTGTGGGGCGGGTCCCCGGCGTCTGTAGTCGTGGGTTAGTGTTTGGTGTTCGGTGTAGCCTCTCAGAGCTGTGTGGGGCGGGTCCCCAGCGTCTGTAGTCGTGGGTTAGTGTTTGGTGTTCAGTGTAGCCTCTCAGAGCTGTGTGGGGTGGGTCCCCGCCGTCTGTAGTCGTGGGTTAGTGTTCAGTGTTCAGTGTAGTCTCTCAGAGCTGTGTGGGGCAGGTCCCCAGCGCCTGTAGTCGTGGGTTAGTGTTTGGTGTAGCCTCTCAGAGCTGTGTGGGGTGGGTCCCCGGCGTCTGTAGTCGTGGGTTAGTGTTTGGTGTAGCTTCTCAGAGCTGTGTGGGGCGGGTCCCCGGCGTCTGTAGTCGTGGGTTAGTGTTTGGTGTTCGGTGTAGCCTCTCAGAGCTGTGTGGGGCAGGTCCCCAGCGTCTGTAGTCGTGGGTTACTGTTTGGTGTAGCCTCTCAGAGCTGTGGGGCAGGTCCCGGCGTCTGTAGTCGTGGGTTAGTGTTTGGTGTTCAGTGTAGCCTCTCAGAGCTGTGTGGGGCGGGTCCCCAGTGTCTGTAGTCGTGGGTTAGTGTTTGGTGTTCGGTGTAGCCTCTCAGAGCTGTGTGGGGCGGGTCCCCAGTGTCTGTAGTCGTGGGTTACTGTTTGGTGTAGCCTCTCAGAGCTGTGAGGGGCGGGTCCCCGGCGTCTGTAGTCGTGGGTTAGTGTTTGGTGTTCAGTGTAGCCTCTCAGAGCTGTGTGGGGCGGGTCCCCAGTGTCTGTAGTCGTGGGTTAGTGTTCGGTGTTCGGTGTAGCCTCTCAGAGCTGTGTGGGGCAGGTCCCCAGCGTCTGTAGTCGTGGGTTACTGTTTGGTGTAGCCTCTCAGAGCTGTGTGGGGCGGATCCCCGGCGTCTGTAGTCGTGGGTTAGTGTTTGGTGTTCAGTGTAGCCTCTCAGAGCTGTGTGGGGCAGGTCCCCGGCGTCTGTAGTCGTGGGTTAGTGTTTGGTGTAGCCTCTCAGAGCTGTGTGGGGCAGGTCCCCAGTGTCTGTAGTCGTGGGTTAGTGTTTGGTGTAGCCTCTCAGAGCTGTGTGGGGCGGGTCCCCGGCGTCTGTAGTCGTGGGTTAGTGTTTGGTGTTCAGTGTAGCCTCTCAGAGCTGTGTGGGGTGGGTCCCCAGCGTCTGTAGTCGTGGGTTAGTGTTCAGTGTTCGGTGTAGCCTCTCAGAGCTGTGTGGGGCAGGTCCCCGGCGTCTGTAGTCGTGGGTTAGTGTTTGGTGTTCAGTGTAGTCTCTCAGAGCTGTGTGGGGTGGGTCCCCGGCGTCTGTAGTCGTGGGTTAGTGTTTGGTGTTCAGTGTAGCCTCTCAGAGCTGTGTGGGGCGGGTCCCCGGCGTCTGTAGTCGTGGGTTAGTGTTTGGTGTAGCCTCTCAGAGCTGTGTGGGGCAGGTCCCCGGCGTCTGTAGTCGTGGGTTAGTGTTTGGTGTTCAGTGTAGCCTCTCAGAGCTGTGTGGGGCGGGTCCCCAGTGTCTGTAGTCGTGGGTTAGTGTTTGGTGTTCGGTGTAGCCTCTCAGAGCTGTGTGGGGCAGGTCCCCAGCGTCTGTAGTCGTGGGTTAGATTTTGGTGTTCAGTGTAGCCTCTCAGAGCTGTGTGGGGCGGGTCCCCAGTGTCTGTAGTCGTGGGTTAGATTTTGGTGTTCAGTGTAGCCTCTCAGAGCTGTGTGGGGCGGGTCCCCAGTGTCTGTAGTCGTGGGTTAGTGTTTGGTGTAGCCTCTCAGAGCTGTGTGGGGCGGGTCCCCGGCGTCTGTAGTCGTGGGTTAGTGTTTGGTGTTCAGTGTAGCCTCTCAGAGCTGTGTGGGGCGGGTCCCCAGTGTCTGTAGTCGTGGGTTAGTGTTCGGTGTTCGGTGTAGCCTCTCAGAGCTGTGTGGGGCAGGTCCCCAGCATCTGTAGTCATGGGTTACTGTTTGGTGTAGCCTCTCAGAGCTGTGTGGGGCGGGTCCCCGGCGTCTGTAGTCGTGGGTTAGTGTTTGGTGTTCAGTGTAGCCTCTCAGAGCTGTGTGGGGCAGGTCCCCGGCGTCTGTAGTCGTGGGTTAGTGTTTGGTGTAGCCTCTCAGAGCTGTGTGGGGCGGGTCCCCGGCGTCTGTAGTCGTGGGTTAGTGTTTGGTGTAGCCTCTCAGAGCTGTGTGGGGCAGGTCCCCGGCGTCTGTAGTCTTGGGTTAGTGTTTGGTGTAGCCTCTCAGAGCTGTGTGGGGCAGGTCCCCGGCATCTGTAGTCGTGGGTTAGTGTTCGGTGTAGCCTCTCAGAGCTGTGTGGGGCGGGTCCCCGGCGTCTGTAGTCGTGGGTTAGTGTTTGGTGTTCGGTGTAGCCTCTCAGAGCTGTGTGGGGCGGGTCCCCGGCGTCTGTAGTCGTGGGTTAGTGTTTGGTGTTCGGTGTAGCCTCTCAGAGCTGTGTGGGGCGGGCCCCCAGCGTCTGTAGTCGTGGGTTAGTGTTTGGTCTTCAGTGTAGCCTCTCAGAGCTGTGTGGGGTGGGTCCCCGGCGTCTGTAGTCGTGGGTTAGTGTTCAGTGTTCAGTGTAGTCTCTCAGAGCTGTGTGGGGCGGGTCCCCGGCGCCTGTAGTCGTGGGTTAGTGTTTGGTGTAGCCTCTCAGAGCTGTGTGGGGCGGGTCCCCGGCGTCTGTAGTCGTGGGTTAGTGTTTGGTGTAGCCTCTCAGAGCTGTGTGGGGCGGGTCCCCGGCGTCTGTAGTCGTGGGTTAGTGTTTGGTGTTCGGTGTAGCCTCTCAGAGCTGTGTGGGGCAGGTCCCCAGCGTCTGTAGTCGTGGGTTACTGTTTGGTGTATCCTCTCAGAGCTGTGTGGGGCAGGTCCCCGGCGTCTGTAGTCGTGGGTTAGTGTTTGGTGTTCAGTGTAGCCTCTCAGAGCTGTGTGGGGCGGGTCCCCAGTGTCTGTAGTCGTGGGTTAGTGTTTGGTGTTCGGTGTAGCCTCTCAGAGCTGTGTGGGGCAGGCCCCCAGCGTCTGTAGTCGTGGGTTACTGTTTGGTGTAGCCTCTCAGAGCTGTGTGGGGCGGGTCCCCGGCGTCTGTAGTCGTGGGTTAGATTTTGGTGTTCAGTGTAGCCTCTCAGAGCTGTGTGGGGCGGGTCCCCAGTGTCTGTAGTCGTGGGTTAGTGTTTGGTGTTCAGTGTAGCCTCTCAGAGATGTGTGGGGCAGGTCCCCAGTGTCTGTAGTCGTGGGTTAGTGTTTGGTGTAGCCTCTCAGAGCTGTGTGGGGCGGGTCCCCGGCGTCTGTAGTCGTGGGTTAGTGTTTGGTGTTCAGTGTAGCCTCTCAGAGCTGTGTGGGGCGGGTCCCCAGTGTCTGTAGTCGTGGGTTAGTGTTTGGTGTTCGGTGTAGCCTCTCAGAGCTGTGTGGGGCAGGTCCCCAGCGTCTGTAGTCGTGGGTTACTGTTTGGTGTAGCCTCTCAGAGCTGTGTGGGCGGGTCCCCGGCGTCTGTAGTCGTGGGTTAGTGTTTGGTGTTCAGTGTAGCCTCTCAGAGCTGTGGGGCAGGTCCCGGCGTCTGTAGTCGTGGGTTAGTGTTTGGTGTAGCCTCTCAGAGCTGTGTGGGGCAGGTCCCCAGTGTCTGTAGTCGTGGGTTAGTGTTTGGTGTAGCCTCTCAGAGCTGTGGGGCGGGTCCCCGGCATCTGTAGTCGTGGGTTAGTGTTTGGTGTTCAGTGTAGCCTCTCAGAGCTGTGTGGGGTGGGTCCCCAGTGTCTGTAGTCGTGGGTTAGTGTTTGGTGTTCAGTGTAGCCTCAGAGAGCTGTGTGGGCTGGGTCCCCGGCGTCTGTAGTCGTGGGTTAGTGTTCAGTGTTCAGTGTAGTCTCTCAGAGCTGTGTGGGGGCAGGTCCCCAGCGCCTGTAGTCGTGGGTTAGTGTTTGGTGTAGCCTCTCAGAGCTGTGTGGGGCGGGTCCCGGCGTCTGTAGTCGTGGGTTAGTGTTTGGTGTTCGGTGTAGCCTCTCAGAGCTGTGTGGGGCAGGTCCCCAGCGTCTGTAGTCGTGGGTTACTGTTTGGTGTAGCCTCTCAGAGCTGTGGGGGCAGGTCCCCGGCGTCTGTAGTCGTGGGTTAGTGTTTGGTGTTCAGTGTAGCCTCTCAGAGCTGTGTGGGGCGGGTCCCCAGTGTCTGTAGTCGTGGGTTAGTGTTTGGTGTTGGTGTAGCCTCTCAGAGCTGTGTGGGGCAGGTCCCCAGCGTCTGTAGTCGTGGGTTACTGTTTGGTGTAGCCTCTCAGAGCTGTGTGGGGCGGGTCCCCGGCGTCTGTAGTCGTGGGTTAGATTTTGGTGTTCAGTGTAGCCTCTCAGAGCTGTGTGGGGCGGGTCCCCAGTGTCTGTAGTCGTGGGTTAGTGTTTGGTGTTCAGTGTAGCCTCTCAGAGCTGTGTGGGGCAGGTCCCCAGTGTCTGTAGTCGTGGGTTAGTGTTTGGTGTAGCCTCTCAGAGCTGTGTGGGGCGGGTCCCGGCGTCTGTAGTCGTGGGTTAGTGTTTGGTGTTCAGTGTAGCCTCTCAGAGCTGTGTGGGGCGGGTCCCCAGTGTCTGTAGTCGTGGGTTAGTGTTTGGTGTAGCCTCTCAGAGCTGTGTGGGGCGGGTCGCGTCTGTAGTCGTGGGTTAGTGTTTGGTGTTCAGTGTAGCCTCTCAGAGCTGTGTGGGGCGGGTCCCCAGTGTCTGTAGTCTGGGTTAGTGTTCGTGGGTGTAGCCTCTCAGAGCTGTGGGGCAGGTCCCCAGCATCTGTAGTCATGGGTTACTGTTTGGTGTAGCCTCTCAGAGCTGTGTGGGGCGGGTCCCCGGCGTCTGTAGTCGTGGGTTAGTGTTTGGTGTTCAGTGTAGCCTCTCAGAGCTGTGTGGGGCAGGTCCCCGGCGTCTGTAGTCGTGGGTTAGTGTTTGGTGTAGCCTCTCAGAGCTGTGGGCGGGTCCCGGCGTCTGTAGTCGTGGGTTAGTGTTTGGTGTAGCCTCTCAGAGCTGTGTGGGGCAGCGTCTGTAGTCATGGGTTAGTGTTTGGTGTAGCCTCTCAGAGCTGTGGGGGCAGGTCCCCAGCATCTGTAGTCGTGGGTTAGTGTTCGGTGTAGCCTCTCAGAGCTGTGTGGGGCGGGTCCCTGCGTCTGTAGTCGTGGGTTAGTGTTTGGTGTTCGGTGTAGCCTCTCAGAGCTGTGTGGGGCGGGTCCCGGCGTCTGTAGTCGTGGGTTAGTGTTTGGTGTTCGGTGTAGCCTCTCAGAGCTGTGTGGGCGGGTCCCCAGCGTCTGTAGTCGTGGGTTAGTGTTTGGTGTTCAGTGTAGCCTCTCAGAGCTGTGTGGGGTGGGTCCCGGCGTCTGTAGTCGTGGGTTAGTGTTCAGTGTTCAGTGTAGTCTCTCAGAGCTGTGTGGGGCGGGTCCCAGCGCCTGTAGTCGTGGGTTAGTGTTTGGTGTAGCCTCTCAGAGCTGTGTGGGGCGGGTCCCCGGCGTCTGTAGTCGTGGGTTAGTGTTTGGTGTAGCCTCTCAGAGCTGTGTGGGGCGGGTCCCCGGCATCTGTAGTCGTGGGTTAGTGTTTGGTGTTCGGTGTAGCCTCTCAGAGCTGTGTGGGGCAGGTCCCAGCGTCTGTAGTCGTGGGTTACTGTTTGGTGTATCCTCTCAGAGCTGTGTGGGGCAGGTCCCCGGCGTCTGTAGTCGTGGGTTAGTGTTTGGTGTTCAGTGTAGCCTCTCAGAGCTGTGTGGGGCGGGTCCCCAGTGTCTGTAGTCGTGGGTTAGTGTTTGGTGTTCGGTGTAGCCTCTCAGAGCTGTGTGGGGCAGGCCCCCAGCGTCTGTAGTCGTGGGTTACTGTTTGGTGTAGCCTCTCAGAGCTGTGTGGGCGGGTCCCGGCGTCTGTAGTCGTGGGTTAGATTTTTGGTGTTCAGTGTAGCCTCTCAGAGCTGTGTGGGGCGGGTCCCCAGTGTCTGTAGTCGTGGGTTAGTGTTTGGTGTTCAGTGTAGCCTCTCAGAGATGTGTGGGGCAGGTCCCCAGTGTCTGTAGTCGTGGGTTAGTGTTTGGTGTAGCCTCTCAGAGCTGTGTGGGGCAGGTCCCCAGTGTCTGTAGTCGTGGGTTAGTGTTTGGTGTAGCCTCTCAGAGCTGTGTGGGGCGGGTCCCCGGCATCTGTAGTCGTGGGTTAGTGTTTGGTGTTCAGTGTAGCCTCTCAGAGCTGTGTGGGGCAGGTCCCCGGCGTCTGTAGTCGTGGGTTAGTGTTTGGTGTAGCCTCTCAGAGCTGTGTGGGGCAGGTCCCCAGTGTCTGTAGTCGTGGGTTAGTGTTTGGTGTAGCCTCTCAGAGCTGTGTGGGGCGGGTCCCCGGCATCTGTAGTCGTGGGTTAGTGTTTGGTGTTCAGTGTAGCCTCTCAGAGCTGTGTGGGGCGGGTCCCCAGTGTCTGTAGTCGTGGGTTAGTGTTTGGTGTTCAGTGTAGCCTCAGAGAGCTGTGTGGGCTGGGTCCCCGGCGTCTGTAGTCGTGGGTTAGTGTTCAGTGTTCAGTGTAGTCTCTCAGAGCTGTGTGGGGCAGGTCCCCAGCGCCTGTAGTCGTGGGTTAGTGTTTGGTGTAGCCTCTCAGAGCTGTGTGGGGCGGGTCCCCGGCGTCTGTAGTCGTGGGTTAGTGTTTGGTGTTCGGTGTAGCCTCTCAGAGCTGTGTGGGGCAGGTCCCCAGCGTCTGTAGTCGTGGGTTACTGTTTGGTGTAGCCTCTCAGAGCTGTGTGGGGCAGGTCCCCGGCGTCTGTAGTCGTGGGTTAGTGTTTGGTGTTCAGTGTAGCCTCTCAGAGCTGTGTGGGGCGGGTCCCCAGTGTCTGTAGTCGTGGGTTAGTGTTTGGTGTTCGGTGTAGCCTCTCAGAGCTGTGTGGGGCAGGTCCCCAGCGTCTGTAGTCGTGGGTTACTGTTTGGTGTAGCCTCTCAGAGCTGTGTGGGGCGGGTCCCCGGCGTCTGTAGTCGTGGGTTAGATTTTGGTGTTCAGTGTAGCCTCTCAGAGCTGTGTGGGGCGGGTCCCCAGTGTCTGTAGTCGTGGGTTAGTGTTTGGTGTTCAGTGTAGCCTCTCAGAGCTGTGTGGGGATGGTCCCCAGTGTCTGTAGTCGTGGGTTAGTGTTTGGTGTAGCCTCTCAGAGCTGTGTGGGGCGGGTCCCCGGCGTCTGTAGTCGTGGGTTAGTGTTTGGTGTTCAGTGTAGCCTCTCAGAGCTGTGTGGGGCAGGTCCCCGGCGTCTGTAGTCGTGGGTTAGTGTTTGGTGTAGCCTCTCAGAGCTGTGTGGGGCAGGTCCCCAGTGTCTGTAGTCGTGGGTTAGTGTTTGGTGTAGCCTCTCAGAGCTGTGTGGGGCGGGTCCCCGGCGTCTGTAGTCGTGGGTTAGTGTTTGGTGTTCAGTGTAGCCTCTCAGAGCTGTCTGGGGTGGGTCCCCGGCGTCTGTAGTCGTGGGTTAGTGTTTGGTGTTCGGTGTAGCCTCTCAGAGCTGTGTGGGGCAGGTCCCCAGCGTCTGTAGTCGTGGGTTAGTGTTTGGTGTTCAGTGTAGCCTCTCAGAGCTGTGTGGGGCGGGTCCCCAGTGTCTGTAGTCGTGGGTTAGTGTTTGGTGTTCGGTGTAGCCTCTCAGAGCTGTGTGGGGCAGGTCCCCAGCGTCTGTAGTCGTGGGTTACTGTTTGGTGTATCCTCTCAGAGCTGTGTGGGGCAGGTCCCCGGCGTCTGTAGTCGTGGGTTAGTGTTTGGTGTTCAGTGTAGCCTCTCAGAGCTGTGTGGGGCGGGTCCCAGTGTCTGTAGTCGTGGGTTAGTGTAGCCTCTCAGAGCTGTGTGGGGCAGGCCCCCAGCGTCTGTAGTCGTGGGTTACTGTTTGGTGTAGCCTCTCAGAGCTGTGTGGGGCGGGTCCCCGGCGTCTGTAGTCGTGGGTTAGATTTTGGTGTTCAGTGTAGCCTCTCAGAGCTGTGTGGGGCGGGTCCCCAGTGTCTGTAGTCGTGGGTTAGTGTTTGGTGTTCAGTGTAGCCTCTCAGAGATGTGGGGCAGGTCCCCAGTGTCTGTAGTCGTGGGTTAGTGTTTGGTGTAGCCTCTCAGAGCTGTGTGGGCAGGTCCCAGTGTCTGTAGTCGTGGGTTAGTGTTTGGTGTAGCCTCTCAGAGCTGTGTGGGGCGGGTCCCTGCATCTGTAGTCGTGGGTTAGTGTTTGGTGTTCAGTGTAGCCTCTCAGAGCTGTGTGGGGCAGGTCCCCGGCGTCTGTAGTCGTGGGTTAGTGTTTGGTGTAGCCTCTCAGAGCTGTGTGGGGCAGGTCCCCAGTGTCTGTAGTCGTGGGTTAGTGTTTGGTGTAGCCTCTCAGAGCTGTGTGGGGCGGGTCCCCGGCATCTGTAGTCGTGGGTTAGTGTTTGGTGTTCAGTGTAGCCTCTCAGAGCTGTGTGGGGCGGGTCCCAGTGTCTGTAGTCGTGGGTTAGTGTTTGTGTTCAGTGTAGCCTCAGAGAGCTGTGTGGGCTGGGTCCCCGGCGTCTGTAGTCGTGGGTTAGTGTTCAGTGTTCAGTGTAGTCTCTCAGAGCTGTGGGGCAGGTCCCCAGCGCCTGTAGTCGTGGGTTAGTGTTTGGTGTAGCCTCTCAGAGCTGTGGGGCGGGTCCCCGGCGTCTGTAGTCGTGGGTTAGTGTTTGGTGTTCGGTGTAGCCTCTCAGAGCTGTGTGGGGCAGGTCCCCAGCGTCTGTAGTCGTGGGTTACTGTTTGGTGTAGCCTCTCAGAGCTGTGTGGGGCAGGTCCCCGGCGTCTGTAGTCGTGGGTTAGTGTTTGGTGTTCAGTGTAGCCTCTCAGAGCTGTGTGGGGCGGGTCCCCAGTGTCTGTAGTCGTGGGTTAGTGTTTGGTGTTGGTGTAGCCTCTCAGAGCTGTGGGGCAGGTCCCCAGCGTCTGTAGTCGTGGGTTACTGTTTGGTGTAGCCTCTCAGAGCTGTGTGGGCGGGTCCCCGGCGTCTGTAGTCGTGGGTTAGATTTTGGTGTTCAGTGTAGCCTCTCAGAGCTGTGTGGGGCGGGTCCCCAGTGTCTGTAGTCGTGGGTTAGTGTTTGGTGTTCAGTGTAGCCTCTCAGAGCTGTGTGGGGATGGTCCCCAGTGTCTGTAGTCGTGGGTTAGTGTTTGGTGTAGCCTCTCAGAGCTGTGTGGGGCGGGTCCCCGGCGTCTGTAGTCGTGGGTTAGTGTTTGGTGTTCAGTGTAGCCTCTCAGAGCTGTGTGGGGGGTCCCCGGCGTCTGTAGTCGTGGGTTAGTGTTTGGTGTAGCCTTCAGAGCTGTGTGGGGCAGGTCCCCAGTGTCTGTAGTCGTGGGTTAGTGTTTGGTGTAGCCTCTCAGAGCTGTGTGGGCGGGTCCCCGGCGTCTGTAGTCGTGGGTTAGTGTTTGGTGTTCAGTGTAGCCTCTCAGAGCTGTCTGGGGTGGGTCCCCGCGTCTGTAGTCGTGGGTTAGTGTTTGGTGTTCGGTGTAGCCTCTCAGAGCTGTGTGGGGCAGGTCCCCAGCGTCTGTAGTCGTGGGTTACTGTTTGGTGTAGCCTCTCAGAGCTGTGTGGGGCGGGTCCCCGGCGTCTGTAGTCATGGGTTAGTTTTGGTGTTCAGTGTAGCCTCTCAGAGCTGTGTGGGGCGGGTCCCCAGTGTCTGTAGTCGTGGGTTAGTGTTTGGTGTTCAGTGTAGCCTCTCAGAGCTGTGTGGGGCAGGTCCCCGGCGTCTGTAGTCGTGGGTTAGTGTTTGGTGTAGCCTCTCAGAGCTGTGTGGGGCGGGTCCCCGGCGTCTGTAGTCGTGGGTTAGTGTTTGGTGTTCAGTGTAGCCTCTCAGAGCTGTGTGGGGCAGGTCCCCGGCGTCTGTAGTCGTGGGTTAGTGTTTGGTGTAGCCTCTCAGAGCTGTGTGGGGCAGGTCCCCAGTGTCTGTAGTCTAGTCAGAGCTGTGTCGGGTGGTAGTTAGTGTTTGGTGTTCAGTGTAGCCTCTCAGAGCTGTCTGGGGTGGGTCCCCAGCGTCTGTAGTCGTGGGTTAGTGTTTGGTGTTCGGTGTAGCCTCTCAGAGCTGTGTGGGGCAGGTCCCAGTGTCTGTAGTCGTGGGTTACTGTTTGGTGTAGCCTCTCAGAGCTGTGTGGGGCGGGTCCCCGGCGTCTGTAGTCGTGGGTTAGATTTTGGTGTTCAGTGTAGCCTCTCAGAGCTGTGTGGGGCGGGTCCCCAGTGTCTGTAGTCGTGGGTTAGTGTTTGGTGTTCAGTGTAGCCTCTCAGAGCTGTGTGGGGCAGGTCCCCGGCGTCTGTAGTCGTGGGTTAGTGTTTGGTGTAGCCTCTCAGAGCTGTGTGGGGCGGGTCCCCGGCGTCTGTAGTCGTGGGTTAGTGTTTGGTGTAGCCTCTCAGAGCTGTGTGGGGTGGGTCCCGGCGTCTGTAGTCGTGGGTTAGTGTTTGGTGTAGTTCAGAGCTGTGTGGGGCAGGTCCCCGGCATCTGTAGTCGTGGGTTAGTGTTCGGTGTAGCCTCTCAGAGCTGTGTGGGGCGGGTCCCCGGCGTCTGTAGTCGTGGGTTAGTGTTTGGTGTTCGGTGTAGCCTCTCAGAGCTGTGTGGGGCGGGTCCCCGGCGTCTGTAGTCGTGGGTTAGTGTTTGGTGGGTGTAGCCTCTCAGAGCTGTGTGGGCGGGTCCCCAGCGTCTGTAGTCGTGGGTTAGTGTTTGGTGTTCAGTGTAGCCTCTCAGAGCTGTGTGGGGTGGGTCCCCGGTGTCTGTAGTCGTGGGTTAGTGTTCAGTGTTCAGTGTAGTCTCTCAGAGCTGTGTGGGCAGGTCCCCAGCGCCTGTAGTCGTGGATAAGTGTTTGGTGTAGCCTCTCAGAGCTGTGTGGGCGGGTCCCCGGCGTCTGTAGTCGTAGGGTTAGTGTTCAGTGTAGCCTCTCAGAGCTGTGTGGGGCGGGTCCCCGGCGTCTGTAGTCGTGGGTTAGTGTTTGGTGTTCGGTGTAGCCTCTCAGAGCTGTGTGGGGCAGGTCCCCAGTGTCTGTAGTCGTGGGTTACTGTTTGGTGTAGCCTCTCAGAGCTGTGTGGGGCGGGTCCCCGGCGTCTGTAGTCGTGGGTTAGTGTTTGGTGTTCAGTGTAGCCTCTCAGAGCTGTGTGGGGCGGGTCCCAGTGTCTGTAGTCGTGGGTTAGTGTTCGGTGTTCGGTGTAGCCTCTCAGAGCTGTGTGGGGCAGGGCCCCAGCGTCTGTAGTCATGGGTTACTGTTTGGTGTAGCCTCTCAGAGCTGTGTGGGGCGGGTCCCGGCGTCTGTAGTCGTGGGTTAGTGTTTGGTGTTCAGTGTAGCCTCTCAGAGCTGTGTGGGGCAGGTCCCGGCGTCTGTAGTCGTGGGTTAGTGTTTGGTGTAGCCTTCAGAGCTGTGTGGGGCAGGTCCCCAGTGTCTGTAGTCGTGGGTTAGTGTTTGGTGTAGCCTCTCAGAGCTGTGTGGGCGGGTCCCCGGCGTCTGTAGTCGTGGGTTAGTGTTTGGTGTTCAGTGTAGCCTCTCAGAGCTGTGTGGGGTGGGTCCCCGCGTCTGTAGTCGTGGGTTAGTGTTCAGTGTTCAGTGTAGCTCTCAGAGCTGTGTGGGGCAGGTCCCCGGCGTCTGTAGTCGTGGGTTAGTGTTTGGTGTTCAGTGTAGCCTCTCAGAGCTGTGTGGGGTGGGTCCCCGGCGTCTGTAGTCGTGGGTTAGTGTTTGGTGTTCAGTGTAGCCTCTCAGAGCTGTGGGGCGGGTCCCCGGCGTCTGTAGTCGTGGGTTAGTGTTTGGTGTAGCCTCTCAGAGCTGTGTGGGGCAGGTCCCCGGTGTCTGTAGTCAGTTAGTGTTTGTGTAGCCTCTCAGAGCTGTGTGGGGCGGGTCCCCGGCGTCTGTAGTCGTGGGTTAGTGTTTGGTGTTCAGTGTAGCCTCTCAGAGCTGTGTGGGGTGGGTCCCCGGCGTCTGTAGTCGTGGGTTAGTGTTCAGTGTTCAGTGTAGTCTCTCAGAGCTGTGTGGGGAGGGTCCCCAGTGTCTGTAGTCGTGGGTTAGTGTTCGGTGTAGCCTCTCAGAGCTGTGTGGGGCAGGTCCCCGGCGTCTGTAGTCGTGGGTTAGTGTTTGGTGTTCAGTGTAGTCTCTCAGAGCTGTGTGGGGCGGGTCCCCGGCGTCTGTAGTCGTGGGTTAGTGTTTGGTGTTCAGTGTAGCCTCTCAGAGCTGTGTGGGGCGGGTCCCCGGCGTCTGTAGTCGTGGGTTAGTGTTTGGTGTAGCCTCTCAGAGCTGTGTGGGGCAGGTCCCCAGTGTCTGTAGTCGTGGGTTAGTGTTTGGTGTAGCCTCTCAGAGCTGTGTGGGGCGGGTCCCCGGCGTCTGTAGTCGTGGGTTAGTGTTTGGTGTAGCCTCTCAGAGCTGTGTGGGGCAGGTCCCCGGTGTCTGTAGTCGTGGGTTAGTGTTTGGTGTAGCCTCTCAGAGCTGTGTGGGGCGGGTCCCCGGCGTCTGTAGTCGTGGGTTAGTGTTTGGTGTTCAGTGTAGCCTCTCAGAGCTGTGTGGGGTGGGTCCCCGGCGTCTGTAGTCGTGGGTTAGTGTTCAGTGTTCAGTGTAGTCTCTCAGAGCTGTGTGGGGCGGGTCCCCAGTGTCTGTAGTCGTGGGTTAGTGTTCGGTGTAGCCTCTCAGAGCTGTGTGGGGTGGGTCCCCGGCGTCTGTAGTCGTGGGTTAGTGTTCAGTGTTCAGTGTAGTCTCTCAGAGCTGTGTGGGGCGGGTCCCCAGCGCCTGTAGTCGTGGGTTAGTGTTTGGTGTTCAGTGTAGTCTCTCAGAGCTGTGTGGGGCGGGTCCCCAGCGCCTGTAGTCGTGGGTTAGTGTTCAGTGTTCAGTGTAGTCTCTCAGAGCTGTGTGGGGCGGGTCCCCGGCGTCTGTAGTCGTGGGTTAGTGTTCAGTGTTCAGTGTAGTCTCTCAGAGCTGTGTGGGGCGGGTCCCCGGCGTCTGTAGTCGTGGGTTAGTGTTCAGTGTTCAGTGTAGTCTCTCAGAGCTGTGTGGGGTGGGTCCCCGGCGTCTGTAGTCGTGGGTTAGTGTTTGGTGTTCAGTGTAGCCTCTCAGAGCTGTGTGGGGCGGGTCCCCAGCGCCTGTAGTCGTGGGTTAGTGTTTGGTGTTCAGTGTAGTCTCTCAGAGCTGTGTGGGGTGGGTCCCCGGCGTCTGTAGTCGTGGGTTAGTGTTTGGTGTTCAGTGTAGCCTCTCAGAGCTGTGTGGGGCGGGTCCCCAGCGCCTGTAGTCGTGGGGGATACTAAACACACAGTTACAACATGGCCAGCAATTAGAGTCACACTCACACGCAGGAAATAAGGACTTTCCTTTAGTAGTTCTAGAGAGCTGTTTGAGATGAGCTCTAACTCTGTCTGAGATGAGCTCTAACTCTGTCTGAGATGAGCTCTAACTCTGAGATGAGCTCTAACTCTGTCTGAGATGAGCTCTAACTCTGTCTGAGATGAGCTCTAACTCTGAGCTCTAACTCTGAGCTCTAACTCTGAGCTCTAACTCTGAGCTCTAACTCTGTCTGAGATGAGCTCTAACTCTATCTGAGATGAGCTCCAACTCTATCTGAGATGAGCTCCAACTCTGTCTGAGATGAGCTCTAACTCTGAGATGTGTTCTAACTCTGTCTGAGGTGAGCTCTAACTCTGTCTGAGATGAGCTCTAACTCTGTCAGAGATGAGCTCTAACTCTGTCTGAGATGAGCTCTAACTCTGTCTGAGATGACCTCTAACTCTGTCTGAGATGACCTCTAACTCTGTCTGAGATGAGCTCTAACTCTGTCTGAGATGAGCTCTAACTCTGTCTGAGATGAGCTCTAACTCTGTCTGAGATGAGCTCTAACTCTGAGATGAGCTCTAACTCTGTCTGAGATGAGCTCTAACTCTGTCTGAGATGAGCTCTAACTCTGTCTGAGATGAGCTCTAACTCTGAGATGAGCTCTAACTCTGAGATGAGCTCTAACTCTGTCTGAGATGAGCTCTAACTCTGAGATGAGCTCTAAGTCTGTCTGAGATGAGCTCTAACTCTGTCTGAGATGAGCTCTAACTCTGTCTGAGATGAGCTCTAACTCTGTCTGAGATGAGCTCTAACTCTGTCTGAGATGAGCTCTTTGAACCCTGTATGGTTCAACTTAGCGTAGAGGCATGTAGGTGGTTCTACACCAGTCAACATAGCAGTGTCTACGACGATGTCTACAGAGGGGAATGTAGAGATGTGTAGGTGGTCTCAGACTCACACCAGATGGCCGGATGGACAGCTGTGGTTTGTGGTTTTCTTTCCTGTTTCATCAATGGGTTTGATGAATATTTGCAACACTGTGGTTACTGTGGACATTAGAGCCTTGTGTAACACTGTGGTGAATGTGAACATCAGAGACCTTTGTTGTTGAAGTGCAAGCCAGACAGACAGACAAGCAGACAGGCAGGCAGACAGACATATTGTTCAGTAAAGCACGCTCATGTGATGAGTAACCTAGCCTGAAATCTGAAGATTTGCCTTAGCTTCCTGAGTTAAAGTCTAGGTTTCAGAAACACTGGGCTAACACACTGTCACAGTAGAACAGCTCTGTGTGCCAGGTTGGTCCTCAGAGGCTTGGAGGACTGTTGAGTTAGATTGTGTTCTGTTAGACATATTGCCTCTCATTGACCTTACTATCTAGTTCAGAGGAGAGAATGTCACGGTTCTGTTCCAGAGTGGGATGGGAACTCTCTCTAGTTCAGAGGAGAGAATGTCACGGTTCTGTTCCGGAGTGGGATGGGAACTCTCTCTAGTTCAGAGGAGAGAATGTCACGGTTCTGTTCCGGAGTGGGATGGGAACTCTCTCTAGTTCAGAGGAGAGAATGTCACGGTTCTGTTCCGGAGTGGGATGGGAACTGTTCCGGAGTGGGATCTCTAGTTCAGAGGAGAGAATGTCACGGTTCTGTTCCGGAGATGGGATCAGAGGGGAATGTCACGGTTCTGTTCCGAGTGGGATCTCTAGTTCAGAGGAGAGAATGTCACGGTTCTGTTCCGGAGTGGGATGGGAACTCGCTCTAGTTCAGAGGAGAGAATGTCACGGTTCTGTTCCGGAGTGGGATGGGAACTCTCTCTAGTTCAGAGGAGAGAATGTCACGGTTCTGTTCCGGAGTGGGATGGGAACTCTCTCTAGTTCAGAGGAGAGAATGTCACGGTTCTGTTCCGGAGTGGGATGGGAACTCGCTCTAGTTCAGAGGAGAGAATGTCACGGTTCTGTTCCGGAGTGGGATGGGAACTCTCTCTAGTTCAGAGGAGAGAATGTCACGGTTCTGTTCCGGAGTGGGATGGGAACTCGCTCTAGTTCAGAGGAGAGAATGTCACGGTTCTGTTCTAGTTCAGAGGAGAGAATGAGTCCGGAGGGATGGGAACTCTCTCTAGTTCAGAGGAGAGAATGTCACGGTTCTGTTCCGGAGTGGGATGGGAACTCGCTCTAGTTCAGAGGAGAGAATGTCACGGTTCTGTTCTGGAGTGGGAACTCTCTCTCTCTGTTTTCCAGAATGTTTGTGTGCTGGTATAGTACATGACCTATTAACAGTCATGGTGTGAATAAATTTGATTCAAAACTTCACGAGTATGTTTAAGATCTTTATTTAAACAGATTGGATACATTCAATTGCAATCTTAATTATTTCATCAAATATATCTGGTAAAAGAAAATATAACATTTACAAATGTAATAAAGAATATTTTGGTTTCCTTAATTCACACCAAAGTTTAACCATAAAGACATTTCTGTAACAAAAATATTTGGTAAAAGCTAATTGAAAACCAAAAACGCATAGCAACATTACATTTACATTTCATTTAAGTCATTTAGCAGACGCTCTTATCCAGAGCGACTTACAAATTGGTGCTTTCACCTTATGACATCCAGTGGAACAGCCACTTTACAATAGTGCATCTAAGTCTTTTAAGGGGGGGGGGGGGGGGGGGGGGTGAGAAGGATGACTTTATCCTATCCTAGGTATTCCTTAACGAGGTGGGGTTTCAGGTGTCTCCAGAAGGTGACAGAAGAAAAGGCTTCAAAGTCCAGCTTTGTAAAGGGGCACCATTAAACACACAGCATTGGCACAGAAAATGTATTACAGTAAAAGGCTCATTTATATTTCTGACAGCAGAGGACGCGCATTAAGTATCACTATAAAATGAATGAGGACCAATGGAGGGTTTCATTTAACCATAAAACAAATACAACAGCGCCCCCTTCAGGTGAGAATGTCGGTCATGGGGACGTCATGAGCTCTCAAAGAGGAATACTTCACTGGAGGGGGAGGAGGCTTGAAGGGGGGAGGGAGGTCCATCCTGGAGAGAGAGAGAGAGGGGGAGGGAGAGAGTGGAGGGGGAAGAAGGGGAAGGGTGAGGGGGAGAGAGGGGAGGCGATGGGGAGGGGGAGAGAGGGGAGCGGAGGGGAGGAGGAGAGAGGGAGGGAGGGAGAGAGGGAGGGGGGGAGAGCAGAGAAGGATAGAGCGGGAGAGAGTGGGGAGGGAGGAGGAGAGAGGGAGGGAGGGGAGAGGGGGAGAGGGGGGGGGGAGAGAGGGAGGGAGGGGAGAGAGGGAGGGAGGGGAGATAGGGGAGAGGGGGAGAGGGGGGAGAGAGGGAGGGAGGGAGGAGGAGAGAGGGAGGGAGGGGGGAGAGAGGGGAGAGGGGAGAGGGGGGAGAGAGAGCAGAGAAGGATAGAGCGGGAGAGAGTGGGGAGGGGGAGGAGAGGGGAGGGAGGAGGAGAGGGAGGGAGGGGGGGAGGGCAGAGAGGGAGGGAGGGGAGAGGGGGAGAGGGGGAGAGAGAGCAGAGAAGGATAGAGAGGGAGAGAGGGAGGGAGAGGGAGAGAGGGAGGGGGAGGGAGGAGAGAGGGAGGGAGGGGAGAGAGGGAGGGGGAGGGGAGAGGGGGAGAGATAGCAGAGAAGGATAGAGAGGGAGAGAGTGGGGAGGGAGGAGGAGAGAGAGGGAGGGAGGGGAGAGAGGGAGGGAGGGGAGAGGGGGAGAGATAGCAGAGAAGGATAGAGAGGGAGAGAGTGGGGAGGGAGGAGAGAGAGAGGGAGGGAGGGGAGAGAGGGGGGAGAGGGGGAGAGGGGGGAGAGAGAGCAGAGAAGGATAGAGTGGGAGAGAGTGGGGAGGGAGGAGGAGAGAGGGAGGGAGGGGAGAGAGGGGGGGAGGGGAGAGAGGGAGGGGAGGGATGAGGAGAGAGGGAGTGAGAGGGGGAAGAGGGGAGGGAGGAGGAGAGAGGGAGGGAGGGAAGAGAGGGAGGGAGAGGAGAGAGGGGAGGGAGGAGGAGAGAGGGAGGGGAGGGATGAGGAGAGAGGGAGAGAGGGAGAGAGGGGAGGGAGGAGGAGAGAGGGGAGGGAGGAGGAGAGAGAAAGAGGCAGATTGAAAGGCAGGTAGAAAAGAGAGATTAATTGATGTGAACAAATAAAAATAAATGGAGCAGCAGAGCCAGGACAGGAAACACACTCACCTCTTCTGGATAATATACCGTCTGTAGAGGAACCCTACCACGAGCAGCAGAGCCAGGATAGGAAACACACTCACCTCTTCTGGATAATATACCGTCTGTAGAGGAACCCTACCACGAGCAGCAGAGCCAGGACAGGAAACACACTCACCTCTTCTGGATAATATACCGTCTGTAGAGGAACCCTACCACGAGCAGCAGAGCCAGGACAGGAAACACACTCACCTCTTCTGGATAATATACCGTCTGTAGAGGAACCCTACCACGAGCAGCAGAGCCAGGACAGGAAACACACTCACCTCTTCTGGATAATATACCGTCTGTAGAGGAACCCTACCACGAGCAGCAGAGCCAGGACAGGAAACACACTCACCTCTTCTGGATAATATACCGTCTGTAGAGGAACCCTACCACGAGCAGCAGAGCCAGGACAGGAAACACACTCACCTCTTCTGGATAATATACCGTCTGTAGAGGAACCCTACCACGAGCAGCAGAGCCAGGACAGGAAACACACTCACCTCTTCTGGATAATATACCGTCTGTAGAGGAACCCTACCACGAGCAGCAGAGCCAGGACAGGAAACACACTCACCTCTTCTGGATAATATACCGTCTGTAGAGGAACCCTACCACGAGCAGCAGAGCCAGGACAGGAAACACACTCACCTCTTCTGGATAATATACCGTCTGTAGAGGAACCCTACCACGAGCAGCAGAGCCAGGACAGGAAACACACTCACCTCTTCTGGATAATATACCGTCTGTAGAGGAACCCTACCACGAGCAGCAGAGCCAGGACAGGAAACACACTCACCTCTTCTGGATAATATACCGTCTGTAGAGGAACCCTACCACGAGCAGCAGAGCCAGGACAGGAAACACACTCACCTCTTCTGGATAATATACCGTCTGTAGAGGAACCCTACCACGAGCAGCAGAGCCAGGACAGGAAACACACTCACCTCTTCTGGATAATATACCGTCTGTAGAGGAACCCTACCACGAGCAGCAGAGCCAGGACAGGAAACACACTCACCTCTTCTGGATAATATACCGTCTGTAGAGGAACCCTACCACGAGCAGCAGAGTCAGGACAGGAAACACACTCACCTCTTCTGGATAATATACCGTCTGTAGAGGAACCCTACCACGAGCAGCAGAGTCAGGACAGGAAACACACTCACCTCTTCTGGATAATATACCGTCTGTAGAGGAACCCTACCACGAGCAGCAGAGTCAGGACAGGAAACACACTCACCTCTTCTGGATAATATACCGTCTGTAGAGGAACCCTACCACGAGCAGCAGAGCCAGGACAGGAAACACACTCACCTCTTCTGGATAATATACCGTCTGTAGAGGAACCCTACCACGAGCAGCAGAGCCAGGACAGGAAACACACTCACCTCTTCTGGATAATATACCGTCTGTAGAGGAACCCTACCACGAGCAGCAGAGCCAGGACAGGAAGCAGCACCCACCTCTTCTGGATAATATACCGTCTGTAGAGGAACCCTACCACGAGCAGCAGAGCCAGGACAGGAAGCAGCACCCACCTCTTCTGGATAATATACCGTCTGTAGAGGAACCCTACCACGAGCAGCAGAGCCAGGACAGGAAACACACTCACCTCTTCTGGGTAATATACCGTCTGTAGAGGAACCCTACCACGAGCAGCAGAGCCAGGACAGGAAGCAGCACCCACACCACCACGTACCTCTGACTGGGACCTGACAGGAATAATCATCGGTATGTAAATCATGATATATTCAGGTTTTCTGTTTAAAAGTGGTCTACCAAATAGAACGACAAGAAGCCAATACAAAAACCAACCATCTCTGGCTGTGGTCCTACCTGTCTCCCCATGGGAGGGAGTGGAGGTGGAGGTGGTGGAGGTCCCCAGGGTGTGGTCTTCCTTCTCCCCAGCCAGGGTGCTCTTCTCTGGGGTTAGCGTAGTGGACACTGGGCCTCCCTGACCAAAGCTGGAGGTCTCTGCTTCAGACTCGTTCCTCTGCCCACCATCGGATCGGACGCTCCATGGAGTGGGCTGATTTGATTGGACCTTGGGTGGATAGGTGGATCCTGATTGGGCCGTGGATGGGACTCTGATTGGACTGTCCGTGGAGCTGTTGACCTCTGACCCCTTTGGTCCCGCCTCTGTGTTGACTGATCGGTGTGTATTGGAGTTGATTAGCTGGGTGACAGAGGTAGTCATAGTGATACTGGTGTTGTGTGTAGCTGTGGGGGTTGTCATCTCTCCTGGCCCTGTTAGGTCGCTTGTTACGTTGTTGCCGGTAACTGTAGGTTCAGTTACGTTGTTGCCGGTAACCGTAGGTTCAGTTACGTTGTTGCCGGTAACTGTAGGTTCAGTTACGTTGTTGCCGGTAACTGTAGGTTCAGTTACGTTGTTGCCGGTAACCGTAGGTTCAGTTACGTTGTTGCCGGTAACCGTAGGTTCAGTTACGTTGTTGCCGGTAACCGTAGGTTCAGTTACGTTGTTGCCTGGGGTCAAAGTGACAGCAGGACCTGTTATGTAGGAAAGTAATGAGAGACAGAGAGAGAATCATCACTAATATCATAATGTCCCTCTAACTCTTCAACAACTACACATCCCAGGGTGCATTTGTGTCCGGAATGCCCCTTCAGGAAGCAGTAATTGAACAGTTCTCCAACAGGTCCAGCAGAGGGCAGTCTATACCCTTCCTAGGGCTACAGTGATTAACATCTCACTCTCTTTTCGAACCTGTAGAAGAGATGATCACTAGGCCTCAACGTTACGAACACATAGAAATATATTACATAGAACGCACATTCCTCTCTGACATGGAATAATATAATAATAACAACAACATAATGTCTTTTAGCAAAAAATGCTTTTATCCAAAGCAACTTATGGCTGTGAGAATATACCGTTATGTTGTATTGGTGGCCCCAGCAGAAACTCACTATCCTGGTGCTGAAATGCACAATATTCTACCAACTGAGAAACATAGAGTGGTCAGCTCTATCACTGCATGAACACAGTAGCCGTGATTCAGGGCATGCAGATAGAAATGTATAATATAGAACATAACTCTCTGACACTTCAGCTCTATTCATGACATTTCTATCTGCAATATTCAGTAGTAGTACATTGCAGAAGGTGAGTACGTGCTGTACTGTAGCTGCGGTGTCGGTGTATGGGCATTCAGGTAGAAATGTATAATATAGAACAGACGTAAATCACTGACTGAAAGGTGTCAGATCTATTCATGGCTGTTCTATCTGCAACTTTCAGCTGCTGAAGGCGACCGTGTTGTAGCTTCTGTTGCTGTCGGCTGCTGGAGAGCAGGAAGCAGGAAGTGTGAAACTGTGTCCCAAATAGCACACTATTCCTTATATAGTGCACTACTTTAGACCAGAGCCCTATGGCACCCTATTCCTTATATAGTGCACTACTTTAGACCAGAACACTATGGCACTACAAAAGTAGTGCACTATATAGGGAAAGGGCTCCATTTGGGACACAAACATGTGGTCCACATGTCGACGTCTGTTTATCTGAATGTGAAGTGATTTCAGTGTGTCAGTGATGACTCAACTAAACCACATTCATCAACACACACCACACAGGATGGAGACAGAGAGACAGAGAGACGTGCAGATGTACATGTTTTCAGACAGTGAGATGGAGAGAGAGAGAGAGAGACAGAGAGAGAGAGAGAGAGAGAGACAGAGAGAGAGAGAGAGACAGAGAGAGAGAGAGAGAGAGAGAGAGAGACAGAGAGAGAGAGAGAGAGAGAGAGAGAGAGAGAGACAGAGAGAGAGAGAGAGACGTGCAGATGTACATGTTTTCAGACAGTGAGATGGAGAGAGAGAGAGAGAGAGAGAGAGAGGGAGAGAGAGAGAGAGAGAGAGACAGAGAGAGAGACAGAGAGAGAGAGAGAGAGACAGAGAGAGACAGAGAGAGAGATGCAGAGAGAGAGAGACAGTGAGAGACAGATATATACAGACAGAGAGAGCAGAGAGAGATGAGACAGAGAGAGAGAGAGAGAGGTACAGACAGATGTACATGTTTTCAGACAGTGAGATGCAGACAGTGAGATGCAGACAGTGAGATGCAGACAGATATATACAGACAGAGAGATGCAGACAGTGAGATGCAGACAGTGAGATGCAGACAGATATATACAGACAGTGATGCAGATAGAGATGCAGACAGTGGGATGCAGACATAGAGATGCAGACAGTGAGATGCAGACAGAGTGATGCAGACAGAGAGATGCAGACAGTGAGATGCAGACAGTGAGATGCAGACAGAGAGATGCAGACAGTGAGATGCAGACAGTGAGATGCAGACAGAGAGATGCAGACACTGAGATGCAGACAGTTAGATGCAGACAGTGAGATGCAGACAGAGAGATGCAGACAGTTAGATGCAGACAGTGAGATGCAGACAGAGAGAGACAGAGAGATGCAGACAGAGAGATGCAGACAGTGAGATGCAGACAGTGAGATGCAGACAGAGAGAGACAGAGAGATGCAGACAGTGAGATGCAGACAGAGAGAGACAGTGAGATGCAGACAGTGCAATGCAGACAGTGAGATGCAGACAGAGAGATGCAGACAGTTAGATGCAGACAGTGAGATGCATACAGTGTGATGCAGACAGAGAGATGCAGACACTGATATGCACACAGTTAGATGCAGACAGTGAGATGCAGACAGAGAGAGACAGAGAGATGCAGACAGTGAGATACAGACAGAGAGTAAGACAGAGTAGATGCAGACAGTGCAGACAGATGATGCAGAGAGAGAGACAGACAGTGAGATGCAGACATGCATGCAGACACAGTGAGATGCAGACAGATAGATGCAGACAGAGATGCAGACAGATGCAGTTAGAGATATATACAGACAGTGAGATGCAGACAGAGATGCAGACAGTGAGATGCAGATAGAGACAGACAGAGAGATGCAGACAGAGATGCAGACAGATAGATGCAGACAGAGAGATGCAGACAGATTGAGATGCAGTCAGATAGATGCAGACAGAGAGAGACAGAGAGATGCAGACCGATAGGAGAGATATATGCAGACAGTTAGATGCAGACAGTGAGATGCAGACAGAGAGATGCAGACAGTGAGATGCAGACAGAGAGAGACAGAGAGATGCAGACAGAGAGATGCATACAGTGAGATGCAGACAGAGAGAGATGCAGACAGAGATGCAGACAGATGAGATGCAGACAGAGAGATGCAGACAGAGAGATGCAGACAGTTAGATGCAGACAGTAAGATGCAGACAGAGAGAGACAGTGAGATGCAGACAGAGTGATGCAGAGAGAGATGCAGACAGTTAGATGCAGCCAGTAAGATGCAGACAGACAGAGATGCAGACAGAGAGATGCAGTCAGATAGATGCAGACAGTTAGAGACAGAGAGATGCAGACAGATAGATGCAGACATATATATGCAGACAGATATATACAGACATTGAGATGCAGACAGTGAGATGCAGACAGATAAATGCAGACAGAGAGATGCAGATAGAGATGCAGACAGAGAGATGCAGACAGTGAGATGCAGACAGATATATACAGACAGTGAGATGCAGACAGAGAGGTGCAGACAGAGAGATGCAGACCGATAGGTGCAGACCGATATATGCAGACACTGAGATGCAGACAGTTAGATGCAGACAGTGAGATGCAGACAGTAAGATGCAGCCGGTGCATACAGTAGGATGCAGACAGATAGATGCAGACAGAGAGATGCAGACAGAGAGATGCAGACAGATAGATGCAGACAGAGAGATGCAGACAGATAGATGCAGACAGATATATGCAGACAGATATATACAGACATTGAGATGCAGACAGAGTGATGCAGAGAGAGATGCAGACAGAGTGATGCAGACAGATCTATACAGACAGTGAGATGCAGACAGAGAGAGACAGAGAGATGCAGACAGTGAGATGCAGAGAGCTGCAGACAGTGAGATGCAGACAGATATATACAGACAGTGAGATGCAGACAGAGAGGTGCAGACAGAGAGATGCAGACCGATAGATGCAGATATATACAGACAGTGAGACAGACAGAGATGCAGACAGATGAGATGCAGACAGACACTGAGATGCAGACAGTTAGATGCAGACAGTGAGATGCAGACAGAGAGATGCAGACAGTGAGATGAGAGACAGAGAGATGCAGACAGAGAGATGCATACAGTGAGATGCAGACAGAGAGAGGCAGTGAGATGCAGACAGTGAAATGCAGACAGTGAGATGCAGACAGATAGATGCAGACAGAGAGATGCAGAGAGAGATGCAGACAGTTAGATGCAGCCAGTAAGATGCAGCCGGTGCATACAGTAGGATGCAGACAGATAGATGCAGACAGAGAGATGCAGACAGTGAGATGCAGACAGAGAGAGGCAGTGAGATGCAGACAGTGCAATGCAGACAGTGAGATGCAGCCACTGAGAGACAGAGGAATACAGACAGTGAGATGCAGACAGTGAGATGCAGACAGAGAGATGCAGACAGAGAGATGCAGACAGAGAGATGCAGACAGTAAGATGCAGACAGTAAGATGCAGACAGTAAGATGCAGACAGTGAGATGCAGACAGAGAGATGCAGACAGAGAGATGCAGACAGAGAGATGCAGAGAGAGACAGAGAGAGATGCAGACAGTGCAGATGCAGACAGAGAATACAGACAGTGAGATGGAGACAGAGAGATGCAGACAGAGAGATGCAGACAGAGAGATGCAGACAGTGAGATGCAGACAGAGAGAGACAGTGAGATGCAGACAGTGAGATGCAGCCAGTGAGATGCAGACAGAGAGAGACAGTGAGATGCAGACAGTGAGATGCAGCCAGTGAGAGACAGAGGAATACAGACAGTGAGATGCAGACAGTGAGATGCAGACAGTGAGATGCAGACAATGAGATGCAGACAGTAAGATGCAGACAGAAATATGCAGACAGAGAGATGCAGACAGTTAGATGCAGACAGTGAGATGCAGACAGAGAGAGACAGACAGTGACATGCAGACAGTGAGAGACAGTGAGATGCAGACAGTGAGATGCAGACAGAGAGATGCAGACAGTGAGATGCAGCCAGTGAGATGCAGACAGTGAGATGCAGACAGTGAGATGCAGACAGAGATATGCAGACAGTGAGATGCAGACAGTGAGATGCAGACAATGAGATGCAGACAGTGAGAGACAGAGGAATACAGACAGTGAGATGCAGACAGTGAGATGCAGACAGTGAGATGCAGACAGTGAGATGCAGACAGTGAGATGCAGACAGTGAGATGCAGACAGTGAGATGCAGACAGTGAGATACAGACATATATATGCAGACAGTGAGATACCCTCTCCCTATCTCCAGACAGTGAGATCTGACAGTGAGATGAACAAGTGAGATGCAGACAGATTTTATATGCAGACTTTAACATGCCAGAAGATTTAAACAGTAGATGCAGACTTTGAGATACAGACAGATATATACAGACAGTGAGATGCTGTTTCTGAGATGCAGACAGAGAGATGCAGACAGTGAGAGATCTCTGTTCCTGAGATGCAGACCCTGAGATCTCTGACCTGAGAGTGCAGATCTAGAGTTTCTGAGAGTGCAGACAGATATCTCAGACAGTGAGATGCAGACAGTGAGATGCAGACAGTGAGATGCAGATATAGAGATGCAGACAGTGAGATGCAGATATAGAGATGCAGACAGAGAGATGCAGACAGTGAGATGCAGACAGAGAGATGCAGACAGTGAGATGCAGATATAGAGATGCAGACAGTGAGATGCAGATATAGAGATGCAGACAGAGAGATGCAGACAGTAAGAGGCAGACAGTGAGATGCCAACAGAGAGATGCAGACAGTAAGAGGCAGACAGTGAGATGCAGACAGTGAGATGCAGACAGTGAGATGCAGACAGAGAGATGCAGACAGGTGGCTGTAAAAATTCCCTTCGGTGAGTCTCAATAATGCAAGGAGCGTCCTCTCCTTGCCTCCTCTCCCTGTCTCCTTTCCTTCATCTGCACAGACCCAGAACAACTATAGATAAAATATATTTTATATTTTTCCATCGCCTTAACATGCCAGAACACTTTAAACTCTAGTTTCCTCTATCTTTGGTCAATGTTCCTGAGAGTCTCTGTTTCTGAGAGTCTCTGTTTCTGAGAGTCTCTGTTCCTGAGAGTCTCTGTTCCTGAGAGTCTCTGTTCCTCCACAATTCAGAGGTTAAATTCCTGCTTTTCGCAGATGACCTGTGCCTGCTGTCACCCACAGGCCCTGGCAGTAAACCCCCACAGCACATGGCCTACAGCAGAGCCTGGACCTGCTAGAGCAGTACTGCCAGACCTGGACCCTGGCCTACAGCAGAGCCTGGACCTGCTAGAGCAGTACTGCCAGACCTGGGCCCTGGCAGTAAACCCCAAAAAGACTAAAATAATGATTTTCCAGAGAAGATCCAGATCTCAGGGAATTAATGCAAACCTGGGCCCTGGCAATAAACCCCACAAAATACAGCAGATACTGAACACACTACAATTACTGAGGTTTAAATATATAAGTACTGCAGACTACTACTGAGGTTTAAATATAGGTACTGTACACACTAAATTACTGAGGTTTAAATAAATAAGACTAAACACTAATGATTTTGAGGTTTAAATCCAGATCTCAATTACTGAGGTTTAAATATATAGAGTACTGTACACACTACAATTACTGAGGTTTAAATATATAGAGTACTGCACACACTACAATTACTGAGGTTTAAATATATAGAGTACTGTACACACTACAATTACTGAGGTTTAAATATATAGAGTACTGTACACACTACAATTACTGAGGTTTAAATATATAGAGTACTGAACACACTACAATTACTGAGGTTTAAATATATAGAGTACTGTACACACTACAATTACTGAGGTTTAAATATATAGAGTACTGTACACACTACAATTACTGAGGTTTAAATATATAGAGTACTGTACACACACTACAATTACTGAGGTTTAAATATATAGACACACTACAATTACTGTACACACTACAATTACTGAGGTTTAAATATATAGAGTACTGTACACACTACAATTACTGAGGTTTACAATTACTGAGGTTTAAATATATAGAGTACTGTACACACTACAATTACTGAGGTTTAAATATATAGACTGCACACTACAATTACTGAGGTTTAAATATATAGAGTACTGCACACACTACAATTACTGAGGTTTAAATATATAGAGTACTGCACACACTACAATTACTGAGGTTTAAATATATAGAGTACTGCACACACTACAATTACTGAGGTTTAAATATATAGAGTACTGAACACACTACAATTACTGAGGTTTAAATATATAGAGTACTGTACACACTACAATTACTGAGGTTTAATTATGAGGTTTAAATATATAGAGTACTGTACACACTACAATTACTGAGGTTTAAATATATAGAGTAACACCAATTAATGAGGCAGTGTACTGAGGTTTAAATATAGAGTACTGTACACACTACAATTACTGAGGCATTCTACACCTGAGGTTTAAATATTAAGAACTCATTCAAATTGAAATACCTATTATAATTTATCTAAAACTAATTGAATGTGTCATTGAACCAATTGCACTTTATGGCAGCGAGGTGTGGGGTCCCCTTGCAAATCAACATTTCACCAAATGGGACAAACACCCCATGTAAACCCTGCATGCAGAGTTCTGTAAGATTCTCCTACATGTCCAGAGGAAAACTACAAACCCTGCATGCAGAGTTCTGTAAGATTCTCCTACATGTCCAGAGGAAAACTACAAACCCTGCATGCAGAGTTCTGTAAGATTCTCCTACATGTCCAGAGGAAAACTACAAACCCTGCATGCAGAGTTCTGTAAGATTCTCCTACATGTCCAGAGGAAAACTACAAACCCTGCATGCAGAGTTCTGTAAGATTCTCCTACATGTCCAGAGGAAAACTACAAACCCTGCATGCAGAGTTCTGTAAGATTCTCCTACATGTCCAGAGGAAAACTACAAACCCTGCATGCAGAGTTCTGTAAGATTCTCCTACATGTCCAGAGGAAAACTACAAACCCTGCATGCAGAGTTCTGTAAGATTCTCCTACATGTCCAGAGGAAAACTACAAACCCTGCATGCAGAGTTCTGTAAGATTCTCCTACATGTCCAGAGGAAAACTACAAACCCTGCATTCAGAGTTCTAAAATACAGATTCTCCTACATGTCCAGAGGAAAACTACAAACCCTGCATGCAGAGTCCAGAGAAAACTACAAACCCTGCATTCAGAGTTCTCCTACATGTCCAGAGGAAAACTACAAACCCTGCATTCAGAGTTCTGTAAGATTCTAACATGTCCAGAGGAAAACTACAAACCCTGCATTCAGAGTTCTGTAAGTTCACTACAAACCCTGCATTCTAAGATTCTACATGTCCAGAGGAAAACTACAAACCCTGCATGCAGAGTTCAAAGATTCTCCTACATGTCCAGAGGAAAACTACAAACCCTGCATGCAGAGTTCTGTAAGATTCTCCTACATGTCCAGAGGAAAACTACCCTGCATTCAGAGTTCTGTAAGATTCTCCTACATGTCCAGAGGAAAACTACAAACCCTGCCAGAGTTCTGTAAGATTCTCCTGAAAACTACAAACCCTGCATTCAGACTAGATTCTCCTACATGTCCAGAGGAAAACTACAAACCCTGCATGCAGAGTTCTGTAAGATTCTCCTACATGTCAGAGGTCCCCTGCATGCAGAGTTCTGTAAGATTCTCCTACATGTCCAGAGGTTCATGCAGACCTGATTCTCCTACACATAAGATTTCTACATGTCCAGAGGAAAACACACTGAGTTCTGTAAGATTCTCCTACATGTCCAGAGGAAAACTACAAACCCTGCATGCAGAGTTCTGTAAGATTCTCCATGTCCAGAGGTTCACAAACCCTGTTCTCCAGAGGAAAACTACAAACCCTGCACAGAGTTCTGTAAGATTCTCCTACATGTCCAGAGGTACAAACCCTGCATCCAGCTGGTCCTGAGTTCACTAACCTGTCTCCTACATGTCCAGAGGAAAACTACAAACTGCAAGCCTCAGTCCCTGACTCAAACCCTCCAGTTCTGGTCCTGTCCAGAGAAAACTACAAACCCTGCATGCAGAGTTCTAAGAACCTGTTCAAACCCTCACTGTAAGATTCTCCTCAGTCAAACCCCATCCAGATTCTCCTACATGTCCAGAGGAAAACTACAAACCCTGACTGCAGGGCAGAATTAGGTAATAAAAACAAACAAATAGAGCAATTCAGTTTTGGAAACATCTAAAATACAGTGACCCCCTTCTCATATCATTACCAAGCCCTGCAATGCCAAGAGCTGAGCAAAGAAGAGTCCCCTCATCCAGCTGGTCCTGAGTTCACTAACCTGTTCTACTAACACACTGAAGCCTCAGTCCCCTCATCCAGCTGGTCCTGAGTTCACTAACCTGTTCTACTAACACACTGAAGCCTCAGTCCCCTCATCCAGCTGGTCCTGGGTTCACTAACCTGTTCTACTAACACACTGAAGCCCCAGTCCCCTCATCCAGCTGGTCCTGAGTTCACTAACCTGTTCTACTAACACACTGAAGCCTCAGTCCCCTCATCCAGCTGGTCCTGGGTTCACTAACCTGTTCTACTAACACACTGAAGCCCCAGTCCCCTCATCCAGCTGGTCCTGAGTTCACTAACCTGTTCTACTAACACACTGAAGCCTCAGTCCCCTCATCCAGCTGGTCCTGAGTTCACTAACCTGTTCTACTAACACACTGAAGCCCCAGTCCCCTCATCCAGCTGGTCCTGAGTTCACTAACCTGTTCTACTAACACACTGAAGCCTCAGTCCCCTCATCCAGCTGGTCCTGAGTTCACTAACCTGTTCTACTAACACACTGAAGCCCCAGTCCCCTCATCCAGCTGGTCCTGGGGCTGAGTTCACTAACCTGTTC